>NC_046212.1:2144398-2444398 GCF_011004875.1 Balearica regulorum gibbericeps
GAGGAGAGAAAATTCATATGTTGAGGTCACACATGCGTTTTCTTTAGAATCCTGAGCCCATTTTGACACAAAGGTACAACAAAACCTAATAATTTTTGAACATGTCTCTCTTCATTGTAGCTGCAAAACCAGGCTTGTTTTCAGAGTGTCTGTGCTATAAAATTCACAAAGTGTTAGATCAGCTTTTGGAATAGGCGGTGCATACAGGACTGAGTGTGATACTACAATCTTGGGTCTTTCAGACTCAGCGACTTCTTACATCTTCCTTGCTCTCCTGAAGGAAACAAGCCACTTTTTTTTTTCTTTTGGAAAAAAAAAAAACCCCAAACAAAAAAAATCAACCAAACAAAACCCCACACTGTGTGTCTTTTAGGAACTGTGTCACTTGAACTTCCCGTTTTTCTGAGCTATGCAATACCAAGGCAACATTCTGGAAATAAGGCTTTTTGTTTATAGGGCTACAAGGGCTACATGAGCATTTAGGTTCGCAGAGGACTCCTATCAGTGTCTATTATTTTATTTGCAAGTAATGATATCACCCTGGGGGAACACGTTCTGGTCCTTACAAGCCAAGGACATTAAGATTTAATTTTTCATTTTAGATGTGTGTACTGTATGTGCTGTCTGCAATTACAAGTTGGACTAATAAAAGATATTACTTCACCTGTGAAGTTCATTTTAAGCAAAGCGAGTGGAGAACTTCAGAAGCTTTTTGGATAAGTTTTGCAGTCGGTGACAAGTCGGGGTCCTTGTGATTTAGGCAGAGGAGGGAAATAGATACCTTGTTTTAATCTAGCTCTTTCTTTGGAACTCTTTCAGGTTTATTGCCAAGCCATGTGCCATAAACCTTGGCATTCAAGACAGTGGACCTCACAGAGCCCAGCCCAATGCAATTTTAGAGAAAGTGTTTACATCCATCACTAAGGTGAGTCATGCTTCAAATTCTGCTAGAAATGGAGGCCTGTAAGTAAGGGGGGGGGTGTTTGCTTCCACTTCTTTAGTTTGAGAGAAATGCATTTCACGCTGTACGTGCACAATGAGGATGTTTTTATTTTACTTTGCCTCGGGCACATCCTTCTTGTAGCAAAGTAAATTCTCTTTATGGCTGACTTATGCTTTTGTGCACAGAAGAATCCTTTTTTGAATAAAAATTGTTCTTTTTTTTTAGAAAGGTACGAGGCTTCTTCCTTTAATTCCCTGCCTTTTCCAAACTGTAACTCCTGTAACAGGTGGCAATTCTTGTTTAACAAGAAATTTCCCAGTATCTCACTTCCTATTGGAAAAGTGCTACTCTCTTCCTCAAGTTCTGTTCCTTTGCTGGTTTTATTGGCCATTTCTGTGAATGCCTTCCTCTTTATTTTTGCTATCTACAGTGGAATTGGACAACAGCTGTCACAGTGGAACTCAGTTATTTAAGGAAAGCGTTCAGTCAATGGAAGTGTGCCCTGATAAAGGGGAGGACATTTAATGTTGAGAGTAGATGTTTCTTTTGATTGTTTCGTGGCCTTTCTCTTACTTAAGCTGACACTGCTCCTTCACTTCAGGATCACGGAATTCCACACTGTCTGTACTCTATTGAATGTTGACAATGAAATCCACGTAGGTAGCAAGCTAGATTTTCATTAAAGATAATGAAATGGAAGGTTTTATGTTCTGATTTGGTGATGCTGAACTTTATTCTGAGTGAAGCAGATAAAGTGCTCGGTGAACGGAAGGGAAATTCTATAAAAACCTTACTAAAACTCGCCTTATGGGAACATTAAAGTTTTGAGGTATTTTGAATGACGTGTGAACTGAAAAGTCCCTATGATTTGATGCCGTTTGTGGGGAGGACTTTTTTGTAGGGGATGTCCTTGAAATTAATGTTTAGGAAACTCATGAAGACGAATGCTGTGCAAAATTTAACTAGCTTATGAAAGCAGAGCTACCAGTATGCTTATGTCTGCTGTTGGATTTGGAGAATCGGAATGTAGAGTGGCACTGATGCAGGGGAAAGATTTCATTGCTGTTCTGAAATCAGACTCTGTAAATTCTCCTTTGAGGCAGATTCACTTCCAATGCAAAGTGTCAGGTAGCCCAAACCATTAAAGCCTGGTAAAGTGGAGAGAGATCCGGTTGTGATGGAATTACAGGAAAGTCATGGTCTCAATACTGAAAATCAAACGACAGATGATTTTGCTTTTCAGTTGAACAGTCTGGTGACTATTGAATCAGCATTCTGCGTAGTTTTTTTGGTTTTTATGTAACTCAAGTAGTAAAATGTGTTTATCATCTTTCAGTTGTAAGAGCTCCCTGGCAGAGCTTGTTAAAAGGACACTGGTCTGAAACTAACGTGGCTTATCTCACCACTGGGCCATTTTAGAGGTAGTTATCAGGTTTTGTTCACTTTGTCTGCTCTTATAAATCCATTTATGTCATTATTCAAACAAATAAAATGCCAGTAGAATTCCCAGAGAACAGCGATATATTCTTTGTCATATAATTATTTCAGCTTTCAAATTTAATTTTATTGATAAACTTTGGTAAGGGAAATAACACCACCTCTACGATGCCCTTTTGGAATACAAATATGTAGTGTGTTAAACCAACTCTTACTTTAAAGTTTCCCTAAACATGCAGTAAGTAGCAACCCTTAAATGTATTCAGCTTTGATCTTCCTGAGTTCTGGACTGTTTCAATTGATGTGCAAGTTTTAACAGGTAGGACAGGACATTTTGAAAGCTCCTCCCCCCAAATTAAGAAGCAGAACAATTGCATTCTTTGTCATAATGTGCTGTCAAATGATGAAATAAATGAGGAAATGTTTAAGCAAAAGCATTCTGAATCATTAAGTAATTAGTGGGTTATGAAGGTTAAACTCAAATGAATATTTGTGGCAATGGGTTCCTGCTTCGAGTCTATACGTAGTGCCTTCCTAGTGTGTGTGTTTTGTTATCTCTGCATCATTTCTGTCATAGTACAGAGGGAATCTTGGTCTGAAAAGTAGGTTGAAAGTAGGAGAAATGACACTTGTTTCGTTTTCCTTCAGTCTCCAGATGGAAAAAGGTTAGAAGGCTTGTCAAAGCAGCTAGACTGGGATGTTCGAAAGATCCAGCGCTGGTTTCGTCATCGGAGGAACCAGGACAAACCCACCACCCTCACTAAATTTTGTGAGAGCATGTATGTTTGTGCAGAGGCCAAGATGTGGCTTCACCCTAAAGCTCCAGCTGTATGTTCTCTTTTCTGACTGAAACTGTGGTCAGCTGCTAATTTAAACTAGAGTCTTGGGGTTGGCTGGTAGAAGATAAATCCTTATATAAGCAAATGAAAGAACTTAAGAGGGCTTTTTAGAATTGAGCATTCTAAAATATTTCGTATATGTGCATGAGAGACCAGAACACATGTACAGGAGTTATTCCGATCAACGATTAGCAGCTTTAGATAGCGGACCAGATCCGTAATCCAAACATAGCACTTCAGTGTGTGTGTGTGCATGTATGCATGTGCACAACTTGAGTAATTGTACTAAAGACGAGTCTGCTGTCTGCACAGTTGTGGACCAGCGTTTGTTCCCAGAGTGACCTTATGGCTTACACAATGATGTATATACTTTTATACAGATGCTTCTTGGATTCCTGTTCTTTTCATTTCAGTTCATTCTTTTGTTCTTTGTTTCTTTCTGAATGCTTGTAGTAACCTCTGTTAGTGTATTAGCATCTGAATATTTTTTCCCTGACTTGTTATTTCTTCTGTGCTGGTTTCTTTCCTTTCCAGTAACTTTCTTCATATTAATTCTTCCCCCAGTATGGTTTTGTCTACTTAAAGCCACAAGGTAAGAGGGACAAATACATATATTAGGATACCTTCTGGATAACAATGACTTTTCTTGCCGTTATCTTGTTACTGTATAGTAAAGCATATGAATGATGCATGCTTACTCTGAACTTTATTTCAAACTTCACTGTTGATGCAAACTAGCGTATGGTGTGAAAACTCTTAAATAGATTTATCCTTACATGAAATGTTTGCAAATGAAGGATTACTATTTGGTGGGTGAAAGGTTTTCAGGTGTCAGAACTGGTTTTTTTCACAGTTGTTCCAGTTTTTGTTACAGATGTTAACCAGGAGCTATTTCTATTTCATAAGTTTAATTTTTGCTTTTTTTTCCAGGTGGAGATTTACATTTTATTTAAGTATATTTTTTTATGGAATCAGGTTTCTCTGGACGGTGAGTTGCTCTGTCATCCCCTGTGCCCCTCCCTTTTTGTTCTGTGTGGCATGCAGCTGGGCTGTGGCTGTCCTGCTGAAATTTGGGGGGTTTGACTACCTGTGTCACTGTTACCTGTGCTTGCACCTAGCATAAAACAAGGGGGCTAGTCATCTTTATGTTCTCTTATTTGAGATCTTGGGGTCTCTGTTTAAGGACTTTCTTTACGTTAGAGGAAAGCTTCTAATATTTCCATACTGACAGATCTGTATAGAAACTTATTTGTCGTGTTACCCCAAAATGGGACAGAACTGAGGTTTTTTGCTATGGACAGCTGCTTATTTTTTTTCCTCATCTTCCACTTGAAGGAATACAGATTCATCTCTTTGGGTCTTTATTATTATTAGAGCTGTATGATTATTCTTTGAATTTCCATTGCAGTATAACTTGCCTTTGCAGAAAGAATATTTTAAATCACTGGGATGTTTTATAATAAATTTAGCTTGAATGGTAGAGTCAAGATAAAATTTCAGTGAAACAGTACCGTAGTGATCAACTGTCTTAGAGAAGAAAAAACCTAGTAGAATAATAATTTATCTTTTTCCCTTTAGACACCCTGGTTTTGGGACACACGACAGTGCTGGTACAACTACCCTTTTCAGGTAAGAGAGAAACACTTCCTAGGTTCAAACTTTTTTGCACAATTTCAGTTTTTATTTTTTATTAATGATAGCAGATTGAAACTCAGTAGACTCGAGTGCTTCTCATTATTCTGCGGGGTGGATGCTGCACAGGCTGCAACCTGGTAAGCTTTCTAGTGAGTGAATGGCTGTCCCTTCTGGAAGGCATTTACTCTTCTGTCTTCGGATCCCAGTTAGGTTTGTCAGCAGCAGTGTTTCCTCAGATAGAACTGACTCAGTTTGTATTCATTTTATGTTTCCCTGCTGCTGAGATTATTAAAATTATGCATAAAATTATAGCAGTCACTTATTTACAGCGTTGTTTTCATTATGCAGCAAGTATGATTGTACAGAGGCCAAGCAGTCTGTTTCAGTGCCTGGTTTTCCTAACCCAAGAGTTGATGAGTTGTAAATATTGACAAGGGAATCTTACTCCTTTTGAATACAGCTCAAACACACAAGTGTGTGTGTGTGACTAAGCCTGTAGTAAGATGTCTGTTGCTTAAGCTTGTTTTTACTAAACCTGAATTCTGGGTCTTTTACCTTATGCCTCAGCATTCTAGGGGAACATAGTGGGATGGGAGGGAAGGAAGAAGTCATTTTTAATGTAAATTTTGAAGTACTTTGTCTTCTAACTGTGCTATCTTTGTTTTCCAGCCTCTAACATCCAGGCTTTATTATTACTATATCTTGGAGTTGGCCTTCTATTGGTCTCTCATGTTTTCTCAGTTTACAGACATTAAACGGAAGGTGAGATTAACCAAATTGCACTAACCGCTTTGCTAAATAGATAGGACTAACAAAAAAATGTGAGTCTGTCAGGCCAGTAAAGCTAAAGTGTAGTCATAACTGTATTTTCTTCCTCATTCACATCTTTGTGTAGCCTTCCTCTGTAATCACTGCCCAGTCCTGGGGAAAAGGAAGGAGCAAGCCTGATATGCAGCCTGGTATATCCTTGAGAGTCCCTTACACCTGCCAGGGGAAAGAACAGAATCACTCAATACCTCCCAATAAAAACTTATCAAATCATTGTGTAAAAATAGATTTAATTAGAAGGCTTGCAAGAAGACATGAAAATGAGATACTCGAAACAGTACTTTGCTGAGCCGGGTGAGAAAATGACAAACACTAAAGCAATAATAAATGTTTCTTTGAAAGTAATTTTTCATCTGTGTGTGTAGCGGCATGATGACTGGTCATGATTGCCGGAATCTAATTCCGTTGCGCTGCATTCTAGGATTTGGCTTATTGTTGCTGCTGGAAAACAGTCCATAGTAAATCATGGTTTATTGCTTCTGTAATACAATCTGCAAAGCAGCAAATTATTCCAATTCTTGCACTGACTGTTCAAAAAGAAAAGTTTGCCTGGGATTTTTTTTGTCTGTACTGAAATATTAGCAGGTGAGGCATTACAGAGTATTTTGGAGCTGCAGAAAGGGAATGATTAACAGCATCTGTGAAATTGTTTATAATGTTTAATTTTGTACTCTGACTTTAACAAAGTGGATTATGTTCCACACTGCAAGCCTGGAAAGGTACATTGACATGGAGTGGAAGTGGTGTACCCAGGGGGCTACACTGGATAACAGCCCTGAATGTATGTGCATCGTAAACTTTTTTTTAATGAAGTGGCTTGGTTCTTGCTGTTGGCTTATCTTGTGTTCTCTGTCTGCTATGCTCTGGCAGGCTTTTGCACACTGACAACAGTAACAGCAGCGTACTTAAAATTGGAGCCAAGAGCTGAAAGGACTAGCAGTATGACTGTAAAACCGAGAGGAGCCAAAAAAAGGGCCATATGTTGTCCTGTCAATCTTTTCAGTGGGGTCTGCAGGCACACTTATCTTTACCTTGCATGTGTGTGCCAAAGAGACTGCACTGTGCCTGTGTATGCAGAGTTCTGACTTCACAGGAGCACGAATGTTGGGAGAGACCTTTCTGGAACCTTTAGTGACGATGGGTGATGTTGTGCGATGAGCTATGTTTTAGATAAAGTGGAGGCAGAGTCTGAACTGAAGTAATCCTGTGACCCCAGTTAGTCAGTTTTGTGGCTCTGTTCCCAACCTTTGTATTTCTTTGACAGCCAAAGAGTCTCCATTTTTATTTTTTTTTCTGTTTCCAGGATTTCCTGATCATGTTCGTCCATCATTTGGCTACAATTGGACTCATTACATTCTCTTACATGAATAATATGGTGCGGGTTGGAACTCTGGTGCTGTGCCTCCATGATGCATCAGATTTCCTTTTAGAGGTGAGTTTCCTTTCAAATCTTTGCGTACCTAATGCTAGTGTGGTCTCAAGGGAGCAAGCTGATGTTCCCATTCTTGATAAACTGCATTAAATATGCCATAAAACTTGTGCTGCTGATCCTGCCTTGTCAGCTTTTCCTCATAACTGCTTTAGTGCTGAGAATAATCCCTAAATGTTCCAAACTCCTGACAGATGTGATGGCTTGAGGGTCTTTGAAGCTCTACAGCCTGGTAATTACATGAGTGCACAAAGGGAATAATATTCTCATGTTTCTTGTCTCTTTTAGGCTGCAAAGCTAGCCAATTATGCCAAGTACCAACGTCTGTGCGATGCTTTCTTCATGCTCTTTGGTGTCGTATTCATTGTTACACGGTTGGGCATTTATCCTTTCTGGTAAGCACCTTGAGCTGTAAAGTCTCGTTTGTTCTTCCAATCCTTTAAGCAAAGCCTTTGCATTTAGACTTCTTGCAAGCATTCCAGCCTGTCCCTTGAGGCAGCCTGAAGTTGCAGACAACCCAAGTGCTGTTCGGAGCAGTGTGTTCAACTAGGCATATGAAGAAACCTCTCAACAGTCAGCTGAGGGAGTGTGCAAAGCGACTAGCATCCTAATGCACAGCTGGCCCCTCTCCTCCTCCTGCAAAGTGATGACAGTGCTTATTAGCTGGAGCCAAGTCAGCCGGTATCTGCTCTGAAAGACTTGAAGGGTTGTTGGCTTCTCTGAAGAAGTTTTGGAAGTAGTTACAAATGAGGCATGGGCTCTTGAGGTAAATTTGATTTTTTAAGTAGCTGGCTTAGTCATTGTTGCAGTTTCTGATTCTTATGACACTCGTGTCCTGTCTTCGTGTCGTGACTGTTCAGAGCCTGAAATAGGTTTCTTGGGAGGTAAAACCCTGGCTAAATGGCTTATAGCTAATCGTCCTATAATGAGATTCCCTCTCACCTTGATAGGTCAGGCTTGGTGAGGTAGTTCTGTTGATGAGCTGTTATCCACTTCTTGTTTCTGTTGAGTGCGGTGAAAACTTGGTTGCACCCAATTATTACTCAGTTTATTTCAGTTTTACTGCATATATTTATTTCCTAGGCAACGGACAGCTTGCACTCCCATTCTTTTTGGGTGCCTTGACAGTAGGCAGCAACAATAGTTACGCTTTGGTATCAAGGTCGCAATTAAAGCTCTTGCTTGTTTTCCAGTAAATGCGTCAGAGGAGTTTGGATGAGGAAGAGCTTTAATTCTTATGTCTTCGTAGGCTCCTCACAGTGGCAGATGAGATAGTTGTCATTGTTTTTATTGCTGTTGTCTGTCATGAGGTGATGCTCTTGCATCATGCTGTTGCTCATCAGTCCTGTAAATCTTTAATGTATTTTCCACTAGCTGTAATGTAATTCCCCAACTTTGTAGAGAAATCTGGCAAGCTTGCAGCGGTATTGCAGACCTTATGCAATTTCATTTCACATATATTCCCTTCCGTAATTAGTAGTGTAAAATGTCAACAGATCTCTGGAATTGCATTTAATTCATCCATAAACTGGCTATGAGTTAGATGTTTCTGTAGCTGCATTTTGGGGGACTTGGGTTCTTCTTTGAAAGGCTTGTTTCTCTTGTGAAACGTTAAAAGCTATGTGAAATTAATGATGTCTTTAAAGGTCTCTCCATACCTCTCTACTTCATAAAATCTAAAGTGTTTATTAAATTACTTAAGTACTGGCAATAACTCCCAGCGACAAGAACAGCAAAACAGTAATGAAAGCAAGCACAAAGCTTTGTCCATAAAGCAGTTTCTAGTCCTCCAGCTTGGCAGGAGGAATCTATAAAAATCTGAGGGAAGAGAATAGCACACAGGGAGGGAGGCCTTCTGGGAACAAAATTCCTTCCTGATCTTTAAATATGGGTGAAGACTGCTCAAGTATGAATGCATTAACAGTTGTTTTGATGACCAGTGCAGCTTGACATCACTTTCTGTAAAGTTGTTATAAACGCTCATGCTTTTGAGAAGGAAGTTGGCAGCAGATCTGTGTGTGTAACCAAATTGCAGAACACTTGCATCTTCTCCTGTTTGTTGCTCAGTTCAAATGTTTCTAATTAGCTTTAGTCTGTCTCCTAACGCTGGCGAGACACTAGCTGCAGCGCTGCTCTGACGGGAGCAAAGCAACAGATGCTTAAATGAGATACAAACTGTTGTGCATCTGGCCAGTCATCTTAATTTAGAGCTGGAAGCCGTGTTACCAGCACAGCCGATCTGTAATGTGTTTCTGGATCTCTTCTAGGATTTTGAATACAACCTTATTTGAAAGCTGGGAGTTGATTGGTCCTTATCCTTCATGGTGGCTGTTCAATGGGCTTTTGATAACCTTGCAGTTCTTGCATATCATCTGGTCTTATCTCATCATTCGCACTGCCTACAAGGCCCTCGTGCGGGGCAAGGTAAGATTGCTGGTGACTGTTTCGGGTCCTCTTTCCTACAAGTACTATCATGAGCAATCATGAGAAACTGGGCCCTTCAGTGAGGACTGGTACTAGTTCTCGAGGGACTCGCATCAGGAGTGCTTTGGAGAACGGTGCGGTTTTTACCTTGGTTGCTCTGCAGACTTGAGTCGCTAGGTGTATACAAAGGCGGGGATGCTCTCCTCTCTGTTCTGGTCATGCAAGGAAGTAACACCTTCCAGTACGTTCAGATGTTGTAACAGTGATGGTGACAGACTTGTTAGGTACTTAGTTTGGAGTTTAAGGGGGTAGTAGGCTCTTTTTTCATCAATCGTATGGGATGTTTTCCAGCTTTCCAACTTTAGCTGTTTCTTGGGGTGTGATGAGGGTTACGTGTTGTTTGCATTAACGCAGGCTTCCGGCTGTCAGTGCAGGCCAGGCCTCGAGCTGCAGCATGCAGAGAAAGGGTTATCAGAAACGCACAGGAGTTTGCTGGCTCTCACTGGGCTACTGGGGTGCAGTCTGGCTTCAGTCCCGAGTACTCTAATTTTAATTTGTGTTGGGCGTCTCATGGAGAAGGAGGGTGAAACTACAGCAGCTGGTTAGCAACAGATACTGCCCTAAGAGTGAACAATGCTGACTTTCAGCTGCAACCTCAGTTGCCAGGCAAAAAGGTGTAGTTCAACTGAAGTAGCATGAGACAGGGCAAGCCAGTCTAGGAACTAATTTGACACCCCACCAACGCATCAAAAGAAGCCACTTCCTTCGCAGCTACCAGTGAGCAACAGCTGATTTCATAGCACAAATGCTTTTTAAAATCATATATTTGGTATTCTGATCTGAGTTTTTCTCATGGCTCTATTTTGTGTTTGACTTCTTAGCTGCCCCTACACATGGAATGTAACCTTGAAAAATATTTATATCGTAGTTGTCTGTGGCAGTGATTGTCAGGGGACAGCATGTTTCAGAGTATGCACCTGATCGTCTCATCTGTTCTCTGCAGCTGCTACTGCAAACGTCTTGTTTTCTGTCTGTGCAGCTGTTTCTGTATCCTGAGGGCTACATCTTTTCTCTTCCTTGGTTCTCTCCTGTCCAGGTGACCTAGCCAGAGAAAGGACTCTAAGCTCTGTATTCTTCATTCTTTTCTCACTCCTTTTCTCTGTGCCAGATTGGAGCTGGACAGTTTCATCCTTTGCATGTAAGTGTGATCTGTGCTTCTGTCTGTTCACTGAAACGCATCTGTGTCTGTTTCAAGGCTGAGACAAAAACCAAGCTATGGTCTTGGGGCTTCAGATGGCTGGTGCCTTCTCTTAAAGTGTTTCTCTCCCCGGTTCATACAGAGCTGGTTCTGACAGTATGCTAAAATGCAGTTTTTTCCAAAGATCAAAGCAGTGTCCGGGGTTTGTTCTTATCTGCTGCCGGCTGGCTGCATGACCTTCACCTTTCTCCTTTTATACGCCCACAGAGACTCTGATATCTGTCCTTAGTGCTCGTTAATGCTCTGCTGAGTGGAAGAGGACAGGAGAAATGCAGTGCTTTTTGCAAGAAGGAGTAGAACAGTCACTTGTCCCCCAAATAATGGGAAAAATTTCGAGGGATTTCTGCTTCCTTCCAGTGACCCTTTGAACTTCCAAAGTAGCAGGAGAGTGGGGAAAGATATCAGAAGTTCTGGCAGCAGACAGAAGCCAGTAAATCCAACAGGCCTGTCAAAACCAATCCTGGAGATCATTAACTTTACCTGGCTTTCTGCCAGATCTCCCCTCGAGTTCAAAAACTTCCTGCCTGGTGCTGTTCAAAAGCCCTAACCCTGAGTAACTCTGCAAGCAGAGCAGAATAAAATCCTGAAATCCTTGGAAACGTGCTAGCTGCCAAGTGCTTGCACATGCAGTAAATCGGGGTTGTCAGTGTCAGAGGCAGAAATGCGAGAGCCCGCCTTGGGGTGTGCAAAGCAGGAGCCGTTCACACAGTCACTGTTCCGCGCTGCACTGGTGAGTTTATGGCTCTGGCACCCTGCCACCAACCAAGGTGCTTGTTTGCAGTTCAGGCCGGGCTGAGGATCTCTTCCTTCACCTTCTGGTGCGGTGGGATTGGCGGTGCTGGTACAGTGCCCTCCTGTGGCACTCGGAGCAGCCGGCAGCAAAATGTGCGCCTGGATCTGCCTCGGGAGGTTCAAAATCCCACATACAAACCAAATTCAGCTGTGGTTTTTTTTTAACTAAAGGTGTACCTCTGTAAAGCAGAGCTAGATCTCTGGGCTGAGATGCTCCTTCCTGGACGGGTGTTTGCTGGATTAGATAGTTGTCGTTGTTCTACAGCTCACTGTCCAAACAGGCTTTTGCTCATAAACGAGTTCTCATGTATGAACCACAAGCTGTTAAAATGGGAGGCCCTTTGTGCAAACAGTAACGTGATAAAGCAAGCTGTTAACTTTTAAAATATCAAAGCCATTCTCTGTAGGACAAGATGTTCTCCCTGAAACTGATATGTACATTTTTTTTGGTCATCATACCCGCTGATGATTATGGCAAGTTTTGTGATTCAAAACAAATTTGTTGTTTGGAAAAGCAGCCTTTAACCAATCTAGAATGCAGCTGTTGGAAGACAAGAACAACCAAAGATCTGTAGTGTCCTCTGATCTGGTGAGAGTAAAAAAAGTCTAAAAGCTTTCATGAGTATTTGGAAAAGGGAACTCATAGTTCCAAATCGTCATTCTCAGTGCCTGTGTCTTGCGTTCCACCTGTGACCACAAATTCCTCCTTGTGAGTTTGAAGTGATTCAGGATCAAATGTAGATGGTAACTGTAAGTGACTGAAGCTGGTTAATCACATGGACACAACCTTCTAACTACTGCTTTCTGTGAATTTTTCAACCTCCCTTCTCCCCTTTCCGCTACCAAATTTCATTTGAAATGTTTAGGTATCAAAGGATGACCGCAGTGATGTAGAGAGCAGCTCTGAAGAGGAGGATGTGACTTCCAACAGCACAAAAGGAGTTTTCAGCACTTCAAGTAACGGCTCGAACCGTGTTAATGGCCACGTGGCTAGTGGCCAGTGGACAGAAGAGGAGTAAGGCTGTGGGTTGGCCTTGAGCAAACACGAACTTGTCTTTAAATACCTAGATGTGTTGAGCTCCACATTCCCAAGTGATCTTTAATCAAGAACACCCCTTCCCCAGAAACCTCCAGCAAATCTGAAATGGGCACAACCCACCAGTCAGAGGCTTTGCACAACAGAAGGGATAAAGCCAATGACTGGGGCAAAAACAAAGCTGCAGATTTCACTTTAAGCCATTTTGTACTTAAATCTTAGTCCCATCGATATTTGCAGAGGTATCTGTTTGTGACAAACTGGTTTTTACTAGGATCAACTCAAGGCAGAAGAAGTTTGGACTAGGCTGGCTGCCAACCGGAGGAGGGTTACGGTGCCGTTTTGGTGACGGTTTGCTCCAGCGCAGGTTCGGCATCTCTCCTCGATGCACTCCAGCAGCCACCTAAGCGCATGGAGAACGCAGGGTCCCGGGGTTCCACGTCCAAGCTACCCTGGCTGTAGCAGAGACTCTTCTTCTCGGTCCTGCTGTGAGCGCTCTGGACTACAGCCAAGCTTTGAATTGGACTGCGCTACAACAGCAACGGCGTTCTAACTTGCCGTGGGGGTGCTGTGTGCTGAGGGGGTTAGAGCTTGTATCTCTGCTGTCACGAGGGACCAGGCCAGCGTTTGCGGCCTATTTTGGTGCTGCAAAAGCCCCTCTGAAGTCTTGACTACAGCCTTCTGAGATGGGGGAGGGGGGTTGGTTATTGCCCCTAAGACAACTGTCACAATACATGCCTTTTAATTATTTTTTTTTTCCTGTTGCAAGTTGTGGGTTTGAAGACTTTCCTAGACCTACAGGATGCAGTTGGCTAAGCCAGGACTTGAGGGCAGACCAGTGCTGCTGGGCTGTGTTTAACTTTCCACAAAATGAGATGTTTCAGTCCTGCTTGTCCCTACTCCAAGACAGAAGTGAATGTTGCTGCTCTGATTTTGCAACTGTGTGGAGGAATCACTGGGCTGGAAGAGCGGCCACGCCATAGGCTTTGCTTCTGGTTTTGTTTTTGTTTGTTTGGGGTTTTTTTTGTTTTGTTTTGGTTTTTTTTACTCAATGGTACTTGGGGGCAATGGAAGACCTGTGTGTCAATCATGAGCAGAATAGATCGTTACCATTTTATACCATTGTTTACTCTTATCTCCGATTAAAAAAAAATGCTTCAGAAACTTGGTTCACGTTTCATCGTGAGAAAATCAAATCAAGGAGCCCGTCAGCCCCTTTCTGGGGTTCTGAGCCGCTTTCCCGGGGGCTGCCCCCGGGAAACACCGTTTTAAGGGTGGCCGGGAGCTGTTGGGGCAGACACACGCAGCACCGCACTCGGGCTTTTCACGAGGGTTTTATTAGGCCCCATCTCCCCCCGCTCCGGGGCCGAGCCCCGGGGCCTTTCTCCTCCCAGCCGGGAAACGCGGTAGTGGGTGGCAGGTCGCCGTCAGCTGTCGGGGCCGGCCGCGGTCTGTCGCTCCCGGCGGCGCTGGAAGAGGCGGTAGGCGCGGACGCCGCACAGGTACCCGCCGTAGACCGTCAGCAGCAGCATGGAACCGGAGAAGGCCTTGTAGCCGAAGTCGGCCAGCTGTTTGCCGGACACCATGGCTGCGCCTGCAACACCGAGGCGGCGGTCAGCGGGGGCCGAGAGCGCTTCCCCCCCCCCCCCCCGTCCCGCCGCCCCTCCCCCGTCCCCGTTACCTGCCCCTCGGGCTCCCGTACCACCGGCGCGCGGTTCCGCTGCAGTGCGCTTCCGGCCAGCGCCCCGCCCGTCACGTGGGGCTGTGACGCCGCCGCGCTGCCTGCTGGGATGTGTAGTCCACGGGAGCTGCAGCGCCCCCTCGCGGGGCCGGCGGCACCGCCGCTCTGTCACCTCAGGCGGCCGGTGCCCCCCCCCGCGGCCCCGGGCAGGGCCGGCCCGGGCTGCCGCCCCTCGGGCCGCTCTCCTCAGCACGGGCCGTGCTGCTGGCCATGCCCCACAAGGCACGCCACAGCTCACCCTGCGTGAGGCCGAGGCGCCAGCAGCCTGAGGGGACTGTCCTCAGCCGCACACGGGATGGAGCCGAGGCCGTGCCGGTCCCGCTCCAGCGCTGAGGCACTCGGAGGCCTCGCCGCCCTCCCTGAGGGCCCAGCCTATGCTCGCAGCCCGACAGCCTCCTTCAGGAGGCCATGCTCCTCCAAAAGCACTAGGGCAGCTGCTGCCAGCAAGGGCTGCTCTTCTCCCAGGCCCGGAGCTCCTTGCGAGCCATAAACAGTGCTGCCACAGCGCTGCTCTGAGGGCTCCGTCAAGCCCTGAGGCTGCAAGAGCCAGGCTGTCCCCCCCCCCCCCCCCTCCTTTCCCCAGGCCGCTGCACAGCGGCACTCCGGAGGCTGCAGCGTCCTGCAGTGCCTGGATGTGCTGAGGCTGCAGAACATAACTCCAAATGGCAAAGGGAAGACTTTTTATAGCTCATGAACTCCAGTGCAAGGCACAGGTCCTAACAGCAAGAGACTTGCGCACTGGCCGCACGCAGGTGAGACGTAGGTCTTTCAGCAAATGCTGCAGGGCACCACCAGCAGTACGCAGCATCAGAGAAACCCACAGGAAGAGGGATTTGCAAAGCACTTCCATGGCAGAGGAAGCTAAACGCAAGTACAAAATCCAATTCTGGATCTTGCTGCAGCTCCGGGCAAGTGCTGGCAAGAGTTTAGCAAAGCGAGACTGCAATGTGTGTAGGGAGGAGAGCTCAGAGGCCGTCGCTCCTCTGTGAGCCTCATGTCCAAACGCTTGAGCTGGGATTCCTGAAGCACTTCAAGACAAAGGGAACTAGAAGCCGTGCCAGCCCTCCAGGAACACACTGGACTTCCTTTATCCTCCTTCCAACCTCAATAAAGTTCCTCATTAGAGGAAGCCGATGCTGGCTACTTTCCGTACGATAGCTCAGTTGAATTTAAAGGTCGTGGGTGCCTAGTGAGAAAGCGTGTCTAATAAAAGGCACAGAAACAACTGCAGTGCCAGCAGATTAAATTCCCCTAGCAAGAGGCCGAGCAGAGGGCTAACAGTCCTGGAAAGGTCACTCAGTACGAGACACATTTCAAAGAAAGACAGGGACAAGGCAAGTCGGGGAAAAGCAGTTGGGAAGAGATGACTAAAACAACACAGCACGTCCCAAGAAGCCAAGACATCAGAGAAGGGGAGGCCTGGGGTACACGGGGCACAGCAGGGTCCTGGCCTGGCTCCTGCAGGCCCCAGGTAGAAGAATTTGGATTCTGAACCCAGATCAGCATTTCAACCTCAACCCCCTTTGGTCCTGCAGCCAAACTTGAACAGTGGAACCACTGCTGAGAAAAAGCAAGTGGGACACTGTGTAATGTTGTGACTGAGCAGTGACCTGCGGGGGCATTCTTGCTGTTTCTGGGACAGCACACAAGGGTGCAGAGCCAGGAGGGAACTGACAGTGCCCTGTTCTGCACGCAGCAAGTCCAGCAGGCACCAACCCAAAGACAATGATGCACCAGAGCCACAGAGCAAAGAGCGTGTCTCCCCTCTCCTCTCCAAGTTTATTATTATTTTAAACATTTGTAAAGTACACTGCTAGTCAGAGACTAGGACCTGGAACGGGGGTGGAGAGCGAGACCTGCAGCAGCTCCAGCCTGCCGGCCCAGACAGGGATCAGTGAACCGCTGGACACGCTGGCCTGAGCAAACACGAGCGGAGCGAGCCAGCTTCAGAAGACCAGAGAGGTACGTGGCACACGGCCGGACAAGGGGCAAGTTTCAAAGGCACGAGACCTCTGTCCTCTCCTGTGATGTTGGAGGTCTCCTTGTACCTCTCGTGGATCACATGTCCATTGCTGCCCCTTGTGCTAGTGAGCAGTTTCCAGCACCCTTGCAGGAGGAGCAGCAGGGAAAGTGTGGAACCTGCTTTCTCATCTCCTATAAAGCCACGCGTAGAAGCAAAGACCAGGCTAAGGCACAGACTGGAGCAAGCCAGAGAGAAGGCAAAAAGCAATGATGTGGATCATTCATCTAAAAGCAACATGACCCAACTGCTTTGGCAGATACACAGCCAAGGGCTACACAGCCTGCCAGCTGCTCAGAAAGACTTTGGGGCAGTTGGTCCCTGCATTGCCAAAGCCAGCCAGAGGACAAACCGATATGAGGGAGAAAGGCTGTCTGGGGACAGTGGGCATGGAATTAGCACAGGCCAATCTGTGACAACAGGGGAGTTCCCCAGGTGCAGGGGGCAGATTTGACTGCAAGAGCAAAAAACTAAATAAACAAGCTGTAAAGTCTCATTCCGGAGCTGCCCTCAAACACAAAGCATTGGCTGTACTGTTCAGCAGGAGCAGCTGGTGGTGGCTGGGGAAGCAGCATGTGGCAGGGTGGCAAAGAGTGCTATTTTCTGTGCTGGTGCTTCTTAGAAAGAAGAGTGATTCTCAGACCCTTTGAAAGTCCTTAGGAGCTTCTCTTGCCTTGGTGGAGCCTGGCAGGGAAGCGTGCCCTCTCCACGAGGCAGTTAAGCCAAAAGCAACAACAGCAAGCAGGAAAGGGCTGGTGTCATGCAAAGTGGCCCTGTGGGGCTAACAGCAAAGCTTGTCCTCCCAGGCAGTGCCTCCTGCACAGCCCGTATCGATCAAGATGATCCGGCAGAGTCCTTCCAAGAACAGAATCCATCACAGCAAGAGAAAGTGAAAGGAGGAAGACGCTCAGCCCCGCTCAGGCCAGACCCTAGACAGCAGCAGAAGCTAAACGAGCCCTTCAAAGAGAGGGAGATCAGCAGATGCCTCTGTGCAGATGCCAGGCTCAGGCTGGCAGTGTCCAGGGCTGAGAAAGGGAACCTCTGCCCTTCCAGCACTCTGCAAAGGCTCCCAGGAATTCCGGACTCCTTACAAAGCTGTAGCAGCAGCGAGTTGGTGCGGGCAGCAGCTCTCCGCTCATCTCGGCAGGACCAGTGGTTTTGCAGGCAGAGCCCACTTACATGTGCTCAGGGTGGTTCTGGAGACACTTGATGACATCAGTGACAGGTTTGCCTTCGTAGCAGATCTGATACACAGCTGTGAAGAGGGGGAACCTGTGGGTAGATGAACAAAGTCACCCCCTGCACTGTCACCAGACCCGGCAGAGTCAGAGCACCTCAACTTCTGTTGTGACATGCAGAACCACTGGGCAGGAGCAGGTGGGACAGTGGCACGGTGCCTCATCCAACAGGCCATTCCTGCCTAGCAGGTTTGATCTGGGCAGTGCAGAGACTGACCTGAACAGTGGAGATGCTAAGGGTGGGTTTCCCCTTCCACAGCTGCAGAAAAGATCCCAGCCCCACCCCAAAAGAGCAGACAAGAGAGATGACAGCACTCACTTCTCCACTATGTTCTTGCTTTTAAGGATGCGATGCAGCTCAGCAGATGTCTGGGGACCCTGCAGCTTCTGCCCATTCAACATCTCCTTCTCCAGCTGTTCAATAGACTGAAACAACCCAACAGTGAGGGGGGAGCTGGACCCTGCAACCCCTCTGCTGCCCCGTGTTCCTTCCCTGGAGCCAGACTGTGGCACGGGGCGAGTGAAAGCAGGATACCACGGTGCTAGCTAGGTCCACCTCCTTGCCTGCTGTCGTGGTTTAACTCCAGCCAGTAACTAAGTAGGCTGATGCAGATATCGATGTTGCCTCCTCCCCGCTCTGCTTACCTTCCCAGTCTTGGCAAAAGCCTCAGCCACCTTGCGGTTGCGGCCACCGTAGCAGGTAGTGATGAGGTCAGCGACTCCACAGCTCTCCAGGAAGGTGGAAGGGGTGACGGGGCCCTTACAGAAGAGTTTGGCGAAGGCAATCATCTCCATCAGTCCCAGACGGATCACGGCAGCCTTTGTGTTGTCTCCATAGCCAAGCCCATCACAGAAGCCAGCTCCTACAGCCACAACGTTCTGGAAAACAACAGCAGCGCAGAGGGATCTGTTCCAAACGGAGCTCAGGGCTTTGCTGTGTCCATGAGCTGCCTGTGTGGTCCCAAGGACAGGCTCCTGCCTGCCCCTGCCTGTGCCAGCGATCATCGTCCCTCCAAGCAGCTGAACAGGACACATCCACGGTTCCCTCCAAAGCCTAGCCTTTGACCCAAAGGTCTCAGCGAGCCCCAGTGCAATGTCCAGTGGGGTTCATTTGACTGGCAGCCTCCTCCCCAGAGCTCCCTGCAGGGCCCTAGAGAACAGCAGGCTCTGCTAACCAAGACCCACAAACCCTGGCGAGTGGCTCACCCACCTTGAGAGCCCCGCAGATCTCTACAGTGTCAGCTTCCTGCACCACTGTCACCCGGAAGTTCGGTGTCTGCATCAGCTCCTTCAGCGTCTGCCCATGCTGCATGTTCTTGCAGCCTGATGAGACAAAGGGAGGAGGAGGAAGATGATGGGCAGAGACCCCGAGGTAGGACCGTGCTGCTTTCCTGCCCGGTGATATGTTCCTGCAGCATAGCAAGAGGAACCTATTGCCCAACTGATGGACGTTGCTAAACATTTGCAGGTCCACAAAGTGCCAAGCACACATTGCCCGTCAGATGAGCAAGGTTCAACCTTGGAATTCCCAGAAGACAGGGACGATCCCTACTGCTGTGTCAAACAAGACAGAACTGACATGCCCAGGAGATTAAAAGCATCTTCGAAGTTTGCAAAGCTGGGTTTGGAAACTGCTGTTCTCCCTGTTCCTGCAGTGTCCTGCTCAAGAGCATTTCTGCATGCTCGCAGTGAGAGCATGTTCTGCTTATACCTCTCCAGTCTCTGCGGCCTCCTGCACAGCATGTTTGCTTTTGTTTAAAACACAGACACTTTGAATCCTGTAACTTCTAACCCAGCGAACTGTTCTGTTGGTTTTGGCTGCTGTGCATGACTCACAGTGCGGAGGATGTTAGGAACAGTCACCAGATGAACTTTCAAGCAGCTCTGGCTGGCAATAACATGAGATCCAGGTGAGCATCCCTTGAAGCCCAAGGAAATGAAGGTAGGAGCTCTATTTCTAAAGGGCCTCTTAGTGTCCACCCCTTTAATTTGTGCCAGGCAGACTCCCTGATGCTCAGAGTCCATGCCAGCAGAACTTACAGACACACAACTCTGTTTTTAATGACGTGAGCAATCACATCGTAAAACCTGTGAATGAGTTCATCCAGCTCCTATGGAATCTCACTGCCTCCACAGGGAGAAAGGGCTGGCTCACCTGAGGCAGACGGGAGTTTAAGCTGCACCATGCTCACCCCTTTGCCTCTTCCTGCTCATCAGAAATGAAGGCTGCTAACGAGGAGGGATGTTGACTCCTTACCAATGGTTGTTTCACAGAACTTCTCTTCTGCCACTTCACTAGCAATGTTGGCCCCCATGAGGACGCTCATCTCTATTCCCAGTTTCTCATGGATGATGTCTGAGATCAGCCTCAGCCCATCTGGTCCTTCGTCCACCCCCTGGGACATGACCAAGACAGGGATGAGCCCCTGTCCCCCCAAGACCTGGGCCCACCTGCCCCAATCCCGCTATTCCCTGTGCTGCAGTGCTCCGACTCTCATCCCAACAGCCCCCCCGCGCTCAGCTGCACCCCTCTCCTCACAGCACTCGAGATCCCCCACATGCCCTCACCCTTCTCCTCCGCTAAATCCCCACAAAGACTCTGCTCCCACTTCCCACTCTCCCCCCCAGCCATAACCCTGGAGAGCCCGGCTTCTGCTCCAGAATCCCCAGATTCCCTTTGCAGCCTCTCCGAGCCAGGCTGCTTCCAGGTAAATCCCCCGACCCAGCACCCCAGCGAGTTGCCCGGGCAGCGCTCCTCCTGCACACACCTTGATGAGCGACACCCCAACAGCATCTTTCTTCACATGGCCCTTGAGCTGGTCACAGACTTTGCCGATAAACTGGTGGGGCACCACGAACAGGAGAATGTCAGCCCCAGCACAGGCTTTCAGCAGGTCTGGCTCTGCTACCTGAACAGGATACAACTGTCATCAGGGATTTGTGCCTGTAGTTGTGCAGTGAGCGTGTCCCGAATCCAGGACAAAACAGGGGCTTGAGAGCAACTGCTGGGGGCTTCCCTTACAGGTGCCCTTCCAGGGCTGGCAGGGCAGGGTGGCTGGAGCAGAGCGAAAGCAGCCCAAGCTGGTGGCGCAGAGCTGGGGTCATTTGGGGAACCGCAGCAGGCCAGAGCGTGCCGAGGGGCTGAGCGTAGAGCTGTGGGGCAGCAGGCCCCGTGGGGCAGCAGGCTCTCTGCACGCTGCTGATGTCCACCCCGAGGCAACCGCATGGCCTCAAGCCCAGCTCGTGGGATGCCAGGGCAAAGGTGGGCAGCGAGAGCAGCCAGGGCTGCAGCTTGTCCAAGCGTGGATCAAGGTCACCGGGAGGGTGTAACTGAGTCCCATGCAGCCCGGTGCATCTCCTACCTTCAAACCCCCGGTGCCCAGGACCCCAGGGCTCCAACAGCTCCCAGCTATGGATTACCTCTGACCAGAGAGCCTGGCTGTCAGCACCGGCCCTTGTGCCCAGCAGAGAGGCTGCCAGCAGGCCACACTCACCACATTGGGGGGTAGCTTGTGCCCCGGCAGGTACTTGACGTTTTCATGCTCCGTGTTGATGATTTCAGTGAGCCGCCGGCCACCAACCTCCTCCTCCAGCACCCACATGTTCACCTGTTTCTCGAAGGTGCTCAGCCGTGCCGCATTGCTGCCAGCGATCTTGGCGATGGCCGAGCCCCTGCATGGGCAGAGCAGAGCCGTAGGCAGCGGGCACCAAATCCACTGGCACCAGCGAGCCCCATGTCACTCGCACAGGGGTCCCGGTGAAACGGGGACGGCTTGCACCGGGTGCCATGAGGCACCGAGAAGGATGGGGACCGTGCTGTGCTCCAAGAGGGGACCCGGGCCCCCAGGCAGCAGGTGCTCACCAGTTGCCAGAGCCCACGACGCAGACCTTCTTGCCACCCATGGTGCGGGGAGCCGGGGCGCTGCGCAGCACTGAGCCCGCCGCTGGTATTTCAAGGCTGCCCAGAGCAGGGGCGGCCCCGTCCCGCCTCTGGCCCCGCCTCGGCCCCGGAGGGGAATCGGGCACCCGTGCCCGGGGCAGCAGAGCCGGCGGCTGTCCTGGCAGAGCCCGGCGGGTGGCAACACAGGGCCGCGCTGCAGGTGCAAATCGCTCCCCTGAAGCAAAGGTGACATAGCTCAGATTGCAAATCTCAGCAGCGCCGGCAGTCCGGACTGCCCAGCCTCTCTCTCCCCCTTTTTCTGCATAAAAGCATTTTATTTTCCCCTCTTCCTAAAAAAATAATGGGGTTTTGCTCCCCCAGGTAAGAAATATGAACCGTCTGGTTGCAGACCCAGGACACAAGTCCTGCCCTCATCTCACAGCCTTACACTACTGCCTGACCTTAGGCAAGCTCCCCTTCCATACACAGAGGATCTCTTTCCCTTGCAACAAGGGCTTACGGGTTTTCTGTAAAACATTTCTACTTGTATAAAAAGGGCAAGGTGAAGAGAGTAATGACCCTTCTGCATAAACCCTTGTATGTAAACTTTAATACAGTTTCCTCAAAATTATGCCTGACTCCCACAGGACTTGTAACAGGCTGTCACAATTCTGCAAGGCAGCAGCGTGGAAACAGGGCTGCCGAGATTTTATCAGCAGCTTGGCCACTGGACTTCCAGTTTTGCTCAAGTTACTTTGTTTACCACAAAAGCACTTTGCAAAGGCTTAACAGACTCTGCAAGCCAGGAGATCTTTACATGAAATGCTCTCTATAAAAGGCCAAAATATGAAGAACATTTTCTCTCCCATCTCTTAACCCAGTTGGCTGTAAAAAAAAAAAAATATAAAATAAAGTGGAGATAATCCTGTCCCTTCCCAGGGAAGTAAATCAAGTGTCACCAAGGCAGCTGCTGAGAGAAAGCGTGCTGTCAGCACAGAAGGAGAGAGGACAGCTTCCTTCACAGGAGGCTTTTATTAAAACCGGGTGACGTCTACAAGGATACAGTAAAAAACCAAAAATTTTGGTCCATGGAAAAAACCATAATATTCAGTTAAGAAAAGCAGTTATTCTGCAACAGCTATGTTTGCCTACGCAGTACTCAGCATCCTTCATGTGTGATTACCCTGAGGAGTCAGTGGGCTGCTTCATCAGCACCAAGACCTTCACCCCAGTACCACAGAGGAGCCATTTCATAAGGGGGCAAAGGAGAAGGGAAGTCGAGAGTCTATTACTCACAGACATGTAGTAACACAGACACAAGGAGTAGGGCCACCCAGGCTCCCAAATTCATAGCAACCTTCCCAACCTCCCCAAAGCTGGGTGTGGGGGATGGGGGAGGTTCGTCAGTAACGTGACTTTGCAGCTATTCCAAGAGAACATGACCAACTTTCAAGTCCATTTGTGTTACAGTCCCGAGCAGAAATACAGAGATCCAGGCTAAAAGAAGCCATTCTCTTATGCCTGACCACTAGTTCACTAGTAATTCATTCCATGAAGAGGCATCTGGGCTGCTACTCCCACAGTAGAGAAAATCTACTTGTACATTCCTGAACCATGCTGGGCCTTACAGCAGCCCCAGAACCTAAAACTTGACTAAAAACCACAGGAGCTTCAGCATGGAAACACCTGCTAACGCGTATGCTTGGAGCTACATCCGTTCCCAAGGACTGTCCTGTTACCCCCCCGGATCCACACGAAGGAGCCTCTGGTCCCCACAGCAAGTGACGCAGGATAACTGTCCCAAAGCAACGAGCCTACAACACCGTGGCCCTGCACAATTCCACCAGGCAGTTGCTGCATCCCCTCTCCCAGCTACAGGGAAAACAAGCAGCAGATGGCTTGCTGGAACCGCAAGCAAAGGTCTTTTGCAATGAAGTCTCGCCACTCCAACGCTTCCGCATCCCTGCGGTAAGCCAATGTCCCATCTCCCCCGTGATCCCAGCCTAGGACAGTCTGTCAAAGAACACAAAGGGAACAGGGCAGGAAAGAGGGACAAGGCAAGAAGCAATTCTCTACACAGTCCAGTAACTTCCTCAAGGAGGAGAGTGACCTATGAGGCAGCCCAGTGCAGCAGCACCCTCCGAGCGAGGGAGTAAGGGCAGGGAGGTATGTCAGCTCATGGCATCCTGCCCACTACATCTCCTGGCACCTTGCTATAAAATGAGGCAGGGAAGAGAAGAGCCATAGAACTCCACCCTTATGGCAGATCCAGGCAGGTCTCACGTGTGCCACAACTAGATGCTAGTTGGGGAGGAATGGGCTGTGGTTTCCGAACTCGAGAAAGGCTCCAAGTCAGCAGTCGTACTGGCTACTGGGGACACTACGGGCAGTGCGGAGTCAAGGGAAGGCTCTTGGAAGCCTTGGGACTGACAAGGCAACAGTCAGGAAGAAAACCAGGTAGAAATGTGTGCTCATTGGAGCCTGTCTGCTTGCCGCACCCCAGAAGACCCCAGGTGTCCTGGAGCTGCCCCAAGAGGGACAATGCCAGGATGAATAATGATGCAGGCCTCGCTGCTGGAGTGGGATTATGTCAGCTTTAACAGTGTACTCTGCAGCTCTCCATCTCCACAAATAGCCGTGATGCCTTCTGGCTGGGGAGGGGCGGAGCAGCCTATGTGTTACGGATGCCCAGGGCCTGCTCCAGTTCCTGCCGTCTTTGCTGCACCTGCAAGAGAAGCCAGAATTGCAGCATTAATATACTCAGATGGTGCAGCACATCAGCATCCGAGTAACATGGGATGCAGCTGGAAAAGGGTGAACTCAAACTGGGACCAAGATGCACGTGAAGCTTAGCACTGCCACTTTCCACCACGGAGTGAGACAGGTACTCTGAGCCACTGGGTACAGAGAGGGACCCCCGCTCGGGGACACCCACCTTGGAGTAGAAGTATCTGCACACGGCTTCCTGTGCCCACGGCTGGAAGTAGAACTCAGCTCTACGCTCCTCTTCAGGATTCCCAACAACATCAGTCATTGTCTGGAAAGCACAAAGCACAAAACCGTTCAGGGAGCGCAAAAGCTCTGCACTGAGCAAACCCACCCCCCTCCCCTTTCCTCAAAGACATTTCAGTACAGTCAGGTCAGGTCCTTACGCGTCTTGCTTTCTGAGCAGGAAATTGCCTCTATCTCTGTGGGAGCTGGTTATAATGAGGGAAGCGTGTGGAAGGTGGATCCAGTCACACAAGACAAAGCTTTTACCTTTAAATCCCGGCACTGGGACTGTAGCCAGTCATTGATGAAGCCCTGAGGATCTCGGGCAAAGCTCAGCATGAACTCACGCTGGGTCTTCAGCTGGTTAATTGTCTCTATTGTTTCATGGATCTGAAGGAGATAAGCACAGCAACTAAACTGCTGAGTAGGGGAAAAAGTCAGACAGAAACAACAAGAGACCCAACACACGAAGGCAAAGTCTTATACTCCCTAGTCGACTTGCACCTATCAGACAGGATTTTCAATCATTACCAGTTTTCCCACTGACCATTTGCTTTAAAACTACACTTCCAGGTAAAGCCACCTGTTTGTAACCATGGCTGACCCCGCTGCAGCTTCCATCGCACAGCGGAGCACAGCTGAACTCCTGTCCTGTTCAGGGCTCGCCTGCTCTGGAGACAGATTCCTACCCAGCACTGAGGAGAGCAGACCCATAGGAGCTCCTCCTACCTTGTTATCCAGAGCAGCGATTTCCTGTTGGCTGGCTGTGGATAGCAAAAAGGAATTCATCTGAGTTTTCAAGGTATCATCCACCTCCACATCGATGTCATAGCAAGCTGTTTTCTTCTGGTCATTTGGATCAACACTAGAAAAAAGCCAAAGTAAGTAAGTAGCTCAAGAAAGCACCAAACTGTAGCTCTTCCAGGATGCTGCAGCATAAGGACTGCAGGCAGGGACAAGCTAAGCTGGCATTAAGCTTCGGCTCTAACACCAAGCAGCAAAGCTCCACTGATGGCTTTGCAGCACGAGGACCAAGTGATTGTTCCAAGCAGATTTCTATCTACAACAGTGTAATGCAAAGGACAGCACGAACGTGGGAGTGCCTTGCGGAAAAGAGGGATGTGGTGAATGAAAGGCGGCTGTTCTTGTACGAAGAAACAATGACAGGCAACATTGGAACTGCTGCTGAAAATCAGAACACATTACATCGTCTTCCTGTGCTGGCCTCACCCATCCCTTCCACTCTTCTTCCTAGAAATATGAAGTCAAGTGGACCAGTCTCACCTGATGACATGATTAATGATGATCGGTTCCGGGGGCATAAGCAACGCGTGAAGTCTTTGTGGGATTTCAGAGAACTTCATCCGCTGAGATTCAAATATCTGTGACAGAAACACAGGGCTAAGGAAAGGAATGGGAGCTCAGTGCCAGTGACCACTGGCTGCTGACAAAGACAAGCCGAAACAGTCGCTTGTTCCAGCCACAGTTACCTGCTGGAGGTATTTGTCACAGATGACATACTCCCGCTCATGGGGGTCCTGGAGCTTGTGGGTCTTGATATATTGCCACAATGCCTGGATGATCACCGGACGGGTCTGAGTGTGAATCCCCAAGAGACGGGCCAAGCGGGGATCCAATTTGAACTGGGGAGGCTGAAACAACAGGCACAGAAAGGTGAGATGGCCACAGGCACAGCTAACGATACACGCCCAGCACTGCTACTCCCAACATCTTACCTGGTAATCCAGCATCAGAAGGACAGTACAGCGCACATTTACATCTCCCGGCCTCTTCACCTGGAAGCCGTCTGTCTCCTGAGTTGTAGCAGTCCTGTGCCACTGAACAGGAGAAGGCATTTAGAAGCACCCCCAAGCTTCGTTCCCTTTGCTCCCGCTGCTTGGCGCCCAACAAGCTTGCCAGTAAATCCCACCCACCTAGAGAAAGTTCATCTTATTCCCACTTACAGCTTGAAACAAGAATTAATACATTTGTTCAAAGCCCCAGCAAGTCAAAGGAAAAGCTAAGATAAGAAATCAAGAGCTCCTGGCTCCCAGCCACTTGTTCAAGCCTTAAGTATCCCCACCTCTCAAGTTACAAATGATCTACAAAGCCTGTCTGCTGAAACACCAACCCATTTTTAGTGGTAACACAGCAAAAAGAAGCTCACCTCTACCAGGTGATTGTCAGGGCCATACAGGTCTTTATCAAGTTCAATGACCAGAGATTTAAAGAAGGATGAGAACTTTCTTTTCTGCTTGGTGGCATCATATTTGGACAAAGCAGACTGCAAGCAACACAGGAAGGAAAAGTGTTAGGACAGCAAGTCTCAGCACTCAAGCACAGCCACCGTGCACGACAGCGTTCCTTTAAGTTCTGAACACCTAAATTCACCAACGTGTGCTTGAAAATCAAGTTTCAAGTCAGAAAGTGAAAGACTGGAGTTAAAGATGAGCTTGCAGGAATTAAATCACTCAGCAGTTACATACAATGCAAGCACCCTGCTTCTCAGAGCCAGGGTACGCAAGTGCCACTGATCTGCTCTCACCATTCATTCTTAGAGCTATAAGAACTTTGTATAACTCATGTCCTGCCACGGGGATACCCATCCGTCTCCAAGTTGGGCTCTCGGTCTCTTCACCATCAGACTCCTTGGAAAACAGAGATGAAGGAGGATATCAAGCCCCTAGCTACACTCTCAGACACTAAGAAACTGGTTTCAGTGCCAATTCCAGACCCATAAAGTCACCTCTGTGGCTGGGTATTTCACACTTACATCTTCCAGCAGCCGTCCTTCCACCCGAAGCTCCCAGGAGGCGACTGTTCCTTCACCATCCTCTGCATCCGACTTGGCTGGATTGAAGGTATTGGAGATAAAAATACGTAGCTTTCGTTTTTGCTAAGAGAAAAAGCATCGTCTCAGTGTTAATTCTGAAATAAAGGGCTGACTATCTTGCTTATGTTTTGCTAGAACTAAGCTTAACGTTTTTTGCTGCATGATATTGCCCCCCCTCCCATGGCAGACAGCAAGGAAAGAGGCATTTCTGGTTCCACCTCTCAGTTATGTCTGGAGCATTAAGATTCCAGGGACACGACCCGAGCTTCAGCGCTCTCCTGCTGGCTTAACTCAAGCAAAAGCCTCCAAACCTCGCTCAGGATAACGATGACAACCCTCCCCTACCTTAATGGGTCGCTTCAAAGCCTCCTGGATATCTAAGCGTTTCCTCATGATCGTCTGGTCCAATTTCCTTTCAAAGGCCAGCAAGTCCATGTAGGCCTGAGACTCGGGTACAAGTTCACGAATCTAGAGCCAATCAAGAATGCAAATCACCGTCAGCTTGCCCGCACTTCTCTGGTCTACTTCGTATCAACAGAGGCTGCAACTTCACGTTCCACTCACCCTCTGAGGTAGAATTTTGTCAGCCATCTTCTTCTTTTTAGCGCTGTTGAGGAAGAAGATGCAGACGCAGGCATTAAAATGGCAACGGCTTTGCGCAAATTAACTGCAGGCGTTCACGAAGGGAGCGAGACAACGGCTTATTCTCTGGGTTTGTACTGCGGCACGAGCAGCACGCTCAGCCAGGATGCCAGTCTCGGGCCCAGGCTCTCACGTTCAGAGGCATTTATCGTGACTGGCAGCGCAGAGCCAGGCTCTTTATTCCCACAGCCCCTGCCAGGGCTCCAGCACCGCGAGCTGACGAACCCCGCAGCAGCGTGACTAACTGATTACCTGAACGTGTCGCACCCCCCCCCCCCCGAGAGCTCGGAAAGCGCGGTTACATCATGCTGAAAAGGCCGTGCTGACATAATGCCAAACAAAGCGACTCTCTAGCCTCAATTAGCTTCAGACCGACCTTTCTAAGGGATGTGTTTGAAATCAAGGGGTGAATTACCCGTGTTACTGAGGAATCACGTCATACTGCCAGAAACGTGACATAAACTGCTGCTGTCCAGCAGCTGCACGTTATTCTTTCACCTGCTGGAAGCCCCCCTCTCCCACAGGAGCTGCACGAGAAAGCCCACGTCCCTTTCAGCCCCCCAACAAGCAGCTGCCGTGAGAAGACAGAGCACCCCAACAGCCAACGGAAAACCTTTGTCCGGTGCCACCGTCAGGGACCGGTGCCTCCCGCCGCCCCCCGGCACAGTCCCCGCTCCAGCGAGGACTCACTGCTCGCTCTCCCATTGCGGGGGGTGCCTGCCCGCGCCCCCAAATCCGCCCTCTCCCCGTGGGGTACGTGGGGACAGAGGCAACGCGCCTGTCCCCTTGCCGGGGGATGTCCCGGGACGCCCCGGGGATACCGGCCCTTACTTGTGGTTGCGGTTGGGCACGGCCTGCGGCTGCACCTGCTGGAGCTGCTGCGGCGCCGGCCTCTTGCGGGCCTGGTCCAGGCTGGCCTGCGCCATCCCGGGCCGCACCGCCGGGCTCCCGCCGTAACCGGGCGGCCCCATGGAAGGGCCCTGCGGCGCCAACCGGCTACCCGGTAACATTCCGGGGCGCTGCGGAGAGAAGAAAACCGGTCCAGCGCCCACCGGGAGCGGCCGTCCCCGTCCCCGTCGCCCCCGCTCCCTCCCGCCCCGCCCCGCGCAGCGCCGGTCCGCGCGCCCCCGCCGGCCCCTCCCCCGCCTCACCGGGTAGGCGGCTCCCGGCAGCGGCGAGCGGTACAGGCCCTGTCCCGGAGCCGGGCCCATGCGCACCGGCCCGCCAGGCGTGCCCGGTCCCAGCGCGCCGGCCCCGGCAGCGGCCCCACCGCCGCCGCCGCTGGGAGTCACCGACTGGAATCCCGCCCGCGCCGCCATCTTCTCCAGCACAAAGGGGAGCGGGCCGGAACCGGATGTCCGTCATAGAGAGCCCGCGGGGGGGGGCCGCGCTAGAGAGGCACCGCCCGCAACCGTCGCCCTCTGCCGGCTGGAGGCCCGCGCTAGGGGCGGGGTGCTGGGGGGTGCAGGGGGTACACGGAGGGTGCGGGGTGCTGGGGATCCTGGGGGTACGTGGGAGAATGAGGGGTCCTGGGGGGTACATGGGAGGGTGCTGGGGTAATGGGGGTGCTGGGGGGGTGCAGGGTGCTGAGGGGTGTAGGGGGTACATGGGAAAATGTGGGGTCCTGGGAGGTGCTGGGGTTGGGGGTGCTGGGAGTGTTGGAGCTGGGTCCTGGGGGGTGCTGGGGTAATGGGGGTGTATGGGAGGGTGCAGGGTGCTGGGGGGTGTTGGGGCCATGGGGGTGTGTGGGAGGGTGCAGGGTCCGGGGGGGTGGTTCTGGGGCTATATGGGAGGGCGCAGGGTCTCAGGGCAAGGTCCTGGGGACTACGGGGGGATGCAGGGTCCTGGGAGGTTACGGAAGGGGACAGGGACCATGAGGGTTGTTGCTCTTGGGGGTGCTGGGGACAGTGTTCGCGGGGAGCCTGCGGGGGATGCGAGGGCCGCGGGAGAGGGGAGAGTCCCGTGGGCGTGAGGAGCAGGGTGGGAGAGGCAGCGGGCTGTGTGCTAGGGGCTCTCGTCTCTGTGCAAAAACCACCTGTCAGAGAATCTGCAGCTCCTTGAATCCTTAGGCTGGCAGCCATTGAGCTCCCTTCAGGTGTGCTCAGGGACTCATCTGCCTACCTCAGCTGACATCGCACTCGTTCTGAGCTCTCCTGTCCTAGTTTAGCCTGGCCGATTTCCACTGCAGCCCTCAGAGCTGCTGCTCTGGGGTTGGGGTGTCAGTCCCACTTGCCAGGCCATAGCTGTAGCACTCACTGTTAGAAATATCTGCCTGTTGCAGGAGATGCTGGTCCTGAAGCCTCCCTGGCGCTGGGATGTGCCCGGAGGAAGGCGGCTTCGCCCCGGGGATGGGAGACTCCAAGTGCAGACCTGGCAGTGACACCTCCCACCAGAGCTCCTGTCCTTAACGAGTAAGATTATTGGGGCATAAATGGGCACGAATGCAGTCAGTTTGTTCAGGTTTAGGCTGAGCACCCAGGAAAAGGATTCCTGTCTCCCTTGACAGTGACTTGTGTTGCTACAGAAAGTATGATGTTAGAATTAAAGGCCACTTTCTGCAAGTATTAACATTAAGTTCCTTATTCCCCAGAGCACTTACCCTTGTGGTTGCTCTGAGAGAAAAAGGGACACAAATCCATCCAGCATTAATCTGTGAAAAAAAGCCAAGTGAGCAGTCACACCACAAGTATTAATTAAGCAATTAATGATGATCGTGGGTCATTTCAGAGGCTGTCCCTTACAGCGCGTGGCATTGTTGACTGAGGAAAGAAGTGGGGATGTGTTGGCACCTTTTCTGCCAGATACGGCATTTTCTATCCTTGATTAAAAACATGAAGCTTTGAGCACAGCCATTAACTGTTGTCTCAGCATCCATGTGTCCGTGCAGTTAATTTAATGCCACCTCCGACAGGCTTGGCGCCCAGCAGCCTTATGAAATATTCATGGGGAGGAAAAGCAGTGGAACTTATCTGCTCCGTATTGTTCAGATGCAACTTTGACTGAGACTTAAAGCCTGGCAGGAGCCTCTTGGGCAGGCTGGAAAGCTGCCTGGCCCTCCTGGGAGGGACACACAGTGTGGGGCGGGGTGGGAGAGAAAACAAGGACTAACCTGAGAAGTGGAGAGAGGGAAGCGAGACTTAGAGAGCTGCTCAGCTTGGCACAGGGAGCGGGTGAGCTGCAGGGTGGTCTTGAGAGACCCCACGTTGCATGAGCTGAGCTGAGAGCGACCCCAGCCCTCTGTCCCCAGGGATGCTCTGACCAGTCCTCTTTGTCCCCTGACACTGTTTTGTAAGAAACAGGGCTCAAATAACGCCAGCTTCCTTGGCTCAGTGTCTCCTTACACTTGTCCTTTCTCCTTTCCTCTGCCCTGAGGGTTTGGTTGGTTCCCTCCTCCCAGTGGGAAGGGTTTGCGCTACCCAGTGCACCTTGGTTTTACTGCACCTGCTGGCACAAGGCAGCTCCTCTGAAACCTCTTTCCCCAACCAGTACGGCTCTGGCTCCAGGCAGCCGAACAGCATCCAGGACTGTGTAATTATATCTCAGCGCCTGTTTCTGCTGGCAGCTTTAGCAGCGAGCAAGTGGTAACCGGGAATTATTGCCAGGGAGGAGAAGGGGTGATGCTATCTCTGCCGTGGTTATATGCGTGTTGCGTGATTAATCCTTGCTCTGTAGGGTTTCAGCAGCCACACAGTCCGCAAGGTAAACACAGCGGCGTGCAAGCAGGTGCTTCCCAGCATCTCAGGCTTAGGTGTGTCACACCTCATCCTCGTGTGCATCGTCAGAAATGATTCCCGTGAAATGTAATTAACTCCTTGTCTTGTGCACAGCGTGAGTCTCGCACCACCGAGTGACAGACGTGGATGCACGCGCGCTGCCTGCACCACGCACCTCGCAGGCTGCCAGCCCTGTGCAGCCTACATGTGGTGTGCCCATCCGTGAGCCGCCGCAATCCCAAACGGGCCGAACCTCCCCGGCCTGCGTGCACTATCCTGCAACGCTCTGGTGGTGCACAGTACCGCTTTGAGTCCAAAAACGTGCAGCTTTTCCACTTCATAGCTGAGAGCTGCTCACATTGGTGTCCTGTCTGGCTACCTGCCGTATTCCCACGGGAATTGCATCGGCTATGCTGCCTTTGGGGTCCAGGCGCCTCATCTGTGAGTCCGTTCCAGGCTGCGGCTCACAGACATCGTGTCCGGCGGCAGCAGAAACCTCAGACAGCCGTGCTGGGGATGCGCCTATGCAATGTGAGGCTGTGACAGATGGATGGGGTGACCCGCTCCCAGCACAGCCCAGCAGGTTAATGGGGAGCTGTAGAAGAGATTAGAGCTTGCAGAGACGGGGTCACTGCCTGCCCCCTGCAACAGGAGCTGCTGTGAATGCCGCCGCGGAGGCAGCAGGCATGGTCAGCTGCTCTGGCTACTCACAGTGGCTGGCTGCAATTAATTTAGGTTCATTAACTCCCTTCTGGGCTTAGCTATATTATCTTGTTCCTATTCAAAACCCACCCTGTGGCTTTTGCAGCACCAACTCTGGCAGAGAAGGACCGGAATAGCAGTGAGACCGTTCTAGTTTAAATGCAAAACACCCGTCTGCCATTTCCAGGAGCAACAGGGACGTGGCCAGAGCCAAGTGACTGAGGGGCGTTTGGCATTTCGGTACTCCCTGCCTGCTGCCCACTCGCTGTTACTCAGTCTCCATGGGGTCCCGAGGGCTTTTTTTGGATGCCCAGTGTTGGATCCGGCATGTTACTTTTGCTCTTTGTAGCTGGAAATTTTCAGGACAAGGAAGTGCGTTTACATATGGCTTGTGCTACAACCGCTACTAACTTGGTTAAATTAAACCCAGGTGATATTCAAGCTAGTGACTCATTTCTGCTGAATCTCAGGTGTCTGTCCCAAACCACAGAAGTGCTAGAGTTGTCAAAGATTAGCAGCAGTGCATATGTTAATTCTCCTCCTCCTGCTTGAGAGCAAAAGCCAGTTCCCATCCTCTGGTCCCAGAGTGTCCCTCGGGGCAGCGCAGGACCAGGCAGCGATGCTGGAGCTCCCTTGGGGACCCAGAGCAATTCCCCCGTTAGCCCCGCACTCGGCAAAGGGACCTTTAATGTGACTGTTCAACATCAGCTCTGATGTTGCTGGTATTTGTGTGCGCGTTTAAAGACGGTGCTGGAAGTCTGGACCCAGGCTTTATCCTCCCCCACCTCCTTTTGGTCTTGGCTCCAGGATTTCAGTGACGCCTTCAAGAACATCCCGGGATGATGCCGTCCCCACCTGCCTCCCTCCTTGGGGAGCGTTTCCAGTGGCTCAGCAAGAGAGAAAGGCTCAGTGTTCATGAGTTATATCATTCTTTATATCATCGTTAAGAGTAGCAGGTATTGATGTACAATGCATCTGTCATCTTATTGTGCTTCCTATGAAAATGTGTGTACATAGTACAGATACCAGAGAGAATTCAACACTTTATACACTTGAAGGCATTCAGAGATCAGTAACAGAAAAAAAAAAATGGCACAAGAACAAGGCCTAAATGCTACTAGATGGGTATCTACACTGGTATGATGCATATATAGAGAGATATATATATATGTACACATATATATATAGTCATATATATTATATATAAGAAATATAAAATGCAGATGACATAATAGAAACAGAAAAGTGTATCAAGGTCAAATCCCAGCCCCATCTTTAAAAGCTTTAATGGGAAAGAGAGAGAAAGAAAGAAAATAAATAAATGAAACGCAATGAAACGTTAGGAAAAATCCATAAGAAAATTTATGGATGTGGCCGACCCGTCATCTTTGGGCGATCGCTGGATACAAAGGACTGACCCCCCAGTTCCTAATTTTGGTCAGGAAGCAAATAATAATAACAACAATAATAATAATAATGACAATAATAAAAACAAAACTGCAGTTTAGAAATAATAATTACTAAAAAGACTTATTGCAAAAGCTCTTAAAGATAAGTAGCACTTCAGCCTTGAGAGGGCTCTTGCTTGATGTGCAGGGCCTGGGGGCTGGCAGGGGCTGGGGGGGCCGATTTCCACCGACCCGAGAGCGAAATGGCGGTGCGCTTGCGGGCCCGGGGAGCAGAGACTTGGCCGGTGCCGGACGGCCGGACCCCGGCTGCGAGGGCAGGTCTCTGCGTGCCGGGGAGAGGGCAGCAACGGGAGGAGCAGCGGTGGTCCCGGGGCAGCGAGCCGGCAGGCGCCCCGAAGATGCCCAGGGCTCGCGGTGCCCAGGGGCAGCCGCTGTCGGGGGGTTCAGCGGGGTGGGAGCCTGCGGTCCCGTGGACCAGAGCACCCTGTGCCATGGGGTGTCCCTCAACCTATGAACCCTTCTGGTGCTGGGGCTCCTGTGCCCGCCTGGCCAAAGCGGTGCCAAGGGGCTGCCCGCGTGGTGCCCCTGGCTGAGCCGGGCCGGTGGCTGCAGCCGAAATGGGGGCCAGGAGTTTTCCTTCTGCCTTTCTCCCCGAGAATGGCTGTTTTTGGGGGCCGCACGGGGTAGCCCCAGGTTCCCTGGGGACGGGAGGGACTGCGGGGCAGGGCTGGCGCTGGCCGGGCTGCGCGGAGCCCAGGAGAGACGGGCAGGGAGACCACACCGTCGCCCGACCCAAGGCGGCCGAGGGAAGGTGCCCGGGTGGCAGGGTCTTCACTGCCGAGGTGGCACCCCCGGCCGAGCCCCCTCTGGCGATCATGGCCGGCCAGCGAGCTCAGTGGCCGGGCACTGCCGTCCCTGGGGTAGAGTGCAAAGGAAGACGTTTCGGAGAGGTGGAGGTGCCCCGTCTTCATGCGCATGGAGTGGCTGGGAGCGCCCAGGCGAGGGTGGGCTGCAGGACGCCGCGGTCCCAGGGGACAGCGAGGCTCTCCTGGGACTGCCGAACCCGCTGCCGGGCCTGCCGGGCACGCTGTGGGGCTCCTCGATGATCCCTCCTGCCGGGCATAGGGGTCCCAGCAAGCGCCGGCCAAGGTGTTGGAGCAGGATGGGCATGGAGACAATGGATGGACAGACGGACAGGGCTGTGGATGGAGACTCTGCGGCCGAACGGCTGCTTCTTCTTGGCTTCTGGGTTTCTAGTTAAAAAGGCCGAGGGGAGCTGAGGGGAGGAGACGGGGCAGGCCCGTGCCCCAGCCCGCTGTGCGTGTCGCTCCCCGCGCCGCGAGGATGGCCGGGCTGGAGCATCCTTGAGTCTCTGAACTAGCGGGGCAGGCGCGGAGCAGCTGCCGCGGGGGCTGCGCGCCGGGTTCGAGCGTGACCCGACCCAACCGCCTGCCCCAAAATCCGAGGCCGTCGCTCTTGTCCATGTCCCACCGTGGCGAGGAGCAAGGTCCCCTAGATGTGTCTCTCCGCTGGCGCTCGCAGGGAGAAGGGCAGCTCTCCGGAGGGCTTTGGTAGCTCAGGTTGTACATCCAGACGTCGGTTAGCAGGTGAAGTCCTCAAAGGTGCCCCGGGCCGGGTGATGAGGTAGGATGTTGGCTGCGTACGTCATGCCTGCCGGGTGGCCCCGTATGCTTTCACAGGGATTCTGCGGAGCAGAGGACGGATGGGATGTTGTGGGCTCTGGTTTCACCCAGACCACCCCAGGGATCGAATCCTGTCTCCCCACAGCGTCTCAGCCTGGTGCCTCTGCTCCCTTCCCAAGTGTTCCCCAAAAAGGTGACACCCACGCCCCCACCCCACACATCTGGGGCAGCCTTCGAGCTGCGAGAGGGGAGCGGCGGTTCCTTGCAGCATGCCCGGCACTTACGTGGCGTTTCACATCGTCCATGCTCAGCGCGATGCCCTTGTCCGTGTTGTTCCTCTTGTGGTTCTTGCGGCACTTGCCCCGCCGGCACAGCCGGTGCTTTATCACCTGTGGGAGCCAGAGTTCGGTACCGTGGGGGCTCACAGGCTGCTCTGCCCCACGTCCCGCACGAGCATTTCGGCACTCCGGGATAACCTGGGTCCCCTGGCAGCTGTGGGATGGCAGACACTCACCTCGTAGGCGTAGTCGAACAGCTCCAGTACCGTGAGGATACTGGCCCCGATGAACAGCCCCATCTGCCCTCCAATGTCACCTGCAGAGCAGAGGGAAGCCATCAGTGGGGCTCAAGTCTGGCACCCGTGGCGGGGCAGAACTCATCGCTGCTGCGACCGGTGCCTGGCCGCGGTGGTGAGGTGCCCCGCTCTGCAGCCATGCTGTCGGCACATGCCGGTGCCTCGGGAACAGGGCCGTGGTGCACGGGGCCCACATGAGACCACCCTGTTGGAGGATGCCGGCTGGGTGCTGCCACGGGGCCCCCAACACAGCTACTGACCCAGAGCGCTCACCCAGCAAGCCGGCCACCTCATACGCCTTCTTCTGCTCGATCGTCTCGTAGTTCAGGGCTTCAAAGAAGATATCCAGCACCAGGATGTTCTCCCTGTGCAGGACGGAAGCAGCATCAGGATGAGGTTTGGGACGGACGGACACGATGCCGCCCCACGCCCGTGGCCGCAGCGCGTTACCCAATGTACTGCTCCGACTTGTTGTACTTCTTGGCCAGGTACTTGGCGGAGGCTTTGCTGGGGATCTTCACCATGGAGAGCTCTTTGCCGTAGCGGGTCACGTTGCAGGGCATCTCGCAGACACAGTACTCGTTGTCCTTCTCCACCAGGAAATCTGATCAGGGGGAGAGGGAGATGGAGAGATGGAGAAACCCAACGCCCGCAGCTCAGTCCCACAGGGCCAGGCAGCCTCACCTAAGGCCGGATCCGCGCACTCCTTGTACTGCTCCGGGGTGCAGTAAGGGGCATCGCCTGGAGGAGAGAGAGAGCAGGTTTTCCTGGTGGGACCGTGTCGGCGGGCTGAGCCCAGCGGGGGCCGGATCCTGCCGCGCCTGGGGCTCACCTGGCATGTGCACCATGCGGCAGTTGCAGTTCTCCACCAGGTAGCGGGTCTCGCAGTCGATGCGGCAGGCGGTGATGCTGTAGGTGTCGTAAAACTCCGAGTCTCCCGCCACGGCCTTGCAGTCGCCCCAGGGAGGCGGTAGGTAGATGAGCTGGGAGGGGGCAGAAGCCAGGAGTGAGGAGAGAAGCCCAGCAGCCCCCCTCCCGCCTCCTGGCACGGCAAGAGCACAGACACTCTTGCTGCACCCCCCGACACGGGGGCACGGGGAGGAGGCTTAGTGTCCCACAGCGGGTCCAGCCCACCGCGCAGGGTGGGAGGGAGGCACCCCGGGCCCCCCCCGAGTCCCTCCGGGCCCTACCCGCTGCTCCTGGCAGGACACGAAGGTCTGGAAGCCGGGTGCCACCCCGAAGCCCAGCTGGTCGATCAGCGGGGGCTCGTCCTGGCTGTGGATCTGCACCTTGATCCCGGCTTCGAACGAGGTCTCGTCTGCAGCAGAGAGAAGCGGGGTGAGCACAGTGCTGTGCCCCGCTCCGCGGGGCTGCACCGAACCCTGCTGCAAGAGGCACTGAAACTTCTCCTGTCTCCCACCCTTCCCCTGAGCAAATTCGTTCATTCACGTGTCCATCCATCTGTCCACCCATTTGCTACACCACGTCCTTGTCCCCTCCGCCTCTGACCCTCCTGCTCCAGCACCCGGGGAGAGCGGCAGGGAAAGCGTTTGCCTCTATTTATAAACAAGTGGTGGCTGCTTTTCTAAACCGATGGGGAGTTGCCATGGCGAAGAGCAAAGACAAGGAGGAAAAAAGGAAAGAAAAGGGCCCAAAGTGATGAAAAATGGAAGGAGGGAAGAGGAGGGAGCCTGAGGGTGGCCCATGGGGTGGGGAGCCGGGAAGGGGCTGGGAAGCACCCGGGGAGCTGCTGGCGACCGAGTGGACCCGCTGGGGTGGTGGGTTACCTGTTTCCCCCCACACTGGCAGGTACTCGTCCTGCTGAATGTCCAGCATGATCTCCAGGCCATTGCCGGTGCCCCCCTTCATGGTGATGAGCCGGGGCTTCCCGTCCTGCCCCGCGTTGAAGGTGTAGCACTTCCCATAGCGGGTGAAGACCTGCGGGAGAGGACACGGGGCTGAGGCTGGGGCCCCTCTGCGGCACCACGCTGCTGCCGGCACCGTGGCCCGGAGCCGGGGGGGGCATCACCGGCCCTGAAACGCAGCTGTCCCAGCCTGGGGGTAGGATCCAACTAGGGCTCCTGCCCTACAGCGTGTCTCTCACCGTCGGAGCTGCCTGTCTTTGCCCCAGTGGAGGAGGAGACGTTCCCCACCAAGGCAGAGGGATGCCATGGACTTGGAGCAGACGCCTGGCAGATTTGCAGCACCTCAACCCCACAGACCCCACGGCAGCCCCAGCTCCCCGAGACGGCAGCGCTCAGCCCCACACCTGCACCAGCACCTCCTCCAAGCCCTCCTCCATCCCTGCAGAGGACGGGGCTGGACGGGATCCTGAGCAGCCCCTGAGCACCCCGTCCCTCCTCGGCTGTTCCAGCTAATGCCTCCGGCAGCCGGCGTGTCTCCACGCCACTGAGCTGCTGCCAGCCCGGACAAGGCGCGTGTGGGGTCAGTGCAGTCTGCACGGTGCCCCACGGGCGGTGGTGATGCGGGGACGGAGGCGCCAGGCACCTCCTCTGCAAACGCAGCCTGGAGCTGCTCTCCGTGTCCCGCCGGCGGGTCTCCGCAGCCAGTGCCGTCTCCAGCGAGACGCCCAGGTGCCGGCAGACGGGGCTGAAATATCAGCCTGTCCCTGAGCGAGCTGGCAAGGACAGCATCGCCCGCCGCGCCTGATCCGACACGATGCTGGCCGGAGCTGCTCCCCGTGCCCTGCCGCCTCGGGGCTACTCACCGCCGCGAAGTCGCCGGGGCCGCACCGCTCGCCCCGGTAGCTGCAGCTCAGCAGCATGTCCTCCAGCTGGTGGCAAGTGCGGTTAAAAAACCCGTACAAATTTAGGGGCTCGTCCTCATCCCCAGGGCTGGGCTGGGCCGGGGCAAAGCCCAGCTCCATCCCGGGCTCATAGTCGACCAGGGGGGCCAGGTAGAGCAGGTCCTCGTGGCTGAGCTGCGAGACCCGCACACGGTTGATGTTGCAGAAGGTGACGGCGGGGAAGGTCATCTCGGGGCTGTCTTCCTCGCTGAGCAGCGTGACGTGGTGGTACTCCAGGTAGTAGACGATGCGGTCGGCCACCTGGTAGAGGAAGACGGAGAGGGAGAGGAGGAAGGCCAGCGCCCAAAACGCCTGCCGAGCGCCCAGGCTGCCCTCCACGAAGATGTGGCTCAGCCCGTGTAGTGTGCAGCTGCTGGCAAAAGCCACGAAATCCGTGGCTGCCCCCGCATCCTCCTCCTCCTCTTCTTCATCCTCCTCCTGCCCGTACAGGAACTCGTCTGCTCCATCCTCTCCCCTCCCAGTGGCAGCAGCATCTCTTGGTCCTTCCTCGCTGGAGAAGGAGATGGTGCAGAATATCTGGAGAGGCATTGTCCGGCGTGGGGGTCCCAGCTGCAGCGTGGGGGTCCCGACTCCGGCGTGAGGGTCCTGGCCCCTGCCCTGCCACAGCCCGGGGGTCTTCGACAGTGGGTTGGTTCCTCGGGGTGTGGGTGAGAGGGGCTGGGGGACAGCAGGGAAGGGGGAAGGGGCAAGTGCAGAGAAGAGAAATGGAGAAGGGAAAAGGAGCAAGAGGTGAGCGGGAGTGAGGGAGAGGAGCAGAGGGATGCTCGGAGGGGACGGAGAGAGGAGGGTATATCAGGAGCGGGGAGGAGGAGAGGAGGAGCGAGGGGCGGTTCTGCGGGCTCCCCAGCTCCCCCGGGGCCGGCCGGCTGCGGCTGGCAGGACAGAGACATCGCCGGCTCCAGAAGCACCGACGCGTTGGGAGCTCCCGGGGCTGCCTGGGGGGCCCGAGGGGCTGCCAGGTCCTGTGAACACGGGTGTGCACGGGTGTGCGCACAGGCACCCGGGGTGCTGCGTACCCACACCGCATCCTCCATCCTCACTGCGGGGCAGCACGGCCCTGGCAGCCCGACCGGCTGCTCCAGCCAGGCCCTCCCTGCCAGGAGCCAGGCTGTTTCCGGAGCCACCATATGCCGGGCTCCCTGGGCTCTTCCGAGGGCCGCTGGAGCCAGAGGTGTTCCCAAAATGCCTGTGACGCTCTCCTGCCGCAGCCTGGCCGGGTGGTGCCAGTGAGGGCAGAAGGATGTCTGTGGTGTCCCCAGGCTCTCGTGGTGCTCGTCCTGCCCCGGCAGCGCCCATCCCTGCGGGCTCATCTCCCCATGCGGCGAAGGCAATGTCCCGAGCGGTGCGAGGTCTGTCCTCCTCCAAGCCAGGGCTGGTTTCGGCAGGATTTGGGTGCTGTCACGGCTTGGGTGATGACTCCTCCTGCAGAGCCCAGCCAGCGCATGGTGCGTCACCTCGTGCTCTGGATCCCCACGGGGCTCAGGGAGCCACCACGTTCCCCGAGGACGGCGTCCAGACCCTGTGCTGCTGGGGCTGGGGGTCCTGGGGAGGCAGCCCCGATCTGGGGTGATGGGATGGAGCCGGTGGCCAGGCCGGCTGCCGGGAGCAAAGGCGTCTCCTCCCTGCAGCCCTGCAGCAGCGCGGCACCTTCTTGCGGTTTGCTTTTTTCCTGCACTCAGCACTTCATAAAAGCATCCGATGCGACCACAGAGCATCTCCAGCCCCATCCCAGCACCGCAGCCTCCATTGCCAGCCCAAAGCGAAGGGGAGCATCTAAATACAGCAGCGCTTTGATGCGCAAGAGCTGGACGGGAGGTTTTGGCCGATGCCCGGGTGCAACGAGCACGTCCCAGCCCGCTGGTTCGGCTGCTGTGCCTCCTTCCTCGCATGCACCGCAGGGCTCCCGGGCCCTGAGCACATTCCGGCTCACGGACACGGGCACCGCCAAACCAGGTGGACAAATGCAACCTGGAAACTTGTACAAATCTGACCTGATACTGGTGCAAGGTTATCTGCTCTTGCTGAGCAAGTGATGCCGGTGTATTCGGCAGGACTTGCGCTGGGGATCCCTCCCGGCCGGCACAAGGAGACGTTATGGCTGATGATGTGACAGCGAGTTGTCCCCCGGGGGTCTGTTCTGGGGCTCCCTAAGCTCGATATTTCCAGAGGACCCTTGTGTAAGAGGGACGCTGGCAGCTGCCGCAAAGCTGGGGATGCTGTCAGTACCTGGGAGAAAGGGCGGGTGACCTTGGGGACGAGCGCCAGAGCCACGGGATGAAATTTCGTAAAACTGAGACCAAGGTCGCGCCTTTTGGGAGCAACCCAGAGATCCTGAGCTGGAAACTCATCCTGGGAAATGGAGCGGGGAGGTGAATTGGGTGGCTGGGAGCCACCGTGTCACGGGGACCAGGTCCCATCCCAGTCCTCTGCCTTTGATGGAGATGAGCCGCAGCCGCGCCACGGGCAGCACCAGGCTATAAAGGCTTCAGGGCTTCACCTGGGGGCGTTTGGGGGTGCTGGGCTGGCTCAGCCCTGTGGCAGCAAGGTGGGAGCAAGCCGGGCTGATCGCACGCAGGCAGGATGCTTTTGGCAGGGCGCGAACAGGTACGAGCTGGCTGAGGTCGGGGAGGGATTTCTGGTGTTCCCCGGCTCTGGGACAGGGAGTTTCTGTGCGATGTCTGTAGGAGGGAGAGGAGAAGAAGGAAAATGGAAGAGAAGCCTGAAGGGGTTTGTCCTGGCAGGGCACCAACAGGCGAGCGGTGCTGCCCGGGGCCCCGTGGGACAGTCCCTGATGCTGCGAGCGAGGGGCTGCTGCGATCCCACGGCACGGGGAGGTTTAATGTATCTTCCTGGGAGCAATTGCAGCAGGGAGAGGGAGGAGCTGTAATGAAAACACTCCATCATCGGCGGGGGCCATTAACCTGCCTTGCTCGGCTTAAACAGCTCGCGCAGAGTGCCGGGGCCGGTTCCCAGCAGCCGTGCGGGGCGGTGAGGATGAGCGCTGCGCCGGCTCCGGTTACCACCACCTGTCCCAGAGCCGACACTTGAGCCGGGGTGAAGGTGACCGGGGACGGTCACAGCCAGGAGCACGGTGGCACCGGCACTCAGGGGAGCGTGTCCTGACTCCGCCACTGGAGACAAACCGCGGCCGTGGCCCCGCGTTGCAGGCAGGGGGGTGCCGTCCTGGTTTGAGCAAGTTTTGGAGATGCTGGAGGAGTCCTTGGGCTCGTTCCAGCTCCTCCCTCGCCGGGAGTTATTTTTACCCTCTCTCAGGTAAAGCTTTGGTGGGGGAGAGGGACGGGGGATGCTATAATTAGCCGTGACATCAGCCCCCGTGGCGGCGCGTGCTGGGATGATGCCACCGCGCCCTGACCCACCGCTGGGGACCAGGGATGCTCGATGCCCCTCTCCCAGCTGCAGCGAGGGATGCGGGATGGTGGAAGGAGCCTGGTTTTTCCCGGCTCTGGCATAGCGTTTGGCCGCTGTCCCGGGGCGGTTCGGCCCTGCTCGTTGCTTTGCAGCTCGTCACGGGCCTGGGAAAGGAGGTTCCCTGGAGCGGGGGAGCACGGAGGCGGCGGGGGGGAGAAGCGGGAGGGGGATTTGACGGCAGCAACAGCACATTTCACAGCCTGTCACGCTTTAATGGCAGAGGAGATCAAAGCCGGGATGGAGTTATTCATAGAGATAAACCAATCCCCGAGGAGGTGAGGAGAAAACAACATTGCAAGCTCTGTTATCCCAGGCCTGCAAGCGGCAGCCCAGCCCCGGGGAGGCTGTCGCAGAAAGCGCCCCGGGAGCTGGACCCGCTCGGTGTTGTAACGGGGTGCTGCCCGTCCCCGCCAAGGACCCGCTGAGCCGGGGCTGAGCTGCCCGCAGCACCCCTGGGGGTGCCCGGAGGTCAGAGCTGACCGGTGGGAAGGGATGCGATGGGGTACGACCCCCCCAGCAGCCAGGAGCAGGGTTTGGGGACAGATTCGATGGGGCAGATGAGCACCCTGAAGCTGGGCCGTCCTGCTCCCATCACGCAGCCGGGTGCGTTGCGTTGGAGGGGAGAAAAAAAAATCAGGTTTGCAACGTGCCTCGGACCATGAAGGTGCTTCGCAGCTCCCAGAGCTGCCGTGGTGGTGGCACCCGCGGTGCCTCCATCGCTGCTCTGGGCAGGATGAGCCGCTTCGGGATGGCTCCCCAGCTGCAGATCCCCTCCCCGACCCTGGTGAGAGGCCGAGTCGGGGCAGCCAAGCAAGGTGGGATTGCCCGGGCGGCCAGGATCTCTGCCGGGACTAATCCTGCCGCCCCTTATCAGATGCTGCCACCTTGCCTCCACTCGCTCCGCCAGCCAAGCCGGGCGCAGCTTGTGTTATCCGGCCCTTTATCCCCCAGATTAGACGCTTCACAGTGGATTAGCATGTCACATTCTAATGCAGAAAAATTGGTGATTAAAAAGGAGTTTTTCCTCCGTATTATTCCCCACCTCCGCCTCCTCTCCACCCCGTTCCCCGTGGGCCCAGGCAGCCCAGCCCCAGCCGTGGGGAGCGGCGATGCCGCAGCGCTGGGCGATGTGGGAGCCCCGTCCCTGGCTCGCGCAGGGGACGGGAAACCAAAGGTCCCATTTTGGGCCCGGGCAGGGCTGACACGCTCCGTCCTCGCTGCTTTTGGTGGCAGGGCTCAGGGCGGAGGAGCCGGGTGCTCCAGGTCCCTGTGCCATCCTGCCCCGGGTTATCAGCTGCAGACCCAGCATCTGCAGCGCAGGACTTTAATAAAAAGCACATTATGGTGAGTAATGCGCTAAGTGGACTTCATTATGGACCCGGGGCCTCCCTGGCTCCCGTTGTTCCATACGATTTCATATCAGATGAGCCTTATCTCCTCTCCAAACGCTTCCATTTAAACTCCATTAATCTTTCAAAGCTTCCCTGGGCCAGCGCTGCCGAGCGCTTCCCAGCCAGCCCAGCCGGGTGCCGGCACTGCTGCACAGGGGCCACCTGCAGCCCCGCTGGCTCGGGGGGGGCTCAGCCGGGAGCCCCCAGCTCCGCGGGCGGTCGAGCGTGTACCCACAGCCAGCCCCTTCGCCGCGCGTCTGCTGCGACGGCTCCCGCAGCCACCGCATCCTTCTTGCCGGGGATCTATTTGCGCTCCTATAATTGAAACAGTTTGTAATGCTGAGAGCTTTCCGGGTGATTTACTCGGTGGTGGTGTCCCTTTGTGCCACGGACGGGTCACCGGGGCTGTGCCGGCTCCTGCCCCGCTGGGATGCGGAGGATGCTGCCGCCGAGGTGCTGCTAATTCCCGGGCGGCTGGGATTATTCTGGGTGGACACTTATCCCAGTGCCTCTCCGTGTTTCCTGCCGATCACGAATTACCCATAAGCAGGCTGCAATTTTTTCCGACATCCTTCACAGTCGCTTAGACAGTTCGTGCAAGCAGATTCAAGCCGACGGTTTTATTGGTGGGGGAAAAAAAAAAATAAAAGTGTATTCCTATCTGGTTTTCTTGCCGTGTTCGCTTGCTCTGGCTCCGCACACATCACGGTTTTCAAATCTAATCTAATCCACGCAGGGTGGTTACGCAGCCTCGGTGTGCGGCTGCTCTGGATGGGTCTCCCCATCACTTGACTGGGCTACGGTGCTGCCAGGAGAGCAAAGAAAAGGGGGCTTAAAATCCCCAATAAACCAGGGGGAGAGTGGGGAGCACCCTGCCCCAGCGCCGTCCCGCACCCCGTCTCTGTCCTTATGGTAAGAGCCTGGGTGCAAATGCATCAAACCGTCCATACAGCAAAAAAACCCCCAAAAGTCCAAAAAAAAAAAAAAAAAGGTTATAATATCCAAGTGTCGGGGCCTGTATAAATAAATAAGAGCCTGAGACAGCGAGGAGCTTCTCGAGTCATGGTTGTTTCGGGAACTGCAGCGATGCCTGCTGCTTAGCGAGCCCCGGCTCCGGCCAAACTCTCTGCAGGCGATAAAACAAAGGCGTCTATAAAAAGCCAGATAAATTAAAACCGAGGCAAAAGGCCGCGAGACAGTTAATTTCCCAAATCTCCCTGTGGAGATCTCTGCTTCCCGCATGGCTCCGCACGCTCGGGGCACCTGCGCCTCTTTGCCCCCCATTTCTCCCTCCTTGACATGGGGGGCGAGAGGGAAAGCGGCAGCAGGAGGTTTCCTGGGCAGATTCTTCGACATCCCCCTCTTTATCCATCGTGGCCGGAAAACGCTCGAAAGCCTCCTCATCTCTCCCAGCAGCCACAGATGCCATTAAACCTTATTAATAATAATTAATAATTCATCGGTTAATGATTCTTTATGTGCAAAGAGGAGCAGGAATGGCCTGAGGTGCGTCTGAGCCGCTCCGAGCTCTTGGCACGACACCTCCGGGTGCGCGTGGTGCATCTGGGTGTGCAAAGTGCTCCCGGGCGTGCACGCCGCCGCCGGGTGCGCAAAGTGCTTTGGGCGTGCGCGGGATATCTGGGTGTGCAAAGTGCTTTGGGTGTGCGTGACACCTCCAGGTGCGTGTGATGCCGCCGGGTGTGCCCAGCGCTCCTGCGCGGGCCGTGCTGCTGCGCACCGGGGCTCTGGGCACGGCTGTGCGTGCTGCTGGGGCTGGATGGTGCCCCTGGGACTAAACGACTCCCGGCTGGGCCTGATCCTGATTCCGCGTGTCCTTCTCTCTCCTTTTCTAATCGCCTGCCGGGGTGGGCGGGAGCGATGTTCTTCGGTGCTTAGAGGTTCGAGGCGCTAAATGATTTACCTGCTCCGTCGCGGAGCTGCTAATGAAGCGGCTGCGAGGCACAGGCACGCGTCAGCCTCCCGCCGGGTTGTGCCCAGCGCCGATGTCCTCGGCCCGCTTGGTCCTGACTCTCTTCTGCGCCGGCTCAGCCAAGATCGCGGTGGGTTCGGTGGCGCCGCTCCCGTGCAGGAACGGCGCCGGGGTCGTACCGCGGCGTGGCCGTCCTGCTGCAGAATGAGCGTGAAACACAACTGGTCTTGAACAAGAGTTGCCGTCGCCACGTTAGCGTCAGCACGGGGTGAGCGAAGCCACAAGCAGCCCGGGGATCCCCCATCCTCCTGCCCGCACCCCGCGGGCGGCCGTGGCTGGAAAAGCTTGGATGGAGCCGGGGAAACGAGGCGGCCGAGGAGACACGCTCGCCGGCGTCTCTGCTCCGCGCCCGAGGGCTAAACTGCTCACGGCTGCTCTCTGGACGATTTGCTTTGAGCAAAACACCGTGATACTTGAAAGTCTCCGAGCTGCCCATGAGCCGACAGAGTCGGGGCGCTCCCGACCCGCTGTGTTTCCCGGGAGAGCCGAGTCACCAGCAGCAAATGGCTGCGGTCCCGCGCGCGGCTTCTCCTCTGCTCCATCACCTCCAATTATTTTGCACCAGGCAGCCCATGTCCCGCTGGGTTTGCTTCGTTCGTCTGGAAAATGGTGCAACCTCTGGGGTCAAACGATGCTGCTGTTCCACGGCAGAGAGAGGCCGATGCGGAGGGTGAACCCGGCTGGGAATTTGCGGATGATGCAGGTGGGGATGGTGCGACTGGGCTCCGGGGAGAACCGCTGGGATGCCGGAGGTGAATCGCTGCTCAGAAATAACGGATACACGCGAGCAGTTTCGAACACTTATAAGTTATTTAGGAGCCCGTGTGCCGCTTTAAAAAGCGATTTACATAAATCACTTAAATGTCTTACAGAATGTGTAAACACGCCGGCTCCGTCGGGCACTGCGGTGGGAGCTGCCGGGGCTCGATGTGCCGCCGGGGACCGGCCCCAAACCAGGAGGACGACGTTATTTGGGGCCAGTGGCCGTCCCTGCTGCCCGCGCATGGTCCCCAAGTTGTTTTTCCAGAGCCAGATGGGCCCGTGTGGTTTGTTTATTAACGGTCTAAAGCTCCAGGAAATATCTGGGTATCAGTAATTCCCGCGCCCAGTCTCTCCAGCTGTGTTGGAGATGCTTTTCACTCCGGCGCTGTGATTATCCCTTAACGCTGTGCCGCAGGGGAGCTCCGCTCGCCGTGGGGCTCCCGGGCTTGTGACTGCCGCAGCTCCGCGCGGGGCCGCGGGGTGCCGTGGGTCGGACGCCTGGGTCCCCCGGAGGGTGCTGGGGTGTGGGTCCTGTGGGGCGGCGGGTCGAGGTAGAGCAGGGAGGCCAGAGGCATCCCCTGGTCCGAGTACCCCAAGACCAGCAGCCTGACCCTGTTGCACCCCTCCCAGCTCCCACGGGTGCTGGAGGACACCCTGGCACCCACTAACGGGGCAGGTTTGAATGAGATGAGGGGGTTTTCATGGGGGGGGAAAAGCCACGGTGCCCCTGGGGGGGGCAGGAGCTGACCCCCAACACACACCAGCTGGAGTGAGGTGGGCTGAGCAGGGGGCTTTGGGGGTGCAGAGGGGCTTTGGGGGGTGCAGAGGGGCGTGCATTGGGGCTTAGCAGGGTATGGGGTACAGGGGGGGTGCAGAGGGGCACAGCAGGACCTGGTGGGGTCCAGGAGGGCTCACCAAGGTGCAGTGGGGTTCAGAAAGTTGTGGGTGCGACGGGGTGGGGTACGATAAGATGCCACTGGATCCGTTCTCCATCACAGCAGCTACTGCATTGCTCCGGAGATGGGGGGAAGGAAGAGAGGAGGAGTGTGGTCGGGGTTTGCCAGGGCTGCTCCGGATCTTTCCTGTTCCCTCCCTTGCTCTTCCTCCGTGCGCTCGGTATTTCCAGGGCAGAGGATGCAGAATCCGATGCAAAAGGCAGCGGCATGATCTCCATGTCAAACTCAATTCTCCCTACTGCCAGCTCAGCCCCGGAGCCTCGTGGAAACGGTCCAGAGGTCTTAATCCTCTGCAGTTTATCGAGGATGTCCCGTGCGCTCTGCCCCGGGGCTGCCAGCTCGCGTGCCAGCCTCGGCCACTGTGCCCCGAAGCAGGACGGCGGCGAGGACCTGGGGGACGTGGCTCTGCCCCCCGAGACGGGCTCACGGGGTGTGAGAAGGAAAAGCCGCAGACGCCCGTTGCGCCGTGCCAGGCACGGTTCCTCACATCACCCCTGGCTGCACCGACCCCCCCCAAAAAAGGGGCTTCATGAGCACGGGGCATCGTCCCGAGGTTTAATGCTGGTTTTACACGGGGCAGCCCCGATTCCTGTCCCGTGGGCCATGCCGGGGCTTGCAGAGGAAGCTTGGACTCTGGGTTTCTCCTTTTTCCCTGGGATGAAAAGCAAATTAACAGGGTGTAGAGCCCAGAGACAGGACTCCTGGGCCTTTCCCTTGCTGGGTGAGGAGCAGATCCGTGGGGGATGAGCAGGGCTCCAGGGGCCCTTTACAGGAGAGAGGGGAAACGCAAGCTGGGAGCCGGCGGGGCCGTGCATTCCCGCAGAGAAATGAGGGCTCGAACTTATAAATAATGAAGTAACAGGCGTGAAACATTGATCTCTGCTGCTAATGAGCACGTCGGGGAGCGCAGTCCTGAAACGGAGACAGCAGTGAGGGCGATTCCTCCTTCCCCGCAAAGGGGAACCGGGCGGCCGTCCCCTGCGCCCCACCATGCATGGCCCTGGGAGCGTGAGGCTCCGGGCACAGCCCCGGTGATGGGGACACCCTCAGCCCGCGTCCCTCAGGGCCGTCCCCGGAGCAGGGTCAGGACTTGCCCCTCAGCCTTGTGTTTGCCCCTCCGGGCTTTCAGGCCGTGCCAGGATTTTGGGGTGGGGAGAGGAGGCAGCTGCACCTCCCTGTGCGTCCTCCTCCCCGTCCTGGAGCGCTGCGGGGCGTGGGGGGGGCTTTGGTGGGTACCAGACCCCCCCCGTGGTGCTGGAGGGGCTGTGAAGAGCAAGGGCAGAGCTGGGGGGGGGGCAATTATTGTTTCCCCCAGGATCTTCTTAGAGGGTTCAGTCCCCGCTTGGGACGAGGCCCAGCCCGGTCAGCTCCAGCTCTGTCCCTGGAGCATCCCACATCCTGCACCCGGCTGCTGCTGGGCAGCACCCAGCCCCTGCGGCCAGGGTGGGTGCAGATGGGGTGGGATGAACAAAGCCAGGCCCCCCCCCCCCCCCATGCGGCCTGGTGATGACGCAAGATGGGAAAAGCCCGTATAATCCCAGGATGGGCTTCCCGCGGCATCCGGCACCAGCTCTGTGCGCCGGGGATCCTGGCCTGGCCGCAGGGCGACGCCGTGCGCTGGGGCGGGGGGGGGGGGGGCGATACCCAGCCCACAGCCCCCGTGGGGTGCTCCTGGGTGGGTGCAGCATGGGGGGGCACATGGGCAGCGCTCCCAGCACCGGGGGGGGGCCCTGGGCTGCTGCAGCTGCCCCCCCGGCGATGGTCTCCCACCCTCCGGCAGCGTGAGGGGGGGACGTAGGCAGGAGGCGGCTCCTGCCGCCTTATTGTCACCCCGGATATTTCGGTTACGGCAGCCCCTCATTTGCATTCGCCGCGTCTCCCCCAAGCCCTCCCTTCTGCCAGGGACAGATAACGCGGCAGCCGCGGCGTGTCGAGGCCGCGGCGCTGGCGGCAGAACCGCGGTTCTTCCCGTCGCCTCCTGCGCCGGCCAGCATCAGCATGCAGCCAGCATCGCCCAGGCGGCCGCTCGCCCCCCAACTGTCCCCGTCGGCCCCCCCCCCCGGCTCTCCCCACCGGCCACGACACCGAAGTTAAATGACTGCAAAGGGGACGAGCGCAGCGAGAGCACTGACATCCATCCCTGCCCGCGTGCAGGCAGCTCCCCCCAGCCCATGGGGTCTGGGCAGCCCAAAAATCCTCCGCGGTGAGGCCCCTCGCCAGACGCGGCATCGCCTCGGGATCAGCGAGGGGAGAGGGGCAGCACCGGCTGCAAAAGCACCCGCTCGGGGCGTCCCGCTAGCCTGGGCGATGCAAGGGGCTTCCCGAAACGCAGAGCTGAACACAGCCCCTGCGGTGGGACCCCCGTCGGGGCAGCGCGGGCTGGGGGGGCTGATGCATCACCCGGCGATGGGCCCCAGCACCCACCAGCCTTGCCCGGTGCCGCCGGACCCCGAGCGGCACCGATCCTGGCTCAGCCTGGAGGGATGCGGTCCGAGCTGGGAGTAGGGACCAGCGAGGCGGCAGGAATGAACCTGTCAAACAAATCCCTCTAAAAGCTTCTGCGAACCCCGGGACCCCCGCGCAGGGCCGGGGCAAAGGTTTCCCAAACAGCTTGGCAAGCCGGGGCGGCTGCCGGGACCCCGCGCGCGGGCAGCACCATCCCCAGCCCTGCCACACGCAGACCTGCCCGTGCGAGGCTGCGAGGGGAACCCAGAGAGCAACGTAAATATAGCACAGAGCCAGCTTTTTCTAATCAAATCCATTAAATCATCCCAACCTGCTTGCAAGGAATAATCCAGGCAGGAATAATAAACCAGCTGCGAGTCTATTTTGCTTTTGTGGGTTGGAGGGGATGCAGAAAGCAGGGTATTTGGACGCCGGCAGATGAAGGCAGGGAGCCGGGATGAGGGTCCCCGAGGATGCTTCGGCACAGAAAACACGACCGTGCACCGGGAAGAGCCCGGCGTCGAAACGGCTGGTGGCCGCACGCAGGCTGGGACCCGGCCCCACTCGCCAGCCCCACGGGAGACGAGCCAGCCCCACGGGAGATGGATCCAGCCCCCTCCGGGCTGCAACTTGCCTCCATTTAACAAATAAAATGCCTGACGGTTGACAACAGAGAACTGCTCTATGTAAAGAGCCTGTCAAGGGAATTTAATGCAGATGACTAAAATCACCCGAATTGTGCTGGGACCTGGGCAGCAGCCCCGCAGACGCCCAGCCGGTGCCTCGGCGTGCTCGGCAGCTTCATCCTCGTTCAGCGTGGGATGCGAGTGGGACATCCCTAGGCTGGGAACGAGGATGGGGACCCCGAACAGCGCAGAGCTGCACGCTCCACGCTGGAGCCGGCTCGGGTGCCGGAATTTATTAGGCAGCACCCGAATAGCCGGCACTGTTTAATTCCCAGCTGGATGGGGGGAGAGGCAGCCGCAGGGGTATAAAGGCTTTATTGTGCACTGGATCCGAGCACCAGCGCAAGATACAACCTCCGTGGCGGGGCACAACGCCGTGCCATGCCACCGGGACCTGCTTTCCCCGAGGGATCGCAGGGCTCCCTCGGGTCCCCGCGCGCCATCACCACGGCTCTCCCTGCTTTTCCGCTGGTGCCTCCTCACCGCACGGCAGTTTCCAGCGCAAGGTTTCCAGCCCGGCACGCACAACCCTGCTTTGCAAAGCACGAGTGATCCCGGGGAGCTTTGCCCATGCGGGAGCACCCCATGCAGCTGCACCGAGCAGCACGCGCTCCCGGGGAGTAACCTGGACCTCTAAAACCCAGCGGCATCCCCTGGCATCCCCTTAACGAAGATGCTGCCAGTCCTTTCCTGGCTGAAAGGATGCAGGAGCGGCTACAGGTGGACAAACACCCTCCTTGCGTGGGGGAAACGCGGCATTGCGCCGGGGCCGCAGGGGCACTCACCACTTTGAAGTCTTCGGGGGTGCATTGCTCCCCGCGGAAGAAGCAGGACAGCAGCATCTCCCGGATGTCGTGGCCAGCCCGGTCATAAAACTCCAGCATGTTGAAAGGTTTGGGCTTGAAGTTTCGGAAGTTCGCCTTGTCCTGCAGGATTTCCAGTTGCTTCTCATCGGCGGTCTGGGTGTCTGGGATCTCGTATCTTAGGAGAAAGAGCAGGCAGAAGCTCAGGCCTGACCGTGGCAGCTGCTCCTGCTGGCAAAAGCCATTTGGGCTTCACGCAAGCCACTTCTGCCTCGACCCTGGCGGGGGCTCAGCAAAATCCCAGGCACTTTGCAGGTGGCATTTCCAGAGCATTCAACAGGACAAAGCGGCCCGGAGGCACGTGAGAGGCGACACGAGGACGGGCGAGGAGAAGCTGGGCAGCGGCAGTGGCCACGTACCAAAGCCATCCCGCTCGTCTCAGAGCTGGTCCCGCAGCACCGGCCCTGGCTGAGGCCAGCCCAGCCGCCTGTCCCGTGCCTTTGGTGGCCTCACCGGGATGTGGGCTGAGTGTGCTGGGTCTCAGCCCCCGCTCTCGTGGCTGTAAACCCCTCCGTGGGGCACGAGTGCGGGCAGCGGTGAAGCCTCCTGGCAAACGGCACAGGCAGGGAGGGCGCCTTGCTGCCGGCACCAGGCTCGCAGCGGTGGCTTGTCAGCACGAAGGAGCCGCTACAGCCACGGGGATGAGCTGGGGAGGGCGGGCGAGGGGCCTCCCCGTCAACCCTGCCACCGCAGAGTCCCACGGCCTGAGGAACGACACCGATCTCCGGTCCTGGTGCAGGGGTGATGCTCGGCAGCTTCACCTGCTGGCATCCCCGGCCTCACTGCGTGCGCCAGACACCCAGGATATGGTGTTGGAGCTATTTATGCCGGATCTGGTGTCCCTGGCCTTGCTGCATGTGCCACACACGGGGAACGGGAGCCACATGTGCCGAATTCATCCAGGGCAGCCCAGCGTGGGAGCCGCGTACCCAGGAGCAGTAGCAGGACCTGGGGGCTCTCCGCTGCCGGTGTTGCCGCACAGTGGCCGCATCCAGCTGCGGAGCCGAACTAACTCAGGATCCGCTTCCTCACGGAGACTGGGGAGATGCCGCCCATGCCAGTCACGGAGTGCAGCTCTCCGGCACTCGCTGCCCCACGTGGCGCGGGGCTGGTGTGGTGGCTGGGGCCGCGCGCGGTGGCCTGCCCCGGCAAACGGAGACGTCACCTGGGGCCACCTCAAAGCACCGGCACCCACCTGTTATTGAGCAGGGCGAGGAGCTCGCCGGCGTGGTACAGGTCGTTCTTGGTGACCCGGCTGAAACGGAACTCGTTGAGGTTGCAGAAGGTGACGGCGGGGAAGGTGAGCCTGGTGGCCGCCACCTCGTCCAGCTTGGTGACATGGGGGTAGAGGAAGTAGTACTGGATGCGGTTGGTGCAGACGAGGGCGAGCAGCGCCAGCGAGCCCAGGAAACACAGCGCCCAGACCACGCGCTTCAGCGACAGCCGCTCGTACGAGAAGATGTGCGAGAGCCCGTGGAGGGTGGAGCTGCTGGCGAAGGCCTGGATGCTCACCGGCTGCCCGCTGTCCACCTCCTCCTCGTCCACCTTTAGGTCCATCATGGTCCGCGTCGGCACCCCGGGGTGGCCACTCTGCCGAGAAGGGAGCCCGTGGGTCCTCGGTGCCGCGGCGGCCTCGTGGGTGCTGCCGCTGCCCGGCCCGTGGCATCCCCACGCAGGGATGCGCCTGGCAGCCCTCGCACGGGGCAGGCGCTGTGCTGTGCCCTGCTCTCCCCCCCCAGCCTATGTGTATATATATGTATATACACACGCACGTACATGTCTGTAGATATACATGTATACATTTATCTGGGCGCAGCCTCTCGCGTTTCCTCCCCTCCCGCCTCCTCTCTGCCCTCCCCATCCCATGGCAGGACCGGGGTGCTGTACCCCCCCCCCAGCACCCCCTCCCACCCGCTCCCCCCCCCCTCCTCTTCCTCCTCCTCCTCCTCCCCCAAATGGCACCGGCGCATCGACAAACAGATGAAGGAATGGAGGATGCAAACCTGGAATCAGGGCCGGGGGCCGGGGCCGGAGCTGGGTTCGTTCTGCTCCGCGACGGCGGCTGCCGCTGCGACGGGGGGAGCGGGGAGAGGAGCGGGGAGAGGAGCGGGGAGCGGGGAGAGGAGCGGGGAGAGGAGCGGGGAGAGGAGCGGGGAGCGGGGAGAGGAGCGGGGAGAGGAGCGGGGAGCGGGGAGAGGAGCGGGGAGAGGAGCGGGGAGCGGGGAGAGGAGCGGGGAGCGGAGCGGGGAGCGGAGCGGGGAGCGGGACCAGCCTCTCGCTGCCGGGGGAGGGGGGGGGAGGCACGGAGGGTGCGAGAGGCACCGAACCCGGCACCGGTGGGCGAACCGGAAAAGAAAAAGGGGGTAGAGATGGTGGGGGGGGAGGATAAAAATAGTCTCGGTGGTACCTTGGTGCAGGCGTGGGAGCGGGGATGCGCCGGGGCCTCGCTCAGCACCGGGCGGGGGGACCGGAGGCGACCATCGGCGGAGAGGAGGCAGCTGCCGGGTGCGAGGAGAACGGAGGGGGAGAAGGAAGGCGAGCGGGAGGCTGCTTCCCTGCCAAACACATGGATACCTCCCCCTGTGGCTAGCTGGGAGCTGGTGATTTCTTCAGATGCATAATCCGCATGAAGTCATTGTCTGTGCGCTGGTGGGGCCGGAGGCCGCGGAGGGGTGCCGCAGGCCGGTGGGCAGCGAGGGGGAGGAGGAGGAGGAGGAGGAGGAGGAAGAGGAGGAGGAGGAGGAGGAGGAGGGAGAGGCGGAGGAGCCGGGCGCTCCAGCGATTGCAGGCTGCTGGCAGGGGCTGTTGGTGCTGCTGGCGTGTGCATGTGGGTAATGTGTGTGTGTGTGTGTGTGCGCGTGTGTGTGTCCCATCCCCCAGCGCCTTCCAGTGATGCTCCGGCTCTCCGCTCCGCCCGAGCCCCCCCCTCCCCGACCCCCGATACAGCCCCGACCCGGCTCTCCCCTGCCACGGGCCCCTCCGCCCTCACAGCCTTCACCCATGGGTGGCCCCGGCGCTGGACACTCGGGTTGGTCCTTCTCGGGAGGACCGAAGGCGCCTTCCAGCCCTTTCTGGGCACCTGCTCGGGGTGGCAGCGGGGCACCGCGGTGCCTCGAGCATCTGTCCCGGGATCGCCCGGTGCGGCCTCGCTCCCGGCTGCCTGCTGCCACGCTCCCTGGCACGATGCTCGCCGCGATGGGGACGAGACCCTGCCAGAGACGCTGGGCTCCTGCCCCTGCCCCACGCAGGACGTGCTGCCCCTCTCCCAGCTATTCCCCTTCTGCCACTTACAGAGTCATCAGAAAGGTGCTGTTGTCCCCAGGGTGCTCCCCAGGGCAGGAGGCACTGGGTGCTGGGTGCTCTCACCCTCCCCGGGCAGAGCAAGAGGATTGCACAGCGCTGCCCACCTTCCCGCCGCCTCCGGCACCTCCAGCCCTGCTTCACCTCCGTCTGCTCCCCATGACTGTCCCCCCCCCGAGCTGGGGGACAAGCGCCACCGCTGCAGAGCTCCTGCCGGCAGCAGCGCAGGGAGCAGAGGCTGCAGCAGGCGCCTGCCCGCTGCTCCCAGTAAGGTGACTGCAGTCAAATGGAAAAGAATGTTTCAACGTCCTGTACAAGTGTGATATTGGAAAGGGACAGCCAGACCCCGGGGTTGACCCCACAAGCTGCGTCCCTGCACCAAAGGTGTCTTCCCAGCGCGCCGTCCCTGCCTGAACTGCGGCTAACGGGAGCACGGGCAGTTTGGGGTACAGCAGGGTCAGGCAAATCCCTTGTCCCCAAATCCTGTGACTGGGACACACTTGGCTCGGTCCGTTTCTGGAGCATCCTCTCCCAAACTGGGTCCTCACCCATTCCTCATCGGAGCGGGAACCAGGGGTTTTGCAGCGGGACATGCTGGGGGACATCTGGGGGGAGATGGGGCTCAGGGACACCCCCGTGAGCCAAGGCCCCCACTCGCTCACTGCTGGGCACAGGGACAACCCTGGCAGCGCTTGGAAACGCGGCTGCAAGGCCGGGAGAGCGGCGTTAGCTTTTCCAGTTGGCATCAGCTCTGCCTTTCCCTTCCCCGCTCCGTTCTGCAGCGAGTCGGCACCGCTCCTTGCCTGGACGACAACTGCCTGCTGATAGCCGTCTCTCCGTCAGGGCTCCTGATAGAATCCTGGAGAAGGATGTGCTGCTTGGATGTGGGATAAGAACATTTAAAACTGGGTTGGTTTTTTTTCTCCCCCCCCCCCCCCCTTTTTTTTTCCTTCCAGATGACAAGTCATTCTCTGCAGTGGTTTTATTGACAGTAAATCCACCAGCAGCGGCAGGGCTGCACGCAGGGACGGATGGGGTTTCAGGCCGGAGCGGATGCACACGTGGACGTACTTGCAAGCCTTCGCTTTCCACCGCACAAGAACCCCCAGCGAAGTGGCTCTGCATCTCCAAGCCACCCTGGCTGGAAATCACCTTTCCTGGGGGGGGCTCAGGTAGCCGACGGGTCCCCGAACGCCCCGGGATCCTTTCCTGCAGGAGCCGGCGAGGAGGCGAACGGTTGGAGGAAACTTCCTCACCGCTGGCCCCTGGCCAGGAAGGATGCAGCTGCATCCTTGGAGTCGAGTGGAGCGTGGGGAGCGCAAGCATTTCCGCATTATTTTTCGGGGAAGCCACGTGAGGGTTGTGTTAATTCCTGCTGGGAGAGGCGGTGGGACCAGCTGAGGGCTGTGTGATGGGTGAGGAGCTCACAATTAGCCTCTGGTGATAATTGATAACAGCAAGCCACCGGGCGCTAAGGCTTAAAGGCGGGTAGCCAAGGGGTGGGCTGGGACCTGAGGGTGATGGGTAGTGGGGTGTGAGGAAGAGGAGGAGAGCTGCTGTGGCTGAAGGGCTGTTCAGTCCCGGCTCAGATCCAGTAGCCAGGGCTCCCCTCAGGCATACCCACAGATCCAATTAGCGTGGAAAAAAGTAATTAAGGGAAGGTGCTGCAGTGCTGAGGCTCCCAGCGCAGGCTCCAGCAGACAGGCAGGCAGGCACCGGTGTGTCTTGGGAACACCTCGGGAGCTTGGGCCAAGGGATAACTCAAGCCCTGGGGCCATTTTTCTCGCTTTCCAAGCAATGTTTGTCCCTGTTCCACCACGCATGCCTCTGCTACAAACAAACTTCCATCCTGCTCCTTAGAAGAGCATCTGCAGAGAAAGAGCATCGCCAGGGCAAGGATGGGTAAGAGATGCTTCTCCGCGCTTTTTTGGGGTTATGCCCTGATATCGCTCCCTCTGTCGAGGCAGCCCTGGCTTGCAAATTGCTTTTCTAGCTGCACCCACTGCCCAGCTGCTGTACAGGAGGCAATTTGATTCATAATGCTCTATTAAGTACCGTGGGGGCTGGAGGTGCCAGGCACTGCCCCTTCCCTCCCCAGGGTGTGACGGTTCCGGAGGTGACTGGCCCTACGATCTCCAGGATTGCATCGTGTGCTTAAGGTGAGAGTTTTAATTAAACGGCCACCGATGGGGCATGCCACAAAGCTCTTTCCGCTGGCTGATGGGGCCGCGGAGGCAGCGCTTTGGTGTTCAGCTGCTGGTTGGGAGCCCGGTGCCGTTGTTTGCCCTGCGCTGCGTGCCCGGTGTTGCTCTAACCCTTGCTGTCAGCGGGTTTTGCAAGGCTGGTGCCGTGTCCGGCCTCGCAGCCCTTTCTGTCGCCCCATCCCACCCAGGCCAGAAATTCTAGGGGAGGGGGGGAAAGATTCAAGCCCCTCTCAAACCTGGGCTGAGTGACATGTGAAATATCTTCACAGATGATCTCTGCTAATGGATTGCAAATTGCTTCCATCAGCTCCAGTATTACAGATTGCTCATCTGAAATTGCTTCCAGGAGCCCATTTTGGGGCCAAACACTTCCTAGCTTGGGGAAATAACCATCAGCATCATTAGCAACAGTAAACTGTATTCAAATAAGACACTGTGGGGCCTTACCAGGACTTTTTATGCATGCCTTCCTCACTGGTAGGGTAGCTCCAGCATTAGGGGGCTGTTGTGTCCGCAGGGGGCTGGGTACCGCTTCTCCCGGTCCCCGTTGGCCCTCCCCATCGCTCCGGGCTGCTCCTCGAGGCATCGCTTTGCTCCAGCTCTGAACCAAGAGCAGCTCCGTTGCCTCCACATAGGCCCTGGTAGAGGTCCAGGGCTTCCTAATTCATGAGCGCCGTCGTTAATTATCCGCTGGAAGCCAAAGCATCTCGGTGAGACTAACGAGGCTATTAGCAGAGTCGCTTCTTGCCATTGCTGGCTCTGGTTGCCCCGGAGCACGTTGACTTCCCGGGTTGTCAAACGGAGGAAGAGATAAGCCTTGTGTTGCATCTTTTGGCTTCTGCTTGCTCTTGCCATTTAAACCACGCTTGACCATTTTTCAGACCTTTCCAAAGGAAACCGCTGTATCTAAATCCTGAGAAACGAGAACCCAGCGCGAGCGGCTCGGTGATACTGTGGAATTTCTAAATCGAGCACATCCCCATCGCCCCAGTGGCTGTAGATGTGAAGGGGTCAAAGAGAGCCTGGGCAGAGGGTCGAGCCACAGCACCCAGAGCTGCTGCTCGCAGGAGTTACCGACGGGGTTATCCTGAGTAAAAATGCAACTGTTTAAAATCAGCGGTTCGCCTGTCTCCCCGCTCCGAGCTGCTGGGTCACTCGCCCCCGTGCAGAGTGTCTCTGTCTGATTTATGCCGTGTTGTGCTGTGCTCTCGCTTGCACCCGCTTGGCTCTCCCGGCGCGAGGAGCAGCCAGTCCATTAAACACTGAGTCATCCTCAGCGGCATTTAATTTTGTGAGGGGCAGCAGTTTGGATAATTAAAGGCCTCCGTGGCCAAAGCCAGCGGCTGTGGAGAGCAGGGCTGACGGGGAAGGCGAGGACGCCCGGCAGCTCTCATTAATCGGGTGCCACCGCCACGGCGGCGAGGCCCCGGCAGAGAGGTGGCTCCTCTCTCCCATCCTGCCCTCTCCTCCTTACATTTTTGGGGTGGTTTTTAACCTTTTTCTGCCTCAGACGAGGGTTTCCTTGGTCAGGTGAGCGCAATGATGCTCTGTGCTATTTCTGCCCGGATTAACCACGTCCTGATGGGATCTCCCGTGGGCAGATACGCTATCTGGAGGCCTTGGCTTATTAAAAGGACAAGCTGTTCGGGGAGCTGGTAATAAAGCCATGAAAGCTTTTACGAACCAGAGTTGAAGGCACTAATATCGCTGTGCTCTGCGTGGGTGAGAAATTAGACAAGAGTTCCTCCGTGCTGATGGGTTTTTTTTCCTCCCCCCTATTCATCTTTCTCAACAATTATCTTTTATTTTGATATCTTTCTATTTAAACCTTCAGAACTGCGCTCAGGATAAAAAGGAGGCTGAATCTCTTAACAACCAGGCACCTTGCAACGTGGGCGCGGGGGACCTGGAGACACGGAGAGCGATGGGGAAGGTGGTTTGGGCTCCGCTGGGGCTTCAGCAGTGGAAACCGTCCCCACGGGCCAGGAGACAAACTCCCCGGGGCCCGTCTCGAGCGGGAAGACACGGATACCTCCTCACCAGCAGCCTCGGGAAGAGTCGTATCGCTGCGTCTATGCTGTACACCTGGGTCTGAATATCTGGGAATTCCTCCTCTTGCTGCTCATCACCCTCGGATCTGGGTGCCCCTCACCTGCTTCGGGGCTGCTGTGTTTTTTCCAGTCCCTTCAGGGCTGTTTCTACTCTTTCACCATCCTGGAAATCTTACGATCGATCAGCTGCAGCTTTCCGGAGCTGTGAACGGCACATTGCAAACCGAAGGCGGATCGAAACCCTGCGGAAAGTCACTGAGCTGAGGGTGCGGCTTCATTAGCTCGAGTAATTAGCGTGAGGCAATGCAAAACCACCGGCTACTGCTCCACGACTGTCCTGAAACGCTTTCCCCATGCACCAGCTCCACCTCGGCTGGCTCCTGCCATCCTCACTCTCATCCGGGACGCGCACAGGGGCTGTTCCACTGGACCGGAGGGTCTGAAGATACTCGGGCTGGACAGGACCCATATCTGGAAGCGTGGGGCAGAGACCAAGCAAACTCATTTCACAGGATGTTGGGCCGTGGCTGGGTGGAGCAGGGATCCGTGCTGCTGCCTGCAGTCCTGCCCGAGGCCGTCCCTCCTGGCTCCTCGCTCTCTTCACCGATTTCCGTATCAGAAGCCGTTTTGGAGCTACGTGAGAAGAAAGACCCCATGCTGCCGTCAGTCCTGCAGATGTGTCCGGCAACGGCAAACACCTTGCTGCAGTCCCGGGCCACGCGTGGGCACCGGCATCGCGTGTGTGCACACAGAGGTGAGATGCTGGGATGCGCAAAGCGTGGCGCTGGGCAACAGGATTGCCCAGCTCCTCCCTGGGCGCAGATCCAGCCCGTCACCCCGTGCTGCTCCGCTCGTCCGATACCATTTCTCTGCCTGCGTTACCCTGGTTTTGCTAGCGGCCGCTTGTCCCCGTGTCCTTGTCACTGCCATAGAGCCTGTTCAGATCACATTTTCTTTTATTCCCTCTGACACCAGTTGTGGTCACAACAAAACTCATCTCATTAAGGAAACGCTGAGGATAGCTGGAAGGGGAAATGGATCCCCCCCATCTGGTAAGTGCCAGGTCGGGCCAGCAGCACGCGCTCGCTCTGGCCCCGAGCACTGTGGGGCCGTGATGGAGAAGGCAGCTCGTGTCTCTTGGGCGTGCAAACACGCTCCAGCAGCACGAGCGATCGCACAGGAGCCGAAGAGTTAACGCTGCCGGCGTGCAAACATCCTCCAAACAGCACCGATGGGAGCAGCGAGCCTCTCCGCTCTCTGAAAGCTGGCAAACAAATTAAAGCAATGTTGCAACTAATGCCTTTCTTTGCAGCAGAGAGGAGGAAAAGCACCGTTCAAAGGCTGAGGAGACAAAGGCAGTGCAGATGGGTGCTGGGGGACCCGGCGAGCGCCACGTGCTCTGCGCTGCTTTGCTCGGAGCTAAGCTGAGATTTGCCGCTACAGCTCCGTGACAGCGGCTGGAATAACCTGGGGAGGATTCGTGGGAACCACATCGGGGCCAAAGGAGGAACCTGCCTGGGGAGGGCTGTAGCTAGGAGTAACTCCGGCATTGCCGGTGTAACATCCTCGGTGTTTGTGTCCCATTTCTCCAGGAGGAATTGTGTTGCGCAGGGAGGGAATATAGCACTACATGCTCCGGGCATATAGATCAGTGCATCTTCTTCCCAGCAGCCATCTGACACACAGCAGTCCAGCATCTCCAAAAATGAGGTCCCACTTGGCTTCTTGTGCTCTTATTTGCCTTGAAGAGAAATTAAACGGAGAGATGCAAATCCCCTAAAACAATTTAATGAAGCCGGTGGCTGTGGTGGCCCCGGCGGAGGCTGGTGGGTGCCTGGGGAGGAGGCTGGTTGGCACGAGTTTGGTGTGTGGCGAAGGGGCTGGTGGAGTTGGGCAGCCTGGACCTGCAGCCGTTGTTGGAGGGCTGCTGCTGGTCCCCGGCATGGCCTTAGCGTTGTGCCATCGGTTACAGAAATGACACATCTCTCATTATAAACGGGGGGTTTGCTACCCTCCCCCTGGCAGCCAAGCCCATGCAAGGAGCAGATGGAGCCCATCTTGAACGTGCAATCTCAGCAAAAGCAAAGCCAGTAAATGAGTTAATTACCAGCACGTTGCGTGAGAGCTGGGGATTCCCTGGGGATGGTGGAGATGAAGCAGCCCTTCGCTCGCCATCCGCAGCTGCAGGAGCCGGAGGGGCCGAGGGACCCGGCTGGTCACTGCGGGAGCTGAGCTGCCCTCCCCGGGGACACCTTGCCTGCAAAAACCCTCAGCGGACTGACTGAGAGCTCTGCAGATATTATCGAGGTCGTATCCATCCCTTCCCCTGCGGTTTTCCTGGCTGCGTCTCGTGAGGCATATTCACGGGGTGGCTGCGAAGTGCCAAGCAGTGTCTGCTCTCCACAAGACAGTTGTGGCTCTGACTGTGACAATACGAATACACCCGAGGGCAGAGCATCTTTTTGCCTTCGTCTCACTGCTGAGCAAAATTGGGAGAGAAAGGATAGCGGCTCCTAAACTCCCTGGTTTAAAAGTGAATCTTAACTGGGCTTGAAAGACCTCTGGCCCCTTTCCTGGTGCCTTTTGGGTGGCTTTGCCGTGTCCCTCCCGGCCGTGCAATGCCTGCCCAGGGATGTGGGGGACTTTCCAGCCCAAGGCAGGGCGCTCGGCTCTGGCAGCCAGAGGATGCGGATGTGCTGGTTTGCCCTCCTTGGTGTTTCCGCTATGCTCCCCATCAGCTGAGCTAATAAAGTTTGGGCTCGTTAAATCCACAAAAGGTTTCAAACTCGATTGCCCTGGGCCGGCTCGCAGCTCCTGTCCACCCCTCCCCTTGTGTATCTGCCTGGGAGATAAGGATGGCAGTGGCTTTAATTCCTCGCTTATGCATCGACTGCCAATTCTGCTGCCCGCTCACCCTTGATAAATATTGCACAAAGATTTGGCTGCCAACGTGCTGGAGATAAAGGTCCAGTCCCACCAGATCTCCTTCTTCTGTGCCTTTTGTCTTGTTAGGTGTCCAATTTGTTAAACATCCCACCTGCTGCAAGAGCGGCTCTTGCCGTCTCTGCTCCTCCTTCGGATTATTGCTATAAACCTCTGAGTGAGCTCCCTCCTCCCCGTGCCCAGCCTTGGGTGGGAATTGAGGACTAAGAAAAGGCGCTGTCATTTCCAGGCCTTGAATTGTCATTGATTGGGGGATCGATAGCGGAGCTTGCTTTGGCTCAGCGCTCTCCCAGGCCTGGCAGGATCCTGTTCGCTGGCGTCGTGCGGGTGCCGAGGTGCTGCCGTGTCATCCACGAGCCCGTCCCCGGGAGCAGAGCCCAAACCAGGATTTGGGGATGCTCCTGTGCAGCTAACCTACAAAAGAGGGAGCACCAGAGGCTCTGGCTGGGCTTAGCCTTGCTAAAAATCCTCTTTCTACCCCTGCGGCCAGGCTGGTGCCAAGAGAGGGGCTAGTGTTTGGGAGGCATCGCCGGGAGTTGCGCTGCATCTTGCCCCCCTGCAGCGTCTGGGTTTTCTGGAACTGGCTCCTACGGCTCAGAATCCCTCCAGGAGCCGAAAGCTGCTACCTGAGGGCACGCAAATGTCTTGCAGAGAGCGTAACGTCGATGGGAGCTGCTCGGCTGCACGATGGGGAGCGATCGTGGCGTGCACAGGGAGGATGCCTGGAGCTGAGGGTCTCCGTGAGACCGTGCAGACGAAAGTCGCGACGCTGCAGCAGTGTGTGAGCATCGCTCCCGAGCGAGCCTCAAATTTCAGGGCTGCTGTAGGCAAGAGGACAGGGAGAGGCTATCGATTGGGGTGGGGAGGGAGAAACAGAGGAGGGAAGGTCTCAAGCAACCTTATCGCTGCGTATGGATCTGGTTGGCGGCATCTGTTATAGCTGATATCCTCCCTTTGCATCCTCTTGTGCAGCATCCTGAGTGTCATCCCTCTTGTGAGAAGATGGAATTAAGAGAGATGAGTGATGCTCAGATCTGGAAGTGTTTGAGCTCAAACGTGTCACGTATGCCTGTTATTTGTGCTGTCCTGCTGGAAGAGCAGCTGTCCCGGGCAGCCTCAGATGCTATTTAGCTTACAGGTCTCTGGATTCCTCAGTTTGGGAGTGGCTCTGACAACGTGGTTTGATCACTATCACTTCTAAATCCATAAGAAATGTCATCTAAAGTGCAACAAATAACCTTCTGATTATCTGCTGGATCCTAATGCTACTCCCTGGAGATAACAAGCTGCAATTTTCCCCCTGGGCCATACAATAATCGCCCCAATTAAACCCAAGCAGTGGTTATTAAACTCACGGCACTGCTTTCATTTACAAAGCAAAAATAATTAAGCAGGTGTCTATGTTCACTGTTTGGCTGGGGGTGACTGGGGCTATTTCTGCTTTGTTCTGGGAAAGAAACTCTCGGCGGCTATGGAAAACCTCCACGGCTTTTCCGCTCTGTGTGGCACAGTTCTGTCAGGAACGGTACAGAGAAGCCGCCGGATGATCGACCAAATAAAATGCAGTTGGTGTCTGTTAATGCTGGGGTTGGTATCCCGAAGGATTTAACCTCTATCCAACTATAACATCAGAGGGATTTAGGGAGATAGCGTGGTTAGCGAAGCTGAAACGTGACGGGCATACAAAATCGCACCCTAGGCCCATGCAGAAGTTGATGTGCTGGTTTGGTTTAGTTGAGTTGGCATCGAATATTGCCGGGCTGCGTGCAGGGCACCAGTGGCCCATCCCAGCACGGGCTGCGGCAGCGTCGTACCCCTGACAACGTCCCCTTACCTACGTCCCAGGGCAAACCTGCGAAGAGAGCAACGCTGCAGCTGAGATTTGCACGTCGCTGCTGTGTCTCTGGACACACACGTGCGTTTGCTCCCCGTGCATGTGCGTCCTTCTGCACCCACACATGCAGCCAACGCACACGGGCTCACTGGGACAGGAAGGCTTCCGCTTTCTGTAGGAGAAGAGCGGTGGAAGCAGAAAGAGGGATGACCGGGACGGAGGGAGGCAGCGCTGGTGAATTATGCATGACACAGGGAGGAGAGCTGTTATCTGCATGGACAAAGGCCTGTGCCAGGCAGCCCAGCTCTCTGCTGTACCTGTACCTTCCTTTTGCCCGCGCTTTATCTCCGCTCCCAGCTTGTAATTCAGCCCAAATATCAGAGGAAGCTGGAAGATTAATTTTCTCTGTTTGCATGGCAAAAGAGACGCGCTCTCACTCCAGACTCCCAGCTGCTTAATCCGCTGCCGAGGCCTGCCGAAGGAAAAGGCAAAAATTTATCAGTGTTGGCAAGTTGCTGGCGTGGGGAGGGGTGTTCGGACCTGGCGGCTGCACTCAGCCCGGGGCTGCACGCCGGCCCCCCACCAGCAGGTCGTGGGGTCTCACGGCAGGGCTTGGTGTGCTTGGGGCGTGTGCAATTTTTTTTTGGGGGGGGGCACTAGGAAAATGCAAAACTTTGCCCCATACCCAGTGTTAGGGCCCGAACGAATGTGTGGGGCTCGGGAGAGCTGGAATCATTCCCTGCCCTGCCACCGAGCGTGACCTGCGTGTCCTTCCAGCATGGGAGCGTTCACGGCCGCGAGTTGCTCAAATATTTAAGAGATGACAACTATATTAATACAAAAACTAGATAAAGATCCCTTGAGTTTAAAGCAGGAAACATCAGCTCAGCTCTTATTTTCCAGACCTCTCCCTTAGCTTACTCCCTGGCTTAAATGAAATCATAAATATCAGCCCACAAAGGTCCTTTGTCACTACACGCAGCTCCTGGCGACAAGAGGTCATTCATTAAAAGCCAGATGAAGGCGATAGAGACTCCCATTGTTTTTTAACGAGTTCAGGATAAGGCCGTGGTTTCTCTGCTGACATTAATGCACTGTTTCGCTACGAGGAGCAGAGAGGGTGGACCGCACGTCGCTGCAGACAGGTCTGGTTGATCCCATCCAAGCGCTCTTTGCCCCGATGCCAGTCACTGCCGGAGGAATTAACCCGGGTTCACGCAGGCAGGAGATCACAGATAAACACGGTTCATCATTCGGACCGACGGCACAAACGCAGCTCCTTCGGTACCCCCCTCGCAGAGCGCGCGGGCCATGTGCCCAGCAATATTTTGCACAGTGGAGCGATGGCTGAGGCCCCGCAGCTCCCGCTCCCACCCAACGGCATGAGCGTGATGCCATCTGCCGGCCTGCGGCTCGGGCCAGGCGCGAGAAATTAGGAATTAATTCCCCAAAATGTCTAGCTTCCTCTGGCTAAACTCAGGCTGCCCTCCCCATTCAGCTTGCTGGATATTTTCCTCATGCTACTGAATCATTCTTTTTTGAAACCAGTGCCGTATTAACGCATCGAAAGAAATGCACCTAAGATCATTTTTTTCTGCGTGGTTTTTTTTTTTCCCCTGGAGAAAGGTTGCTGTCTTAAAGTTTCTAGTTCTGCTTTCTTCCCCCCCCCGCCCCCTTTTTTTTTTTAATGACTGTTCATGAAGACCATCATGCTCTAACTGGTTTTGGATTAAAAGGAACTTAATAAAGGTTTCCCCTGAGCACAAAGCTGCACAAATGGGTTTGCAATTCTGGAGTTAATTAGGCGGGAACCGGGCAGAGAGATTTGTATTTGCGAAGCTCCGCCAGAGCCGGGAGGGAAAGCTTTGTTATTGCAGGGCTGCTTGCTAGCACAGCGAGGCACCAGGGCAGATTTCTTTGTGTTCTGCCCCAAAAGATCAAGGCATGGGGTCACCAGTGAGCCCATCGGCATCGGCGTATGCAAAAATCCTGGTCACCTCACGGGGTCCGCAAGCGCTGCCCAGCACGGGAGTCTCCGGCGGCTGGAAGAGGCGAACGGGCTAAAGACCAAACAGAGCGAGACTGCGGGAGGAACTGGAGAATTTCTGCTGCCTGAAAATGTGAAGTGCTTCCGCCAGTAATCGCCGGAATCATCGAATTAGCATAAATTCTATTAACGGTTTCCCAGATGAGACATTTCAAGGCTTCTCCCTCCCCTCCCCGACACAAACAAAAGAGAATATAATTACTTTGCAATAAAGCAGCTCCTGAAAAGGCCCTCAATCCTTATGCCTTTTCTTCTCCCTTGAAATAAAGCTATATACGAAAGGTGCTTCTGACCTCTCTGCTCTCATCATGTATCAGTCAAGAAGGAGGAAAGAAAAACTCTACAAAGCTTTTAGGGACCGAGCGAGCGGCACATGCCGTAAGGCCACCTACGGCCTGTTTGCCATGTCCACGTCACGTCAGCAGGTGAGGAGGTTTCTGAGAAGCTTTTTTGGGGTACTCAGTCCCCGATGCCCTTGGAGCTCCCACCCATCACATTTCAGTGGAGGATTTGGAAGTACGACGTCTGAAGACATATGGAAGAAATCTAATTTGAAACCCAGTACCTAACGCAGTAACTCACTACAAGCACCACGGGGGCAATAATCTAAAATAATGTGCCTTTTTATTGGCGTGAGATTGCGGATGACAATTTAAAAGAGAAGAGGATTTGCTTATGAGCAAAAGCCTCCTTAACTCTTAAGAATGACACTAAAACAACTCGCCTGCCTATAAATATGATCTGCCAATAGAGACATCTTAGCTGTGAAGATTTAATTACAGGCAGGAGCTGCAGGACCCCCTGGGGCTGACACCAAAACAGCTGAACCTCCTCAGAAATGGATGTGCAAGAAGTGCCGGGATGGGATGTGCACGCACAAGAGGCTCTCAGCAGAGCCGGGTGTAACTGTCAGCCTTCAACTTGCTTTCCAGATTGGGGCAAATTGGGTTTTGGGATGATTTTCTGTGCTTCGAGGTCAAATATCAAGGTCAGTGCCTTTCTTTTGCTTCGCCGTTCACTCGGAGGAGGAGTCGTGTCTCTTCTGGGCCTTGGTTCCCCTATAAAATGTAGGTAATTTTGACTATCTTCCTCAAGGAAGCCTCATTAATGTTTACTTTTCAGAGGACCTTGAGGCTTTTTACAATCTATTATGAATTAATTATTATTAATTAAGTTAAAGCAGACTATATAACCTAAATAAAGCAGTTCTGACAAAGCAGCTGGATGTTAGAGAGCAATCTGCTTTACGAACTCCCTTTTCCACTCAGCAATTTTAAGCATTTAGTTCCGCTTTCTAATTGCTAATATCCATTCTTCAATTACCCGCTGTTTTGTTTCAGATTTAAAAGATTAAAGCGCGTTGTTATTTTATGATTATGCGATTTCGCTTCTTGTAATTGTTGGGTTTTGATTTGTGTTTTATCGGTTTGCATATTAAATGTCTGCGAATGGAAGACTTGTACGTGGCTTGAAATGGGGTTTTGCCTTTTGGCATGCGGGACGGATTGCTGGCTGCTGCTCAGATCAACGTTTCAAAGACAAAAATCAGTCGAGGCACCATTTTTCAAGCGAGAACGCTTAATAAACGGCCACCCGGTGAAGCATCAATGCTCTGAACCTGCTATGGGCTGCACCCAGCACCTTGCACAGGCCTTTCGGCGCTCCTCAGGACCCGTGCGTGGGGGGGCTCAGGCCCTCCCCGCATCATGTGCCAATGGCATTGCTTAAAATCACAACTGGGGCTTGGCCTGAGAACAGGTTTTTCTCCCCAAAACAGCCCCTCTGGTGCCAACGGCCGCGCCTGGGCCCTCAGAGAGGAACGAGCCCTCGGGTGCGGGGGGGCCTAGGCCCTGCCGGCGTCGCCGGCCTGCGCTGTTGCTAAGCAACGGGTGCCGGAGCCAGCAACCACAGTAAAGATGGCGCCTGGCCGGCTTCAGCACGCGGCCGTTCAGGGCCGCCCGTTCGCCCTAGCGCCGGGGAGTGGAGCAGAGAGGCCACGCCCTCAGCAGACATGGCGCCAGCTTGGCTTCAGACTCCCAGCGAACGAAGCCAATGAGAGGCCGGGAGGGTGGGGCGCACGCTGGGATTGGCTGGCAGCAGGGATTCAAACCGAAGTGCGGGGCGGTTAGGTTGGGCGGTTGGAGCCGGAGCTCGCGCCGGGCCGGCGGCCCAGGTGAGTGTGCGGGAGGGTGAGGGGGCTGAGGGGAGGCGGCGGGACCCCGGGACCGGGCCTCGCCCAGGCCGTGGGTCCCGCACCGGGCCTCGCCCAGGCCGTGGGTTCCCCCCCCTCTCACCGGCCGGGGGGAGCCGCCTTCCTGGCGCAGCGCGGGCCGGCGCCTTGGGCGGGCCCGGTGCCGGTTTCCTCAGAGGCCTTTTCCCTCGCTGCCTCCTGGGCAGGGCCCGTGGCTGTGGGTGCTTTACGGGCTGGCCTCGTTCCTCCGGCCTCTGCCGGCGAGTTGGGCGCGGGACTAATGACCGTGGTGCTGGTAATTTAGGCACGAAACTGTAGAAGTGCCCCTTGCTATGAATTAAGCAGACTACAAGGGCCAGAGGAGGGCCTTTTGGTGCAGAGCTTTTCCGCACCTTGCAGTCCACGTAATATAGAGAGTTTCTAAATATCTGTGTAGAGTCTGTAACTGTGAATAGCGTACTCCACGGTGGCCTCCCAAGTGTTAAGCTGCTGTGTTGTGCTCCCTCCTGGCACCTCTCCCAACTATGTCTGCACCTGCCTCTAGTGCTAATTTATTAGTCGAGGCTGTCCTGTGTGCCCCAGCAACTTCTTGCATTAGCAAAGTAATTTCTGTGTTGCTGAGCTGGAGACTTTCCTCTTCATTGCTTCTGTTTATGCTATTGTTGCTACTGTTTGAGGAAAATGTGCTGACTGTCTGAATTTTAACAGCTATTTGCAGTAGGAGCTGTAACTTAAAATGCAGCTAAATTTAAAACTGTATTAAAATTCCCCAGAACGTTGTTTCTATTTTTATCTTATGAAGCTCTCAAAACTTGCAGATTTTCAGTGGCCTATTTAGTACTAAGTTATTTGTAGGCAGGGCACGAGCTGTGTTCTGCAGCCTACCAGAAGGAGAATAATTTGGGATCCCTCATCTTGCTGTGGGTTCTGACCCCCTGTAATATATTGGAGATATCTGAAGCCATAAGGTGGGGAGCCATACTGCCTCTCTCTGTAAACTGCAGAGAGGTGAGGACCTAAATTCCCTAGAATTTACATGTATGTATCTCCATAAAACATAACTCTTAATGTATTTTTGTTTGTGCAGCTTCTAAAACTTGCCTTAAAAACTAAAAATCAGTAATTCTGAAGCTGATTCTCTTTTCTTTGGGCTGGTAACACATTTTCTGTTTGGAGGTGGGAAGAAAAGGCTGGGCTGTTTATTTAGCTCTGGTTTCTTGGCAGGAAGATGGAGACTGCAATGCTGAACTTACGGAGTCTCTATGATCAACTTATGCGCCAGGCTGAAGTTTTAAGTGAAGGAGACGAATACCGTAAGTTTTGTTTCTGTGGGCAGCTGAAGCAGACTTTGCTATAAGAATATAAATATGCAAACAAACATGATTAGCTGTTATTGAAGAATCTGTCAATGATGTTACTTGTAATAGGATTGCTGCAGGTGGTCAGATTTGAGGGGGTTTTGTTTTTTTTTTTTTCATTGTTGAGAAATACGAAGCCACAGGCTGAACTTGTAGGCAGGGCCACATCCTGCTCGTAGCAAGCTGACCTCATCCACGCAGGGTCTCGTGTTCTAGCTCTTCTGGTTGATACTGCCACGAAGGACTTGGCCTGAAAAACTGCAAGATCTCGTGAAACTCTATAGTGTAGGTGGGATTGCTGAGAGGCTGGCATCCCCACTCCTCAGTTGAGAGCAGGTTATATAAATAACTACCTACTGTCAGTGAAAGGAGGGCTGCTGCATCTTCTCTGCTTGCCTGGGTAGCTCAATATGTATTTGTCTTCTCTCCAGAGTTTATTCAGTTAGCAAAGAACTTTGAGGAGTATCGGAGAAAATTGCAGAAAACGGAGCATGAGCTTGGCAGGTACAAAGATCTTCTCATGAAAACTGAAGCTGAACGTAGTGCTTTGGATGTGAAGCTGAAACATGCCCGCAATCAAGTGGATGTGGAGATCAAACGAAGGCAAAAAGCTGAAACGGACTGTGAAAAGCTAGTAAGTAATTCCTTTATTACTAGTTAGCTGTTTAGAGCATGGAGACAAGGTGATTAAACTGCATTGATCTATGCAAAATAAGGACTGGAACTCATAATAACTTTTCCTGGGGAGGAAAAACACAACAAGAAATCGGAATTGGCTCAGCTCCTTTTAGTAGCCTTCTGCTTTGGTCTGGAAAGAGGCGACTGGCTGCTGGGGGTAGCCGAGCTGTCGCCATTACCTGTGGGAGCACACGTGCTTCGCGGCCATTAGCAGTCTATTGACACAAGTTCTGAGAGCCTCTCTGTGGCACCTCAAACACTTCAGATTGGTTCATACAGTAATTAAACACAGTTTATCCTGTGGCAGCTTCTGATGTTATCTATCTTTACAGGAGAGGCAAATACAACTGATTCGAGAGCTGCTCATGTGTGATGCATCTGGGAGCATTCAGCTGAGTGAGGAACAGAAGTCTGCCCTCGCCTTCCTTAACAGGCCACAGGTTTCTGTAGGTGGTTCAGGCAACAAAAGGTAGGCAAAATAGCAGTTTGTCTGAGCAACATAAGTTGCTCAATCCAGCCGCGTACCTCTGTGACGCATGCTGCGCCCGTTTTAACAGAGTTTTACTTTTTATTCCAGTTTGAAATACAGCTCTTCTGAGTCAGTAAGATTGTTCTGGAGCCGTGGCTGACTGAAAGCCAAACTGATACGAGTTTCTTCTAACTTTTGATTTTAGGCTGTCTACAATAGACGAATCTGGCTCAATTCTGTCAGACATCAGCTTTGACAAGACTGATGAGTCACTGGTAACGTAACTCCATGTTCTAAAGTTTTCCTCCACTGCAAAACCTTAGGGGTGTGGGGTAATCTGTAGAGACCCCTTGTGTTTAGATTATTGTGGTATTAAACTGGTCAAGCTGATTTGCATTTCTCTGGTGTGCTATTGGCTAAAACTTAATGAAAGTCCTGGCCAGAGGCTGTATGGTATTTACACTGAGCTAACCAGCGTTGTGTATTTCCCACAGGACTGGGATTCCACTGTGGTGAAAGCTGTCAGACTGAAAAGGAGAGAGAAGCGGGTATGTTCAATTCTTCCCCTTCAAATAGATTCCATTGTTAGCCTTAGCTGACACAATGTCACCATCTGTCATCTCGCAGCCACCTAGAATGATGTCTGAGCTACTAATCGCAATCAAACTTCAGATGGATGTGCTTCTACTATAATTCAGACCTGCTGTGTGGATTTAGATTGAAAGTTAATTCTGATGTTGTTTGTCTACTGAAAATGACTGGAGTGGAGTTCTGCATATCTTGTTCTGTTATGGCCTAGAGTTTGCAAGAAAGTACTTGGAGGTTATTAACAGCTACCAGATTAAAGGAAAAATCATGTGGGAAGTTAATATTTTTCTATTCTGTGAAGGAGCTTGTGCTTGTCTTGGTCTGCTCTTAGTATGTGGTCGGCAGAGGTGGGAAAGGACAGCCTGAAATCATCGCTAGGAGAGTTAGGAAGAGTCTGGGAATTACTTAGTTGCCCTCTTGTGTGTGTGCGTGGGGGGGGTTGTGTGGGGTTTTTTCCCCTCCTCCTTTCTTTCTTTTCTCTGAATCGGATTGTAAAGCTGGCTAGGAAAATCACTTCAAAGAGCTGTATATTAAGGCCTCCTGATACTTCACAGCAACTTCAAGGTTGCTGTGAAGAACAGGTACCATGGAAAAACTTAATGTATGTGTGGTGTGTGCAGACAATTGTTCAGTCCTTCTAGTCGTACTGATCTAATCTAACACTAAGTTCACAGCACACCTCCCTCATAGACAAAAACATACTGTATCTTTTCAGCGGTCTTCCAGGCAGTTCATTGAAGGCCCACCAGGTCCTCAGAAGAAAACCAGATCAATTGGCTCCACAGCAGACCAGGTATGGTGGTTCCAGCTGGGTTTGTGTGCATTTAAAGTAGTTGGGCCTATTGCACTCCTGTTCTAGGGCCAACAAACTAGAAAATCCCATGTCCTGTCAGTATTTCTGTCACTAACTGCATATTTCTTGTTACAGGGAAATGAATCCATAGTAGCGAAGACAACTCTCATGGTCCCCAATGATGGTGGCCCAATTGAAGCTATCTCTACTATCCAGACTGTGCCCTATGGTCTGAGAAGCCGGAGGAAGAGTGGTAGGTGTCATGTCTCTGTTCTTCCTAGTCCTGAAGCAACTACTTTGTAGGCCAGAGGCTATCCTGACATGTTACGGTTACCTCCCTCCAGGGCCTGGGCAGCTGCCTGTGGTTTATAATGCATGTACTTTGACGGAAAGGTTGTGGAGGGAGTGATTCCATTCAGTCAACACTCCTCTTCTGTCTTTTCAGGTCCTCTGCAGCCTTGGAGCAGCGAGTCAAGCATAGGCAGTAAGCAGCTGGAATCCAAATCGGAGACTGATGGTTCCAGCACCCCGCAGAACAACGGAGGAGTGAGGCTGCATGAATTTGTTTCAAAGACGGTAGGTTTGCAGGCAGGAAGAACTTGTAAAAGCATCTCCTTCCATTTTTAAATGTGTGATATCAAACTATTGTAAGAGGCCACCAGCCATTACATCTCAAATCTATATTAACTGTACCAGTTACCTGCATGGATCAGGGAATATGTTATCCTGTATAGTTATCCAGTGTAAGTCCTGCTGAGTGCCTACACTGCACTAATCTTTTCCCATCTGTATGCTCTGAATCACTAGGTTATCAAGCCAGAAACGTGTGTTCCATGTGGAAAGAGAGTAAAATTTGGAAAAATCTCTCTGAAATGCAGAGACTGCCGTGTGGTCGCTCATCCAGAGTGTCGGGACCGCTGTCCTCTTCCCTGTATCCCCACCTTGACAGGCACTCCTGTCAGAATTGGAGAGGTAGGTCCGTAGGGTGAGCTTGGGGCGCTGTGACTGCCAGCACAAACGGGCTACTGTTTGGTTAGAGTTAGAACGTGCTTAGGCTCCGACAAGTCTGCCTTCTGCAGAAGAGCTCCTGTTGCTCAGACCTGCATAATAAAATGCAAATGAGCTTGCTAATGTATCATTCATTAACAAGGGTAGTGGGCGGTAGGGGTGTGATGTTAGGAGGGTGTTGACTTGCGAACGTGGCAGCTCAGGGTAGGCAATCCTGCAGCATTGTGCTGATGGATGTGGTGTTGCTCTTCTCTGGGCTGATGAAGAAGAAATAAGCCTAGATCTCGCTATGAATTCCTGAGAGTATTTCCCATGTCTTGAAGACTATCTTTTTTTGTAATTTATTTTCCCTTCTGCCTCTTAGGGGACCTTGATGGACTTTGTCCCTTCTACTCCTCCAATGATCCCTTCCATCATAGTGCACTGTGTTAATGAGATCGAGCAGCGAGGGCTGCATGAGGTAAAAAGAAAACGAGGTGTGAAACAGTGCTAATGAAATGGGCTGCCGTGTTAGGGAAACAAATTGTTAACCAAAATATCTCTTATTTATGGTGTGTATAGTGCCGCTCAGTGGGTGTCTCTGTGAGTGAGTAACAGTGTCTGTAGAGTGCTCAGGTGTGGAGAGAAAGTGGGAGCAAAAGAATCTGGCTTTATACATGTGGTTGATAGTCTGCCTCCAAGCAATGCTTTCTGTTAACAGACAGGCCTTTACCGGATATCTGGCTGTGACAAGACAGTGAGGGAACTGAAAGAGAAGTTTCTTAGAGCAAAAAATATTCCTTTGCTCAGTAAAGTGGATGATATCCACGCTATCTGCGGCCTTCTCAAGGACTTTCTACGCAGCCTGAAAGAACCCCTTCTCACTTTCCGGTTAAACAAGACTTTTATGGAAGCTGCAGGTAAGGAATTGCTAAATGACATCTCCAACTCTTTCCCTGGGTTCAATGGTCACAGGTTTAGCTGTTGTGTGAACTGGCAGACCTCACTGCTCCATGGAGCTCTCGTGCTTGCAGCTTTGTTGATGTGTAATATGCTGGGAAAATCTCTCCTGCTGTACTCTTCTTGGAAAAGAAACAAGTTCAAGTGCTTGGGCAGGATAAAAATTAATACAATGGCATGTGAAGTTTCTGGCTTCCTTGTTTCTCAGGCTAGCTATTGCTGAGAGGGGAATGTTACACCTCTGCCTTTGGGACTGCTTTCTGATGCCTAAACACTTTTTCCCCAGAAATCCTGGATGAGGACAACAGTGTTGCTGCTATGTACCAAGCCGTTGGTGAACTGCCTCAGGCCAATAGGGACACCCTAGCTTTCCTCATGATCCACCTGCAGAGGTATGTTCAAATAGACTGGTAGTTCTGATAGGGGGATGTTGGCTCTAATTACTGCTTGTGAGTGTAAGGTCTTCATTCTGGAAGAAAAAATGCTTATTCAGAGGCTGAAGCATGTGTGGGACGGGGGAGTTGTATAAGAAGTGGAGAAGCTATATTCTCTCTATTTTATTTTTTTTAATATAGGGTAGCTCAGAGCCCAGAGACTAAAATGGACATCACCAACTTGGCCAAAGTCTTTGGCCCCACAATAGTTGCCCATGCGGTACCTGATCCTGACCCTATGACACTCCTGCAAGACACTAAGCGGCAACCTAAGGTAGGCCAGCGGAAAGGACTGACTTGGGTGAACATAACCTGCTTAAAGAATTCAGATGAATTGCTGGAGGCAGCTGAGGTGACACCTGCCTGGTGTCAGTATGTCAAAGCTGCGTTCTGGTTTGTAACATCAGCTGCTCCTGGGTGTCTCTGCAGGTAGTGGAGCGTCTTCTGCTGTTGCCTATGGACTACTGGAGCCAGTTGATGATGGTGGAGCAAGAAAACATTGACCCAGCGCACGTAATTGAGAACGTCAATGCCTATTCCACTCCACAGACACCAGATGTTAAAGGTAACCCCTGGATGCTGCTCTGTTGCTGTGCAGCTGCTGTATTAAAAATAACGACCCTCAATCAAAGCTGCTTGTGAGACTGTTGGAGCTAGCCATTCCTGCATGCTTTATGGAGAAAGAGGGAAGAAAAAAAGCATGCCAGCAAATATCAGATTAGTATTTCTGACAGATTAATGTTCCTTGCGTGGCAATGAAAACTTAGCTGTCCTCAGTTGCTCACTTTGCTGCCTCTTTTTTTTTTTTTTTTGACAGTGAGCATGCTTGGACCCCTCACCACTCCGGAACAGCAACTCTCCAAGACACCGTCGTCTAGCTCCCTGTCCCAGAGGGTCCGGTCTACCTTCAGCAAAACCACCCCCAAGTAAGTGCCGATGGGCGTTATCACAAAGATGTTGGGGTGACTGGAGGCGGTTGGGTGTCCAAGGAGAACTAGACATAGACTTTTGACCCAGTTCCGGGAGCAGCCTGGATTTACTACTTGGTCGACTCTCCCTTAATCAGTGCTGTAACAACAGTGCAAGCTGCATAATGATTAACGAGCATCATCTTATGGTAGAGAGGGGAACACTTAGTTTGGGAGGGAGGTGGGTAAAATTTGGGTGAATGACCCCTGGGAAAGGGGACAGTGTTGGATGTCTATATCCCAAACCTGATGTTTTTCTACTTCTCTTGAACTAGATTTGGGAGCAAAAGCAAGTCTACAACCCAGCTTGGGCACCAGGGCAACTTCTTTGCCTCTCCTATGCTGAAGTGAAGTGGACCTGGGAGTTAGTGTCATCCTAGTATTTGCACACCAATATGCTTGAGTACACTAATCGCAAGTCCTCTCCGTGGCCCTTGGCAGCTTATGTAATAAGATCTTTTTCCTCTTATCTTTCAGCTTAACTGAGACTTTTAATGGGATTTTATTGTGCAATGTATTTTTATTATATAATGCTGTGCTGAATTTAGTATTGGTGAAGAAAGTAACTAGCAGGATTTGTGCAAAGTGTTAATAAAAACTGCTAGAAGAACTCATGCTTTTCCAGTCTTCCACCTATATGAAGTGGAACAGCTGTACAAGGATTGTAAATTGTTTTTAAAGCTACATAGGTTGCTCTTCAATAGCAGTGACAGCCCGCTTGAATTTTGTCAGAATCCAGTCTTTCAAACAGCACGCAGGTCTAATTCTTGGCTTGCACTATGGTCGTGCGGCCTGAGGATGGCAGTGTTGCATCTTTCTGATGGGCAACAGATGCAGTTAATGAAACAGAGCTGGAGGGACTGTGACTTTTTCTAAAGAAATATTTCCTGATACTGTGTTTACAGGGGGGGAAACCTTGTAGAGGACTGTCTGTAGATGCAAACCCAAAGGATTCCTGGGTATTCCTGGTAATTCTAAACAAATTACTAGTGCTGCTCATACTGCTGGGGGGGGGAATGAGAGGAGTTTAATAGCACCCTTGCTTTTGGGAGAACCTGCTTTCCCAAATCGGGATATGTGACCTTGCCCAGTGCTGTATGAAAAGACTTGTGGAACACGTGCAGAAGTTTATAAAACAGCTGGTTTTGTTGAGCTCTGGAAAACTGTCCTGACCTGTGCAGTTAAGTAAATCATGATGTTCTATGTGACCTATGATTCTGTACTCTGGCTAGTGGTTTTTACTTGTGCTATACAGAGTTTTAACCAGGGCCTGTGTAGCTTTAGAGGAGGTTGTGGTGCTGTAATGCTGTGGTGCTGTGCTCTGAGTAGCTCCTGCCCCTAACGAACCCAGCAGTCTTTGCTGCTGGGGTGCAGGATCATGTGCCAGGCTGTGGCTCATGGGTCCAGGGGAGGAAGAACGACAGTTTTGGTCCCCAACATGGTATTGGGAGGTGACGTAGCCTGGGTTGCACGTGGTGGCCTGGGTTGTCTCTTTGCCTTGGTTATGGGGTCTGGAGGACAAAGTCCTCTCCTGCCAGGTTTGCACCCCAGCTCTGACCCACTACAGGAGATGGGGCAGCTGGGGGCTGCTGCTCTCCTTCCCCAAATCCTGTGTCTTGGACATGCTTGGCTCAGTCCTTTTCTGGAGCATCTTCACCCAAACTGGGTCCTTGCCTGTATCTTGTTGGAGCAGAAACTGGGGGACCTGCTGGGGAACATGTGCCCTGGTCACCATGGCCCCACTCTGTGGGGTGGCTTGGTCACCAAGCCACCCCCTCTTGCTTACTGTTGGGCACAGAGGTGGCCCTGCCAGTGCTTGGAAAGGTGGCTGTAATCCTGGGATGGAGGGGTATGTGCCCACCTGTGCCCGTGGGGAAGGACACAAGTTCCACAATGCGATGTGCAAGCAAATAGGACACCGCAGAGCCAGAGCTGTACCTAACGTGAGCCTGCGGGGAGGGTTAGTGAAAACCGTGACAAAAGGGTGTGTCTCTGGGAGTCCGCGCTCTGCTTGCTTTGGGTTGCAAGGAGACATCAGCTGTTGCACAAGAGAAGTTGTAGAAAAGAATCTGAAGTATTTATTGATCAAAGAACATAAAAGCCAGAAACAGCAACCAGTGTGTTGTTCCTAGTAATTCCTCTTAAGTGGATACCAGTGCAAGAAAGCAAAGCCCGTGTTTATGTTCAGGCTAGGGCAAGTGTGCATACACTTCAAAGGATTAATGTGGATACAATCACAACTATATGTTCCTTAATCAGCAGCTAGCTCTTGCTACATTGGCATTTAATGCAATTGGGCAGGCTGGGGACCGTATCTCTGTCCTGTACGCAAGTGCTTAACCCTCCTAAAGACCCCGGGGCAGTTAGTGATCTTATGGAGTAAGCCACCTTCTTATTTGTTGCAAATGATGAATGCAAATTCTGCTAATTGAAGGGAGTTAACTTCTGCCTTTATCAGTACTTAGTTCTGATCTATAGCAACTCCAAGGGAGTCACACAGGTATACACCTGCAAAGGATTGTGCTCAGACCCCGTAAGCCAAATTCTTCACCTTTATTTTCATTCCCTCCTCTCAGAGAAGCAGCACTGAGGGCAGGGTGTGTACATTTTGGGCACCCAATTATCTATGGGGAGGCCTGTACTTAACAGATGAGCAATGGGACAGTGACAAGCTGGTAGCACCTTATATCTTCATGAAGCAAGAGGCCTGCTGTTGGAGAGACAGATAAACACTAGTCCTTGATCTCCTCTAGCTTTGCAAAAAGAATACTCTGCTTTCTCCAGACCAGGGCTCCCACCATCTGTCTAGACCAATTCCAGCAAATTCCGCAGGCAGGTGGCGGTCGGTTTCTTGCATGAAGCGATAGATAGTATCAGCATCGTCACTGCTGCAGTACCTAGCCATCTTTATGAGCTTCCACCCGCACTCCTTCCTTTCTTCTGTCAGCATGGGAATCTTGTAACCATCCATAAACTTTACTTTAGCTTCATGAATTGATCTCTTCCTGTAGAGGAAGAATTTTCCCCAGTAGAGATCAAGGGCTTGACACCCTTTGGGGCTCAGGGTGTCCCTCTTCTCCTCCAGCTCCTTGTAGATCATCTCTTCCTGTGCTGGGTCTCTTACACCATAGAACTCTGCTAATTGCAGCTTTACAAAGAGAATATCAAGGTCTGGATGTTTCTGAACAATTTGCTTGAGCTCGTTGATGGCTGCCTCTAATATATTCTTCTTGTCTTCCTCCTTTGCATTAAGCCATTGTATCTTGTAGTACTTGGCCAAGACTTGGTAGAGAAGGTGGTAGCCTGGATCCTGCTGCAGGGCTCGTCGTAATATCTTGATTGTTTGCTCTGCAGACCGTCGCTGCCAGAACATAGCTGAAATTCTGAGGACATCAGGATCGGAGCTTTTCTCTGCACTTTCTTCTATCAAGTTAATTGATCTTTTTATATCCACATGTTCAAGTAGCTTGGCTAAATATATTTTAGCTCTGTAGTTATTTGGCTGCTCAAGGACAGTTCTTTCTAACTGGATTATGGCTTTCCTTGCAATATCAGGATACCAGAAGTAACTCCAGGAGAAATAAAGAGCCATTCCGAGCCCAGCATGGAAATATGTGTTCTCTGGTTCAAGCATCAATGCCACCTCAAAGCACTCTCTTGCACGTTCCCCATTACGGGCTCTGATGGCCAAGAGGGACCAGCCTTTCTGGGCCTGGATGTATGGGATCAGCCGTGCATCCAAAGGAGGTGGGCAGAGCTGCTGAATTCGTTTCAGATATCTTTGAGCCTCCTTGTAAGAGCCCTGAAGGTAGTGGATCCAAGCATAATTCCCATAGATAATCAAAGAACCAGCAGTAGATGTCTGCTGCTCATCTTGTGTCTCATGGTTTTCAGCATCTTTAAGGCTTTGCAGAGCTTCTCTGTTCTGGCCTTTCAGGTGGTACAGGTATGCCTGCAGTCCCAAGAGTGCTGCCCCGTTTTGGTGGGCTGTGTGCTTGATTTCAACAGCCAGCTTCTGCAGGACGTGTGTAGGTCCAGCGTGGCCTATTACACCCAAATGCCAGGTGAAATGGCATTGAAGAGCATCCAACTCCTTCTTCAGTTGCTCACTGCTACAATGAGGGAAATGTGGGTTATGAAAAGGCAGCATGTGGAGGGGTGGGGTCCTGGGGTACCCACACAGAGCAGAAAGCAGCTCCTAGCTGTGTGTAGAATCATAGACTCCTTTTGGTTGGAAAAGACCTTTAAGATCATCAAGTCCAACTGTTAACCTTAACACGGCCTGTCCAACCACTAACCCATGTCCCTAAGCACCATGTCTACGAGTGTTTTAAATACCTCCAGGGATGGTGTTTCTCCACTTCCCTGGGCAGCCTGTTCCAGTGATTGAGAACCCTAGAGGGATGGAGCTCTCCCCACTTGCTCAACAAGCTACTAAAGAACCTGTAAATCTTTGTTCTCATCTTCAGGGAAGCATCTAGGAGGCTTCATTCCTGACTCCCCAAAGGGGAGTCACTAGTACCTGGAGTCAGGGCTGCTTGCTCATCTTACCTAAAAAAAAAAAAAGGCTGTGGGATGGACTGCAAGAAACAGAAAGAGTAGAGCAAGCCAAAACCACACAATGAAAACATCGGGAGGAAACAGGGGCTGTGCCTTTATCTGAAGGATGCAGCAAGAGATGACTCGGCAATGAGAGTGATAAAGAGCCATGAAAATGTTGGACCTCTTATAGGAGGAGAGGCTGAGAGAACTGGGACTCAGAGAGATCTTAGAAAGGTATATAAATACCTAAAGGGAGGGTGCAAAGAAGACAGAGCCAGGGTTTTTTTAGTGGTGCCTAGTGCCAGGACAAGAAGGAATAGGCACAGACTAAAACTCATGAGGCTCCATCTGGACATCATCAAACTTTTCCTCTTGTAACTGCAAGGACAACAGACTACTGACAGATATTCAAAAGCCATCTGGACGTGGTCATGGGCAACCTGCTCCAGGTGGCCCTGCTTGAGCAGGGGGTTGGGCAAGGTGACCTTCGGAGGTCCCATCCAACCTCGACCATTCTGTGGTTCTGAACAGGGACGTTGTGCTAAGCCTTGTCAACCCAAAGCCACTCTTTTTGGGAGCTGCTACAAGAACAGATGTTGTGCACTTACCTCATTTTTACTGTGCGTATAGTGTCACTGTCAAGGAGTGATGACTTGGGCTGTGCCTCTTCCACGCTGCAGCAGATACACTGGGTGGTATGGAGCCTGTAGTCTATTGACTGGTCCTTAAATAGCGAAAGTACTTCCTTCTGGGCAGGGTCTGATAAATAACTTGTCTCAGATGAAACAAAACTGAAAGAGAAAAGCTTAACCCTGGAAGAAAGTATTCTGGTCTCCTTGTCTTGAAGCTACTTCACAAAATGGGTCTAGGATCTGGATAAATGGGAAAGGAAACCCAGCGGTCAGAGCTGCAGGATCTGAACTCACCCCGGGAGTCCTTCCCGCTAAAAAAGACTTTGTTAGCGTTAAAACTTTTAGAAATTAACAGGGCTAAGGTGATAGAGCAGGATGCTGGGCTGCAGGAGGTAAATACAGCCCTTGGCACCAGGGCTTGTCAGGCTGGTTTTGTCTGCATCTGTCCCGATCTGCCTGAAACTTTGCTGCAGTTTGTTTAGCTGGTTTACCTGTAACAGCAACTGCCTAGCAACAAGGTGGCTCTCACCTAATTCATTTTCAGCAATTGAATTTGCATAGTTTTGTGTGCCTGTGAGGTCCAATGGCCATGTCCGTGATAAATCCGATGTATTTTATTTCCTTAGGGAGCAGGTAGTGCTGCCAGAGGGTCAGCGTGCAGTCATGGAGCACAGGATGGCCCCAGGGCTATTAGCAACTTGTCAGTGATCCATTACTGATTATTAAAGAACACAGTTTTGGCAGGTGACAGAAATCAGCCTTAGAGGTAAGCGAAAAAAAATATAGGTAAAACACAGGCTACACAGTATATCTAGATGTAACATGGAATTGCAGCCCTGTGAAGAAAGATTCAAGTATAGAGAACAACAGAAAATACATTAAAAATAGCCCCAAGTAGACCCTAAACTGAGGAGGAAGAAACTGTCAACCTTATAATCATATTCCTCTCAGCAAAAAAGAAGAAAAAAACCTATCAATATCATTTTCTCCCCTCAGGATGCTGATGAGTCATTGCAGCAATGGAAAGGAAGTAGGGAGAATTTATCATTAGAGGAATGGAGTAGATACTATTGTCCATTGTGTTAGGGGTTTTTTTCCTGTCACTGAAAGCCATTAATAGAAATTAAGTAATTTGGATATTAGTTGTTAGTGTTGCTGTAACTGGATGAATGTGACTGTTGTATCTTGCTTAGACTGAGGCATTAATAAGATTTCCCATAAGTTCCAATTCTTGACTCCTCATGTAAGCATCTCCTTTCTGTGCGCTTTGGCTTGCACAAGCTGCTTCTCTGTTGCCTGTCGTGACCAGGATGGGGTGGTGCGAGTTGGGCGATGGACAGATGTTTGACTCCCTGGGGCAGGGGCTGAGCTGGGCTGTGGGCAGTGTTGGAAGAACGGAGGGGAAATCATGTAGAATCATTAAGGTTGGCAAAGACCTCTAAGATCATCAAGTCCAACCGTCAACCCATCAGCACCATGTCTACTAAACCATGTCCGAAGTGCCACGTCTACAGGTTCTTTGAACACCTCCGGGGTCAGGGATGGTGACTCCACCACCTCTCTGGGCAGCCTGTTCCAATGCCTGACCACTCTTTTGGTGAAGCAATTTTTCCTCGTATCCAAGCTAAACCTCCTGTGACGCAACTTGAGACCATTCCCTCTTGTCCTTTCACTAGGCGCTTGGGAGAAGAGACCAACACCCACCCGGCTACAACCTCCTTTGAGGTAGTTGTAGAGAGCGATAAGGTCTCCCCTCAGCCTCTTCTTCTCCAGGCAAAAGACCCCCAGTTCCCTCAGCCGCTCCCATCAGACTCGTGCTCCAGTCCCTTCACCAGCTTCGTTGCCCTTCTCTGGACACACTCCAGCACCTCACTGTCCTTCTTCTACTGAGGGGCCCAAAACTGAACACGATATTCGAGGTGTGGCCTCACTAGAGCTGAGTACAGGGGCACGATCACGTCCCTACTCCTGCTGGCCATGCTATTCCTGATACAAGCCAGGATGCTGTTGGCCGCCTTGGACACCTGGGCACACTGCTGGCTCATGTTCAGCCGGCTGTCAACCAGCATCCCCAGGTCCTTTTCCACCCGGCAGCTTTCCAGCCACTCTTCCCCAAGCCTGTAGCGTTGCCTGGGGTTGGTGTGACCGAAAGGCAGGACCTAGCACTGAGCCTTGCTGAACCTCATACAGTTGCCTCAGTCCATTGATCCAGCCTGTCCAGATCCCTCTGCAGACCCTTCCTACCCTCGAGCAGATTGACACTCCCGCCCAATTTGTTGTCATCTGCAAAGTGACTGAGGGTGCGCTCAATCCCCTCGTCCAGATCATTGATACAGATATTAAACAAGACTGGCCCCAAGACTGAGCCCTGGGGAATGCCGCTTGTGACCGGCCGCCAACTGGATTGAACTCTGTTCACCACAACTCTCTGGGCTCGGCCTGCCAGCCAGTGTTTTACCTAGCGAAGAGTGCACCTGTCCAAGCCATGAGCTGCCAGGTTCTCTAGGAGAATGCTGTGGGAGACGGTGTCAAAGGCCTTACTAAAGCCCGGGTAGATAACATCCATAGCCTTTCCCTCATCCACTAACGGGTCACCTGGTCATAGAAGGAGATGGGGCTGGGTCAAGCAGGACCTGCCTTTCATGAACCCAAATTCAGAGCTCAAGTCCCTCAGGCCTCGGCGGTGGTTCTTGGCTCTTTCTCCTAATATTTGGACTGATCTGAGGAACATTGCAGTTCTGTGAAATAGTTATTAATATCATACAAAGCTTGGATGGAAGTCAAAAATAACAGCGAATGAGAAAACTACTACCAGCGCAGCCAAATAGGAAGTACAGGCAAGACTTGGTGTTAGGAAAGATAAACGGTGGGAAGGAAAAGCGAAAGAGCTGCAATGAGACACAGAGAAGAAAAATACAAATAGCTTTGGAGATAGTTTGAAAACTGTCCTTGGCTCCAGAACAGTTATGTTACATCAAATAACGCTGATTGAATTCTCTGAGCCAATTGAAAGAAAATCCTGGTTTATTGGCCCAAATGTTTCCAGAGTTTGGAAAAAACACCTGCCTGTCACAAAGTTCCTCTGCTGCCTGCTTGGGAACGGAGAGGGCTTGCACCAGCTTGGTGTACTCCAAACCCCCTCCATGCCTTGGAAATGAATCCGTTTTTCTTCCTCTCGAGTGTCTTCCTTTCCCCACAGCAGTCTGCTGCTGTTACGGGGCAAGACGGCACATCTCAGCCCTGGTTTCATCTTCCTTTGTGGTAGCCATTACATTTGTGATCATCTATGAGTAGAGATGTGGCGTGGTCTGTAGGAATAAATAATCTTTATAAGACTAAATGAACTGGTTAGGAAATGCAGGCAGGCCAGCAGGTTCAGAGTCCTTTATCAAACAGGAAAAGGAAGAACAAAAATGCAGAGTCTTAGCTTGATTCTTCTTGGACACAACGAAGGGGCTCTGAACCCCCAAAGTGGTCTGCAACATGAAGCAGGAAAGGCAGAGCCTGGAAATGCTGTTGGCCTGAAAACAGTGCCTGCGGGGCTAGGTCATTCCAAGTTGCTCCATCTGAGTGGCAAAGACCAGAACTAAAAATATATTGAGGTGTGGCAGCAGGATTTCCCTGACAAAGTTTGAGTCCTGGCTGAATATTTAAATTGTTAATGGCATCTATACTTCCTCGTTGGCATTGGAGTACAGATGAGGCTTCTATGAGTAAGAAAATGGCGAGCTAAAGAATAGAATTAAATAAAAATAGACTTAAATCTGGCCAAGGACCTCAAGGGCAACAAGAAAAGTTTCTATAGGTATGTCAGTGATAAAAAGAAGATGACTAGGGAAAATGTGAATCCTCTCTGGAAGGAAACGGGAGACCTGGTTACCCGGGATATGAAGAAGGCTGAGGTACTCAATGACTTTTTTGCCTCAGTCTTCACCAGCAAGGGCTCTAGCCACACTGCCCAGGTGACAGAAGACAAAGGCAGGGACTGGGAGAATGAAGAACCGCCCACTGTAGGAGAAGATCAAGTTTGAGACCATCTAAGGAACCTGAAGGTGCACAAGTCCATGGGACCTGATGAGTTGCATCCGCGGGCCCTGAGGGAACTGGCAGATGAAGTTGCTAAGCCACGATCCATCTGCCACTATCATATTTGAGAAGTCATGGCTGTCTGGTGAGGTTCCAACTGACTGGAAAAGGGGAAACGTAACCCCCATTTTTAAAAAGGGAAAAAAGGAAGATCCAGGGAGCCATAGACCAGTCAGTCTCACCTCAGTGCCTGGCAAGATTATGGAGCAGACCCTCCTGGAGACTGTGCTCAGGCACATGGAAAATAAGGGGGTGAATGGTGACAGCCAACACGGCTTCACTAAGGGCAAATCATGCCTGGCAAATTTGGTGGCCTTCTACGATGGGGTTACAGCATTGGTGGACAAGGGAAGGGCAATGATGTCATCTTCCTGGAATTGTGCAAGGCATTTGATGCTGTCCTGCATGACATCCTTGTCTCTAAATCAGACACACAGATTTGATGGATGGACCACTTGGTGGATAAGGAATTGGCTGGATGGTTGCACTCAAAGTTGCCATCAATGGCTCGATGTCCAAGTACAGACCAGCAATGAGTGGCATTCCTCAGGGGTCAGTCCTGGGACTGGCACTAACTTCTTCATTGGCGACATGGACAGTGGGATCGAGTGCACCCTCAGCAAGTTTGCTGACCACACCAAGCTGTGTGATGTGGTTGATGCTCTGATGGGAAGGGATACCATCCAGAGGGACCTGGACAGGCTTGAGAAGAGGGCCTGTGTGCATCGCATGGAGTTCCACAAGGCCAAGTGCAAGGTCCTGCACGTGGGTCGGGGCAATCCCAAGCACAGCTCCAGGCTGGGTGGAGAATGGATGGAGAGCAGCCCTGAGGAGAAGGACTTGGGGGTGTTGGGGGGCGAGGAGCTCAACGGGACCCAGCAATGTGCACCGGCAGCCCAGAAAGCCAACGGTGTCCTGGGCCGCGTGTCCGGCAGCGTGAGCAGCAGGTCGAGGGGGGGATTCTGCCCCTCTGCTCCGCTCTGGGGAGACCCCCCTGCAGTGCTGCGTCCAGCTCGGGGGACCCCAGGACAAGAAGGAGATGGAGCTGTTGGAGCGAGTCCAGAGGAGGCCATGGAGATGATCCACTAGGCGAGCCCGCAGCCCCAATGTGAGTGGGTCTGTGCGAGGGCCGCTGAGGGAGGTTTGAGGGCAGGCAGCCCTTTTGGGGCTGGCACCTTTGTCCTGGGAGCAGGGCCTCGACGTTTACGGTTTGGAGGCTGGATGTTGATTTTGGGCGAGAGGCACAGTGAGGTGATGCTCGGACCCTTCCGGTGCTGTGGTGGGTTGACCCTGGCTGGACACCAGGTGCCCCCCAAAGCCGCTCTGTCACTCCCCCTCCTGAATGGGACAGGGGAGAGAAAATACATCGAGAGGCTCATGTGTCCAGATAAGGGCAGGGAGAGAGAGTTCAGCAATTATCATCATGGGCAAAACAGAGTCTACTTAGAAAAAATATTAATCTAATTTATTACTGAGAAAACAGAGTAGAGCAATGAGAAATAGAACCACATTTTAAACCATTCCCCCCAGACCCACCTTCACCCCCCCCTTCTCTCCCTCCCCGCCAGCGGCACAGCGGGACGGGCAGTGGGGGCTGTGGTCAGTTCATCGCACGGTGTCTCTGCCGCTCCTTCCTCCTCAGGGCAGGACTCCTCACACTCCTCCCTGCTCCAGCCTGGGGGCCCTCCCACGGCAGACAGTCCTCCACCACCTTCTCCAACGCGAGTCCTGCCCACGGGCTGCGGTTCTTCCCCAACCGCTCCAGCGTGGGTCCCCCACGGGGTCACAAGTCCTGCCAGCAAACCTGCTCTGGCGTGGGCTCCTCTCTCCACGGATCCACAGGTCCTGCCAGGAGCTTGCTCCAGCGTGGGCTTCCCACGGGGCCACAGCCTCCTTCAGGTGTCTCCACCTGCTCCGGCGTGGGGTCCTCCAGGGGCTGCAGGTGGAATCTCTACACCCCCTCATCCTCCCTCCATGGGCTGCAGGGGGACAGCCTGCCTCACCATGGTCTTCACCACGGGCTGCAGGGGGATCTCTGCTGTCACTCAGTTTTTTTTTTCTCCTTCCTAAACACGTTACCCCAGAGGCACTACCGCCATCGCTGATGGGCTCGGCCTTGGCCAGCGGCGGGTCCGTCTTGGAGCCATCTGGCATTGGCTCTGTCAGACATGGGGGGAAGGTTCTAGTAACTCCTGGCAGAAGCCCCCCCTGTCGCCCCCCCGGTACCAAAACCTTGCCATTGAAACCCAAACCACCACCTAACAGTCCGACCTGCGCCTTCGGTCTCTCTCACTGTCTACCTGAGTCCAGCCTCAATCCTGAAACGCCCAGCCAATGCTCCCAGACGAAAGATGTCACCCCCCTCCGTGGGGTGTCCTGCGTGGGGCCCGTCACACCACGGGGGGGTGGCAGGATGCAGAGGGCAGCAGAGCGGCTCCGGCCCCCGCACCCATGGGTGCTGCCACGTGCGCTGACACACACACACACCCCCCCCAGCCCAGCTCAGCGGCTTTGGGCAGTAAATCCTCCGGGCTGGGGGGGGGGGGGGGGGCGCGGGCGGCACTGCCATGGGGCTGGGCTGGCCGGGACCCCGGCCCCACCACCGCTGGGGGCCCCCCAGCCCCATGGCCTGTGCTGCCTGCTGCTACCCCCCTGCCTGCTGCCCCCCTGCCTGCCCCCCTGCCTGCTGCTACCCCCCTGCCTGCTGCCCCCCTGCCTGCTGTACCCTCTGCTGTCCCCTTGCCTGTCACCCCCAGTGTCATCCCCCCTGCTGCCCCCCACCCAGCTGCCCCCAGTGTCACCCCCCACCCTGCTGCCCCCCACCCTGTCACCCCCTGTGCCACCCCCGCTCCTCCCCCCCACCCAGCTGCTCCCAGTGTCACCCCCCAGCCTGTTGCCCCCCAACCTGTCACCCCCCACCCTGTCATCTTCAGTGTCACTCCCCCTGCTGCCCCCCCCTCTACTGCCCCCAGTGTCACCCCCCACCCTGCTGCCCCCCACCCTGCTGCTCCCTTCTCTCACCCTGCTGCCCCCCCTCCCGGTGCTGCCCCCCCTCCCGGTGCTGCCCCCCCCGTTGCCCCCCTGCCTGCCGCCCCCGACTGAGCAGCAAGTGAAGGGGTGCCCGGCGTGTGTCCCCCCCCGCCCAGGAACCCCCTGGGCCAGGGCCCAGCAGCTGCGGTGAGTATGGGGGTGCCCCCCGCCCCCCCCCCGCAAGATAGGGAAACTGAGGCACAGACAGGGCTGACAACCCCCCCCCCCCCAATGCCGAACTCCCGGCCCTGCATTGTGCAAGGGTGAGGGGGCGTTTGCACGGGGCTGGGGTATTTGCACGGCGCGGGGGGGTATTTGCACACGAGGGGGTGTTTGCACGGGGGTGGGGCATTTGCCCCATGCCTGGGGTATGGGGGGTATCGGCACGGGAACCGGGGGGGGGGTATTTGCACGGGGCCGCAGCGTGGGTGTGCCGTGGGGCAGGGGGCTGTTACACGGGGACAGCGTGTGCACGGGGGGGCGGGGGGGGCACAGGGCAGCGGCTGGCGCCACGTGGCTTTGCCCTCACGTGCTGGTGTGCCGGGGGGTGCGGGGGGGGGGTGCGGGGGGGGGTGTGGGGGTGTGTGTGGGGTGTGCGTGGGTGTGGGTGTGTGTGGGGGGGGGGCGGGGGGTGTGGGGGTGGGTGTGGGTGTGTGGGGGGGGTGGGTGGGGGGGTGGGTGGGCGGGGGGGGTGTGTGGGTGTGTGTGGGGGTGTGCGGGGGGTGTGTGGGGGGGTGTGTGTGGGGGGGGTGTGGGTGGGTGTGGGTGTGGGGGGTGTGGGTGGGTGTGGGGGGGGGTGGGGGGGTGGGGCTGTGTGTGGGTGTGTGTGCGGGGGGGTGTGTGTGGGTGTGTGTGGGGGGGGGGGGTGTGTGGGTGTGGGGGGGGTGTGGGGGGTGTGCGCGGGGGGTGTGTGGGGGGGGGTGTGGGTGTGTGCGGGGCTGTGTGCGGGGGGTGTGTGTGGGGGTGCTGCCTCCTGTGACCCCCCCACTAATCCCCTGCAAGCGCAGCTGCTCAGCGCCGACGCGGCCGGACGGCACCGGTCCGTTTGCTGTGCGAGGCCGCGCAGGGCTGAGCCAGGGCGTGCGGTGCAGCCGTGCGGGGCCGGGCCGAGCCGAGCCAGGCCGAGCCGGGCCGAGCCGGGCCGAGCCGAGCCGGGCCGAGCCGAGCCGAGCCGAGCCAGGCCGAGCCGGGCCGAGCCGGGCCGAGCCGGGCCGAGCCGAGCCGCGCACTGCGGCCACACGCTGCACCGGGCCGGGCCCGCCGGGCACTGCCATGGGCCGAGCCGAGTCGTGCCGAGCGGTTCCGAGTCTGATCGGGCGCTAGCGAGCGGCGCCGAGCGGAAACGAACTCTGCCGAGCGCCGCCGTGCGGTGCCGAGCGGCTCCGAAGGCTGCCCGAGCTTTTCCGAAGGTTGCCGAGCGGCTGGGTAAAGGGCTGGCAGTGCGGCCGGGCCCAGAGTTGTGGGGCAGGGAGTTGCTGCGGTGTGGGGCACAAGCGGCGTTCCCCGGGGCTCAGTACCGGGGCCAGTCCTCTTTAATCTCGTTACCTGTCCGGACGAGGGGATCTGTCCAACCTAAACCACTCTGTCATTCTATAGACACTGCACACCCCCTGTATGGCTCTCTGTAGGTGCCACTGACCTGTAGGCACCCCACAGCCCGCCTGAGGGGCCCTATAGGCACCTCCATCCCCCTGACACCCTACAGACACCCTACAGACACCTCATAGACACCCCACGCCCCCCCCCCCCCCCCCCCGGTAAAGGTGACAGAGAGGGGAAAGGTCACACGGGGGAGGCGGGGCGAGCGTGTGGCCTGTGTCAGGTGACGCGGGCCAAGATGGCGGCGGCCGGGCTCAGGCGGAAGCGGAAGTAGATGCGTGGAGGTGCCGGCGCGCGCGGCTGTTTCCTCCCCGCCCCCGCTGAGGGGCAGGTGGGGACGGGGGGGTTGGGGGGGGCTGGGGGGGCTGTAGGGACCCTATGGGGATGGAGGGGGTGGGGGGGGTGTGGGGGGGCTGTGGGGACCCTATGGGGATGGGGGGGTGTGGGGGGGCTGTAGGGACCCTATGGGGATGGGGGGGTGTGGGGGGTGTGTGGGGGCTGTAGGGACCGTATGGGGACGGGGGGGGGCTGTGGGGGGGCTGTAGGGACCCTATGGGGACGGGGGGGGGTGTGTGGGGGCTGTAGGGACCGTATGGGGACGGGGGGGGTGTGGGGGGGCTGTAGGGACCGTATGGGGACGGGGGGGGCTGGGGACGGGGGGTGGGGGCTGTAGGGACCTTATGGGGATGGGGGGGGGGCTGGGGGATGTATAGGGCAAGAATGGGGGGTACTGGGGGGGGGATATGGGGCAGGGCCGGGGGATGTATAGGGAGGGGTTGGGGGGCACGCAGGGGATGTATAGGGGCTGTGGGCAATGTATAGGGGCCATGGGGGTTGTTCCAAGGGGCCTGAGGTGGGTGGGGGAGCTGCTGGGTGGGGAGGGGGCTGCCTGGGGCAGGAGGGTGACCAGGGGGTGTCAGTGGGGCTGACAAAGCCAGAGGCACATTTTGGGGTGAGCTGGGGCAGAGGGGGACACCACCCCCCCAAAGCCCCCATCCAAACCACGGACCTGTCTGACCTGATTCCTTCCCCCCCCTCCCAGGACCTCCGCAGCCCCCCCAGGCCCCGGCGATGCCGATGATCCCCCCTCCGCCATGCTCCTCGCCTCCTACTCCGCCTGCGCCCTCCTCCTGGCCGCCTGCCTGGCGTTGGAGCTGGCCTCCTGCCGCTCCCGTCCCCCCGCAGCCCCCCACCACGCCAACCCGGCCTTCCGACGCTTCCAGCGTGGTTACTACCGCGTCTACCTCCCGGCACTGGCCGCCGACTGGCTGCAGGGACCCTACCTCTACAAACTCTACCAGCACTACCATTTCCTGGAGGGACAAATCGCCATCCTCTACGTTTGCGGCTTCGCCTCCAGCGTCCTTTTTGGGTTGGTTTCTTCTTCTTTAGTAGATCGATTGGGTCGGAAAAAATCTTGCGTTCTTTTTTCTTTGACCTATTCGATTTGTTGTTTGGTTAAACTCTCCCGGGATTACCTGGTGCTGGCGGTGGGGAGGGTTTTAGGAGGGTTGTCCACGGCGTTGCTCTTCTCCGCCTTCGAGGCATGGTACGTCCACGAACACGTGGAGCGGTATGATTTTCCGACCGAGTGGATCGCCGTCACCTTCTCCCGGGCGGCTTTTTGGAACAACGTGATCGCCGTGGGGGCCGGGGGGACGGCCGATTTCTTCGCCGAGTGGTTGGGGTTGGGGCCGGTGGCTCCGTTCATGGTCTCCATCCCCCTCTTGGTGCTGTCGGGGGTTTTCGCCGTCAAAAATTGGGATGAAAACTACGGGAAGAAACGAACTTTCTCCAAAACCTGCGGCGACGGTTTGAAGTGCCTCCTCTCCGACCATCGCGTCCTTCTCCTGGGGACCATCCAGGCATTGTTTGAAAGCGTCATCTACATCTTCATCTTCCTCTGGACGCCCGTCCTGGATCCCCACGGCGCTCCTTTGGGCATCGTCTTCTCCGGTTTCATGGCCGCCAGCATGTTGGGCTCCTCGCTTTACCGCCTGGCCGTCTCCAAGCGTTACCACCTCCAGCCCGTCCACCTCCTCTCCCTCGCCGTCCTCCTCGTCTTCTTCTCCCTCTTCATGCTCACCTTCTCCACCAACCCCGGCCAGGAGAGCCCCGCCGAGTCCTTCCTCGCCTTCCTCCTCATCGAACTCTCCTGCGGGCTTTACTTTCCGGCTATGGGTTTCCTCCGACGGAAAGTTGTTCCGGAAAAGGATCGTTTAGGGGTAATGAACTGGTTTCGTCTCCCTCTGAACTTACTGGCGTGTCTGGGTTTACTGGTTCTCCACGACAGCGACCGTCAGACGGGCACCAGGAGCATGTTCGGCATCTGCGCGGCCGTGGCGCTCTTGGCGCTGTTGGCCGTCGGTCGCCTCTTCGCCCTGAGCCGTCACGACGCCGAACTCCGCTTGCCCGCGCCGCCGGGACAGGCCGACGGCACCCCCGAGCTGTGACGGGGTCCCGCGACCGGTTGTCACGTGTGTGTGTGTGTCCCCCCCGCCGCCTCGAGGGGACGTGGGGACGCCCCGACCCGCTGCTCCAGGGTGAGTGAGTCCCCTTGGGGGGGGGCGGAAACACACGGGGAAGCGTGTTCTCTCTTTTTTTTTTTAATAAAAAACCCCAAATAAAGGTGTTTCTGCAGATCCCTGTGCCCCCCCACCCCAGTTTTTTGGGGAGGTTGCTCCAGATCTGCCCCCCTGCCCAGCACGGGGGGGGGGGCAGCGCGTGTGCAACTTGCACGCTGGAACCTTGCTGTCCCGAGCAGCGGCGTGCGATGCCACGCTTGTACCATCATTTCCGGTGCACAGCAGGGTTCTGCGCACACCAGCGGTTGTGTTGCACAATTGTCCTTGGTGCACGGGAGGCGGTTTCTGCGTACGCCGGGGTTTCTGTTGCACCAACACACGGCCATCCTGCTCTACACAGAGCTGTGTCCCGGCATCTCGTTGCACACTGATCTGCAAGCACCCCCTTGCACACCACGTGGCACACGCCCCCTTGCACGCTTTCCCACGTGCCAGCGCTGTGTTGGGCAGTGATCCCAGCACCTCAGTGCACACTAGCAACTTCATTGCACACCGGTCCATGCACACCTGGGGGACAGGTGTCCTCGCACGTCCATTCTCTGTTGCACACGTGTTCTTGCACATCCACTCCCCATTGCACAGGCATCCTTGCACACCCGCTCCCCGTCACACGGGCGTTCCTGCACACCATAAAGCTGTTGCGCGCCGGTCCCTGCGCATCAGCCTCCTTTTGCACGGGGGTCCCACCGCATCCCATGCCTGTTACATGAGGGTCCTTGCACACCTGTGCCCGTCACACGAGGGCCCTCGCACACCCATCACGGGGGGAGGTCCTTGCACCCTGGAAATGGTCAAGGTCAGGTTGGGCTCACACCAACCTGGCTGCGGTGAGGATGGCCCCGCTCGCGTTGGAACCAGATGACCTTTAAGGTCCTTGTGATTCCGTGAACCGTTCCCTTCTCCGTTCCGCTCCCGTCTGCCGGATTCGGGGAATTTCGGTGTTTGCACCGTTAGTTTTATCAGGTTTGGGCTCGGGCTTCAGCTCCCGCAGCTGCCAGCACTGAACCAGCCTCCAGAGAGAACATAATTAGTCAAACTTCGTCTGTAGCCTGCCCACGGGTTCTCGCACGCCCACACCTATTGCGGGGAGGGTCCTCGTGCACCGTGGGAGCTGCGTGGGAACCGGAGGTGGCCTTGAGGCGGCTCAGCAGCAGCCAAAACACCCCGGCCGTATCGGACACTGGCTGTTTTGCTCCGGAACCCAAGGCTGCTGCCGAGAAAAATAACTCTGTGCTGGCCAGAGCAGTGCAGGGGGTCTTGCACAACCACCACCATTGCACGAGGGTCCCTGCACAACCACCACAATTGCACGAGGGTCCCTGCACAGCTGCTCCCATCGCACGAGGGGCCCTGTGCACCCGCCCCTCATCACACAGGGGTCCCTGCACAATCACTGTCATTGCACGGAGGTAATGGGGTCCCTGCACACCAACCCAATTGCACAAAGCTCCTCGTGCGCTGGTCCCCCATTGCACGGGGGTCTTTGCACACTGACACCCCCCCCCCCCATTGCACAAGGCTCCCCGTGCACCCGTCCCCTATCGCACGGGGGGTCCCTGCACAATCACCACCATTGCGCGGGGGGTCCTTGCACAATCACCACCATTGCGCGGGGGGTCCTTGCACACTCGCCGCCTTTGCACGGGGGTCTCTGCACAGGCCACCCCCCCCCCCGGTGCACAAGGCGCAGCGCGCATGCGCGCACAGCCCCACCCCCCCGCGAGGCGAGGACTACAACTCCCGGCGTGCCCCGCGCTGACCGCCCGGTGGAGCCGCGCGCTGATTGGCTGCGGAGGATATTTGAACGGGGCGCGCGGCGGTGCCTGCACCCAGGGGGCAGCGGAGCGGTGTGAGTGGGGGGGGGGCTGGGGGGGCCGGGCAGTAGGGCTGGGGGGGCTGGGGGGGCACTGCGGGGGCCGGGGAGTGGGGCTGGGGGGGCTGAGGGCCTTGTAGGGGCCGGGCGGGGGGACTGGGGGGGGCGTTGAGGGCACTGTGGGGGCCGGGGAGTGGGGCTGGGGGGGACTGTGAGTCCTATGGGAGCCGGGGAGTGGGGCTGGGGGGGGCTGAGGGCACTGTGGGGGGCCGGGCAGTGGGGCTGGGGGGGCTGAGGGCACTGTGGGGGCCGGGCAGTGGGGCTGGGGGGGGCTGAGGGCACTGTGGGGGCCGGGGAGTGGGGCTGGGGGCACTGTGGGGGCCGGGGAGTGGGGCTGGGGGCACTGTGGGGGCCGGGGAGTGGGGCTGGGGGGGGCTGTGAGTCCTATGGGAGCCGGGGAGTGGGGCTGGGGGTCCTGGGAGGACTGGAGAGGGGGGGTGGAGAATGGTGGGAGGGGTGAGCACTGGGGGGGCTGGCAAGTGGGGCTGGGAGTTGTCTGCAAGCACTGGGGGGGCTGTGAGCACGGAGAGGGCTGTGGGGGTCCCACACGTTCCCCTGCCCACCCCAGCCCGCCCGAGTCCCCAGCCTGGTGTCAGGTATGAAGCACCTCAAAGGAGCTGATTTTGCCACCCGGATGGACAGCGGGGAGGGCATGGATGAGCAGCTCACCGAACTGTGGGTGAGCCGGGGACCAGGGGGCTCTGCTGCTGGCTGGGGGGGGATCCCTCCCCCTGAGAGCCCTGGGCTGGGTGCTGGGGTCTGACACCCCTTATCCCCCCAGGAATGCCTCTCCTGCAGCCAGGGAGATGCCTCCGACGCCAGCCAGGCCTCCCGGCTGCGGAGAAGCCAGGTCTGCGACCGAGTCCTGCGGATTTGTGTCGAGCGGATGGCCGAACCTGGGGGCTCCCCGGCACACGCTGCCAGCCTGGTGGCTGTGGCCGAGGCGGCGTGCCAGGGCTACCTAACCGCCGTGCCACAGCCTGCTCCCCTCTACCTGGAGAAGATCCTCTACCACCTGCTGAGGAACACGGCTGGCCGGGGGAACGGCCATGCCTGCTGGAGGGTGGCCGATCTCCTCCGTGCCCGGCTTCTGACCTACCGCCCCAGCCAGGTGCCCTCCAAGGACTTCACGGCCGTCGCCTACAGCAGCTTCAGCGTGCTCTGGAGAGGAGCGGACGCCCTGGCCGAGCCTGACCAGCCCCAGGAGGAGGGTAGAGCCGTCCTCTCAGTCCGTCTGCGAGCCCTGCGCTTCCTCCTGCTGCTGGAGGAGGACGGGACGGCCTTGCTGCCGCTGCAGCCCCCCTTCTTCACCTCCCAGACGGCACAGCAGGCAGCTGCCGCTGCCGCCTTGTATGAAGCCCAGTGGACACAGCCCTCAACTTTCCTCAGCCAACAGCTTGGGGACTGTTTGCTTGCAGCTCTGCGAAAGGAGGCGACGGAGCCGCCCACCCTCCAGCAATCCCTCTGCTTCTTCGAGCTCACCCAGGAGCAGTGCCGGCATCTCTGCAAGAGTGGCCAGCACAGGAAAGCTGAGGCGGCGATAAAGGACGCGAGGGGCTTCCTGGGGGTCACGGCCAGCTCTGCAAAATCTTTTAGTGACCCCTTGTCTCTCCTGGAGGCCGGGGTTCAGCTGAGCCGGGTGCTGGCCGAGAGCAGTGGCTCGGCGGGGCCACCCTTATCCCAGGCTGCGGCGGCTCTTGACGCAGTGGCGGAAGCCTCGGAGCCGTTTCTCAGGGTGCTGGCTGAGACCTGCCAGTTCATCGTCTCCTTCCTTGGCGAGTATGCGAAGAGGAGCAAGCAGCAGTCCTTCGGCCGGGAGGACGCGCTCAGCCTTTGTGCCTTCACCAAGGGGCACTGCCGCGTCCTTCGCCGGCTGCTGGAGAGGGTAAGGCTGGGGCTGGGAGTGGGGCGATCACATAACATGGTTGATCAGAGCCCCTGTTTGTAACCCTGCTTCAGGCTCGATGCTCCCCTTAATCGCTCAGCGGAGTGTTCCTCTCTGGTGTCCCTATCCTGAGCAGGAGTGCCCGGTGCTGCCCAGGCCCCACAAATGCCACTTTTCTCCTTTGCAGATTCCTCCTGACGGTGTCAAACAGAAGCTCATGGTGAAGCAGCTGCTTTACCGCAACTTCCAGCTCTTTGCCAGTGTGACCTATGAGGCCTTCCAGTGCTCCCAGGTACTGATGGAGGGGATGGTCCCCAGCACTGAGGGTGTGGTGAGACCCTGGGTGGCTTCTGCCTTTGGAGGTGGCATGTTGGTGGAGTTAGAAGGGGCTGCTCAAGCTGCCCCTGGGCTATTAGTCCCCGGTGGCCTCTTGCAAGCCACCGTCTCCCTCTCCTCGCAGCCATTGCCGGGCTGGCCAGGTCTGAAGCGGCTGACGATGGGCTGTGAGAGGAGCGTGGCGTGGATGCTGGAGGCGTTGGAGGGGCTCCCTGAGAGCGAGCGAGCCAAGTACCTCGACATCACCGGTCAGTGCTGCAGCGGCACTGGGGTGGCACCGAACCTGGCTCCTCAGCTCTGTTTGCTGTCACCAGGGCTGAGGGGTGACAGTCCCTGGCTGGCTGAGGGAGAAGAGGGGTCGTTCTCTCTCCATCATGTCTTTAATATTTGGGTTTCGCTTGCTGCAGTGTCATGCACATTCAAGCTGGCTTACATCTTCTACAACCAGAACCTTCACGAGGAGGCCAGCTCCGTCTGCAAGCTCCTCTGCAAGAGGCTGCAGACAGCAGATGCCTACGCGTGTCCAGAGATTCCCCCGGAGAGGGTAAGTGCTTGTCTGGGGCTTCTGGCAGAAACAGGGCTGAACCAAACAGTCTGATCCTGGTGCCAGGTGAGAAAAGGAGAGGATAGGACCAGCTTTTTCTCCTGGAACAACCCCAGTTCCCTGCTCTGAGGTCTTCCCCTTGCCCTGGCCAGGAATGGGGTTGTGGTATGGGACATGGGAAGCAGGGAGTTTGCTCCCATGGGGCGTTGAAGCCGGTTCTCTGTGCTCTCCCCACAGCTGCACAAATGCTTCAGGCTGCAGGTAGAAAGCTACCGCAAGCTGGGGCAGCTGGAGAGAGCCCTGGCGTGCGTGGTGCAGTGGTTGGCAGCGCTGCGGGGCCGTATCGGGGAGCTGCTGGCAGAGCCAGTCTCCCTCTGGGTCAGAGTCAAAACGGATGCTGCAAAACAGGGGGCTGAGGAGTTACGGTTACGGTAAGACCTGGCAGGCTGCCCGGTGTGGGGGGGGTGGATATCTTGGGAGCTGCGGTTCCCAAGATGGTAAAATGATGATTTCTCCCTGCGAGATGTGCCTGGCTCCGCTGTGCTCTGTGCAGAGCCCCCCTGCAGCTCTTCTTTCCCCCAGAACCCTGAAGGATGGCTTGGAGGGGCACAGCCTGGACACAGAGACCTTCATCACTGTCCTCTTTGCGGAGTTGAAGGCCTACAAGACTGTCCGAGCTGACACGGGGCAGGAACGTTACAACGTCCTCTGCGATCTGCTGGAAATCTGCTCGGAGGAGAGCGGCCGCCTGCACGAGCGAGCCATCTGCTTGACGGAGCTGGCCCAGGTCTTGTGCTACCACAGCTATGCCCAGCAGACAGACTGGTGAGTGCACGCCGGCGTGCCGGGATCGCTCCCTGTGTCCTTGAAACTCCCCGAGGAGCATTTGAGGGCTCTCAGGGGGAGTTTTAAGGATCTGGAGTGTTATTGCTCTGGCAGTTTGCTCTGGTTGGGGTCCTTCGGTGTATCTGTCCCTCCCTTTAAAACACTCCAGGGGTTTTGGGGGGCGGAAGGCTGTTTCTAATCCCGTTCTCCGGCAGCTCCTCCCTGGACTCGGTCTGCGAAGCCTTACGGCTGTTGGAGTTGGTACCCAGGAGCGCCCAGAACCGGGACCAGCTCCTCGACAGCCAGGCGCAGGCTCTGCTCTGGCTCTACATCTGCACCCTGGAGTCCAAGCTGGAGAAGGTGGGTGGGGTGGCAGAGGGGGGAAGCTGTGGGATGCTGAAACAGGTCCCCGTCTGGAAATGCCGTGAGGCTCCGTGCCCTCCTCAGCCTTGCTGGCAACACTCTGCACTGGGACCACCAAAAGCCACCCAGACCCCGCTGGAAAACCCCGTGGTGTCTCTTAATGTGTGTCGACGCTGCCTTTCCCCCTCCCCTGCTGCAGAGCATAGAGAGAGACCAGAGAACCAAAGCTCAGGGGCTGAAGAACCTGGATGACTTTGAGCCCAATGACCTCAACTACGAAGGCAGGCTGCTGGAGGACCGGTTCCTGTTTGACGGCATCTCCTTCAACCTGGCAACAGACACTGGTGAGGACGCTGGCGGGTTTGGACCCTTGGTGAAGCTCTGTGGCAGCGCCTGGTTTCAGGATCAGGGTGTCTCAGACCTGTGGTGTGCCCTCAGCTCTGTCCAAAAACCTCGACGACGCCTTTGCCTTGTGGAAGCAGCTCCTGGCGACGCCAGGCGTCCCGGCCGTGCGCAGCCTCGAGCAGACTGTAGCCTCCCTTCACCTCCTGGCAGTTCTCTACAAGCTGATGGCCAAGGTAACGTGGCTGGCGGGACGGCAGCCTCCCCAGGCACGCAGAATCCCTCTGAGGTGGTCTCTGAGTGTAACCGGGGGGGTTTTCCTGCCCCCAGCCCCTGCAAGCCATGGAGAGCTACCTCCTGGTCAGAGCCCTGTGCGGCACGCTCGGGGACAGCCTGGGCATGGCCGGCGCCCTGTGCCAGGTCACCAAGCTGCTCTTCCAGCTGGAGTGTCCCAGCTACGCCCAGGTGAGTCTGGCAGGGAGGGAAGGGGCCGTGGGATGATCTCGGCCGATCCCCGAGGCCTCAGCCTCTCATGCTGGTGTGTTGGTTTCCAGCTTTTCCTGGAGGAGACAGAGTCCTGCCTGCAGAAAGCCGACAGCAGCGATGATTCCTACCTGCTGCTGCAGCAAACCTGCCTCCTGCTCCGCAGCCAGATGTGCTGCATCAACCACCGGGTAAGGCTCCTAAAAAAAAACCCCTTCTCTGCTTCAAAAGTGGTGTCAGAGGGCAAGAGGAGACTGCAGCGGCTCTGCCTGGTTATCTCAGTGCCTCTCACTAGGGACCTTGGGCATGGAGGCACCCTGGATGACAAATGGTGACTCTTTTTTTCTCCTTCTGCAGATTGAAGAGGGTCTCGCTCTGTTGCTGGAGGTGCTCCAAAACCCAGCTCTGCAAAAAATCACAAAGGTTTGGTACCTGCTGCGAGCCCACGTCCTTCAGCTGGTGGCCTTCTACCTGAGCCTCCCCCCTGCCCGCCTCTCACTGGAGCTCCGGCAGCGGATCTTTGTGCAAGGTGAGTGTCTGGGGGGATGTTTAAAACCCTCCCGGTGAGCACTGGGCTGACAGGTCATGGACAAAGCTCTGTCCAAATGTTTCACCTCTGGGTTTCTCCAAACCAGCCTCATTTGGGGCGAGGAGAAGGAATCTGGGGGAGTTGCTCTGTACTGGGACTGGAGAGGGTGTTGGTTGGTGCTGATACCCACGACTGCCCTCACACAGGGTGGAAAACGCCTGAGACGGCTCTCGCTGAAGCCCAGAAGCTTTTCCGCAGCATCATCCTCCTCCTGATGGGCAGCGACATGCTGGGCTGTCAGACAACGGCATCCGATGTCCAATTTGTAGATTACGGTGAGCCGGTTGTTTGTGTGAACCAAAACCCAACTGCTCCGGAAAGAGTCGGGTTTCCTCGCCTGCCTCTCCAGGAGGAACAGCTCCGGTCACCTTCCTGTCCTCCCTCACAGGGGACAACCTGCTGCTGAAGTGGCAAGTGCTGGCCGACATGTTGGCGTGCTCGGAGCAGCTCGTAGCTCTCCTCAGCAGGTTGGAGGTGGTTTGTAAAGCCAAAGCCTTCTGCTTGGAGGCCGTCAAGCTGGCCGTGAAACTACAAGCCATCCGGTGGTGAGTTGACGGTGGAGGAAGGGGGGAACGCAGCCTGGTTAGGGGGTGAGCTGCCCTGCAGCCACAGGGGACTTTGGTGTCCCTTGGTGGGGACTGGCCACCGGTGAGAGGGTTTGGTCTGGAGCAAGCAGCTGCTCTGGGGTGTTTTGTCCCAGGAATTCAGCTTGCCAGGTCAGATGTGAGCTTTGTTCCTCGCTGCCTGCCTGCCTCCCTCCCTCCCGCGTGGCCCTGGGGATGGAGCGATGGCTGTTATGGGGGGGCTCTGAGGGCTGTTTCTTCCCCCGCAAGGTGTACCTCCTTCCTGGTGCTTAAGGCACAGCTGGAGCTGCAGCAGAACGAACTGGAGCTGAGCCACTTCGACCTGCAGAAGGCTCTCTTCCTCCTGGAGTCTGACACCGGTGAGTCTCCTCCCCGGGCTCGGTGGAGGACAGCGGAGCGGGTGAGGTGAACGCCAAGCCCAGGCAGTGCCAGGGATGACCCCTCTTGTGCCTGCTTTTGAAATAACCCTTCCCTCCACCTGCAGAGTTTAAAGCCAGGAAGCAGCAGAAAGGGCAGACGAAGATCCTGCCCAAGAAGGGCAAACTTGAGGGCAAGAAGCCACGGGAACCCATCTCTGAGCCCCCCAGGGAAGAGGAGGATTTCCTGAAGGGACCCGCGCTGGAGTTTGTGGCCACGGTGAGCGGGCCGGAGAAGGCGGATGCTCTCACAGCCTCACCGGAGCTGAAGCCCAAGAGGAGGAAGAGACTGGCCTTCGTCACCCACCCGGCAGCCTGCCCGTGCTGTCTCTGCTCCGACCTGGCTCTCTCTGCTCTCTGCCTGCGCTGGCTCCTCTCCTGCGCCCAGGGCGAGCTGGCAGCAGGCAGCACGGCCGAGGGGCTGGGTCTGATCCACACCACGCTGCCACGCTGCGCTGCCGTGGCCACCCGCTTTGCCGCCGTGCTGCGAGACAAGCTGTGGGGCGGCTCCGTCGACCGGGATCTGCCTGTGCTGGAGCTGCTGGATGATCTGGTGGCCACCGGCTACACCACATTGGCCCTTGAGAGCCTGGCCAGCCCCCGGCTAGCAGAGGAGCTGCAGGAGGAGCTGGAGACTGGGTTAACCTTCCTGGCGTCATGCAGACCCCACCTGCCCAGCCTGGAGATCTCCAGGGCCAACCTGCTGCTCACCAAAGCCACGGCCACCATTTGTCGCCTGGCTTCCAAGCACAACAACTCCGTGGATGGCGTCTTTGCTGGCTCTTGGACCTTGCAGCTGCCCACATTGCCTCCGTCGGAGCCCGAAGTGGTGGCTGTGCCTCGGACCCTCAAAACAAACAAGGTTCAACCCCAAAGGCACAAACCCAAGACGGTCGTGGCCCCTGCCGTGCCCAAGCCCAGAGCGAAGAAGAGCCAGAGAGCAAAACCCCCGGCTGTGCCGAACGCCGACGATGTCTTTTCTCTGGGTGACTCGGACAGCGAGGTGCCCCCCATCATCATCCGACCGGTGACAGTGCCCTGCACCCCGCACCAGAAGGCCTGTCCCCCCGCCAAGGGGCGTGCAGCCCCCGGCCCCAGGACTCCCTTCACCATCTTCAGCGAACCCTCCCCGCCGGACGGCAAATCCCGGCTCCTGCGAGCACCCAAAGTCTTGGGGAAAGTTAAGTCTCGCCTAAAGGTGAGCGGGGACGGAGGTGAGGGGCAGCCCAGCGTGCCTGACACCAGCCCCAACGCCCCCCTGTCCCTCCCCTTTAGGTGACATTCAGCGATGACAGCGACACGGAGGATCCCGAAGCGGGGCTGACCACCGCAGCTACCACCCGCAAGACATCCTGTGCCCGGAAAGTTCAGCCCCCCAAATCCACAAGGTCCCAGGCGAACTCACTGGGGGGCAGCGGCCAGAGCAGCAGTGCCCGACCCCGGAGAGGGCGGCCAGGTCCCCGCCGAGCCGGGGCTGTGGAGGAGAAGAGAGAACGGGTGACCCGCAGGGCTCCTGGCAAGAGAGCGGAGGAGGATCGGGAGCTTCTGAGGGCTATTGAGGAAGAGAAGGTGGAGGAAGAGCTTGAGATCAGCTTCGAGGTCTTGCGGGTGTCTGAGGAAGAGGAGGGAGCTCTAGGTGAGCTGGGCTACCCCAGGAATTTGAGGGGGGGGGGTGTCTTGTCTTCATCCCTAAGCGGTTGTGTGGGGCTGTCCCCACTGCTGCCGCCAGTCCTGGGGACCAGGCGCCTCTGTCCCTCCCTGCAGGCAGGAGATGGCTGCCTGGGCGCAGGCAGGAGGGCGCAGGCAGCGAGCACGAGGTCGGCGAGGATGTCCTGGCAGCGCAATGGCCGGGCAGCAGGGACCCCCTGCACCCAGAGCGGACCCTCTCCTCTGCCCTGCCAGCAGCTGGTGGTGAGCGCCCGGCACGGTGTGGGTGGGGAGGTTTTGGTGCTGGGGGGCTCTGGGGGGAGGAAAGCTAAAGCTGAGCCAGTTGGTGTAATCGGTGGCACCTCTGCAAAAACATATTTAAAACGGGTGAAAACCGCTGTATTGGGCAGAGGGCAAAACAGCTGAGGAGGAGGAGGGGCTGCTCCTAGCACCTTTTGTCAAAAAACCCAAAATTGTGGCGGTGGCAGCAGCCACAGAGCCATGTATTGATGGACCGGCTCCATCTCTCTCCCAGTGTCGCTGCCTGCAACTGGAGAGAGGAAAAAATAACTTGTGTTCCCCTCGGGAGCCGCTTACAACCATAACCCACCTTTCATCCTCGTGGAGGTGGCCGCGGTACGGGGTGTGTGCCTTTCTGCCCTTGGTGACGCCTCTGGCGTAGACAGACCGTCATCTGCGTCACCCAGAGCCTCGGACCTGTTGTACAGGGGCACGTGGGAGGGCGAGGAGGGGGTTCCCCTGCCGCCCCGAGCGCAGACTTGCCTCCGTTCACATCTTTCCTTTAAGCTGGTGCCTTCAGCCTGCCTGGAGGAGGATGCAGGATCCCCCCGATCCTGGGTTTTGTCTGGTGGCTGTCCCTGTGTCTCTCTCGGGGAGGACAGAGCACGGCTCCATAAGTCTTATCTCTTTCTCCTCAACCTTCCTGGTCACACCGCACGCAGCCGTCCCTCACCACTGAAAGCACTGGGAGCCCATGGCCGTGCTGGGGACACCACGTCTGTCCCCTCCGCTCCCTGCTCCACCTCCCCTCACTTGGAGCGTTGCCCGAGGGCTCGTGGCTGATCCTGCCCCGGGGGGTTTTGCTGCTTTGTCCCTTCCAGATGTTTCCTCACTGGACACGGTCCTTGAGCTCCTGAAAGATGCTTTCAACTGCATCAGCCACTGCCCTCCCGGCGCGCTCTACAGCCAGCTCTGCCAGCTCCTGGCTCTGGCCATGGGGAACCAGGACCCCCTCTCCACTGCGTACCTGCTCTCCGAGTCGGTCTCCGTCACTACTCGCCATCAGCTGCTCAGCGTCATCCACAGAAAGATTCAGTGAGTCCCTCGGTTTTCCCTCCTTTCCTCCCTGGAGCATCACAGAGAAGAAAGGGGCTCACCCAGCACCACCAGAGTCCCAGCCAAGCTCGTTTTGGGGTGATTATCCCCCCTTGACAACCTTCCTCTCCGCAGCAAAGAGAAGAAGTCGGCAGGTGACGTGGCCGAGCAGCTCCGTGGGCTCTCCTTGCAGGAGGGGAGCGCTGCCCAACGCTGCCACCACCTCACCGAGCTCCAGAGACTCTTCGTGTTCAGCTCCGCAGGGCTGGGGTCTGGGGAGCAGGATGGCTTCCGGACGCAGCTGCAGCAGATCCCCAGCGGTAAGAGCTTGGTGTGAGCACAGAGACCGGGACAGCTCATCGCCCAGGAGGGTGCTGAAAGACGGGTGGTGCCCTTGGGGCTGTCCTTAAGGTCTAGGTGTGATTTATTTAATTTTTTTTAGGGGTGACTGTGTGTGTGTTGACCCTTGCCAACATCCAGCCTGGCTCCGTGGGGGACACGCTGCTTCTGACGCGATTGGAGAAGGACACCGCTCCTGTGAACATCCGCATCCCCACCGCGCTCGATAAGGTGAGGGCAGGGACAGGAGAGGGGGCAGCCCAGCCGTGTTCGGGGCTCGGATCACAGCTCCCTTCCTCCTCCAGGCCCCGCTGCGCTCGGTGCTGAGCGACTTCGATGCCATCCAGAAAGAGCAGAAGGAAGCAAACGGTTGTACAGACAAACAAAACTGGTGGCTGCGCCGCTCCGAGCTGGACCGCAGGATGAAGGTGAGGGAAAACCACCCTGTACCCTCATGCGGGGCACATTTTGGAGAGGGTTGGGGGGTCCGGACCCCCCTCAGTGACTCTCTGACCTCTTGCAGAGCCTCATTGAGACCCTGGAGACGCAGGTGCTGGGCTGCTGGAGGGGGGCCCTGATCCCCACCGGCCCCGAGCCCGCTCTGGCAGAGGAAGCTGCCGACTTGCACCCGCAGCTCCGCCAGTGCGGCTGGAAGGACTCGGATCCCACCCTGCTCAAGGTGCCCGGGCTGGGGCAGGATTTCGGGGTGCTGAGCCCCCTGCTTTGCCGACGCTCACCCCTTCCTTCTCCCCGCAGGTGGTGCTGAACGCCGCTCCCCTCCTGACCCACCATGATGTGCAAGCCCTGGCCTTCGGCCTCTGCCCCGCGCAGCCCCGCAAGGCTCAGCTCCTCTTGCAGGAAGCGGTGGAGAAGTGGAAAGCCTGCGCCAAGCAGACCGGCGGCTCCCTTGTCCTGGTTCTGGATAAGGTGAGACCCCTGCTCCTGCTTCACCTCCACCTGGTTTCGCTGCCCCTCCTGCTCACACCTTCCTCCTCTTTCTCCTCTTCCTCGCAGCACCTGCAGAAGCTGCCCTGGGAGAGCATGGCGTGCCTGAAGGCTGTGCCCGTAACCAGGCTCCCTTCCCTGCGCTTCCTGCTCAGCTACTCCCTGGGACAGGAGGTGAGTGGATGGGGGAGACCTGGGGTTTGGAGAACCTTGCGCTGGGACCCACTCGTCTCTTCCCCCCCCAGCAGCGGGCAGGGTCCGTGCTGAGCCGTGGCGTGAACCCCAGCAGCACCTTCTACGTCCTCAACCCCCACAGCAACCTCCTGGGCACCGAGGAACGATTTCGGGGCTGGTTTGAGAGGTGGGTGGAGATCTCAGGCGGCATCTGCGGGGTTGGGGGGGCCTGGTCTGTGCCCCCCCACACCCCTTCTCACCACTCTCTTGCAGCGAACCCGGCTGGAGGGGGGTGACGGGAACCGTCCCCAGCCCGCAGCAGATGCAGGCAGCCCTCCTGGAGCACGACCTCTACATGTGAGTGTCACCGGGGCTGCTTGGGGACACCTGGGGGGGGGATCGGGGGACATGAGGGCAGCCGGAGCTCACCCGGGGCGGGGGTCTTCTTCCCAGCTACGCGGGGCACGGAGCGGGCGCCCGTTTGCTGGATGGCCAGACCATCTCCCGCCTGAATTGCCGTGCCGTCGCCTTGCTCTTCGGCTGCAGCAGTGCCGCGCTCGCCGTCCGTGGCAGCCTGGAGGGCTCCGGCATCGTCCTCAAGTACATCATGGCTGGCTGGTGAGTTATGGGGGGGTCTTGTCTTTTTGAGGTGGGGGGAAGCTTCACAGCCGTGGGGCTGGGGGTTTTTGGGGTGGGAGCGGATTTAACGCCCTCCTTCCTTCCAGCCCCTTCGTCCTGGGGAACCTGTGGGATGTGACGGACCGGGACATCGACCGCTACGCCCAGGCACTGCTGCAGGGCTGGCTGAGGGGGGGCTCGGGCGCCCCGCTCCTCTCCTACGTTGCCCAGGCGCGCCAAGCCCCCAAACTCAAGTACCTCATCGGGGCGGCCCCCGTCGTCTACGGGCTGCCGGTCTGCCTGCAGTGATGGCTGTGTTTGTGACTTCTTGAGTTTATTTTAACAAAACTGTTTTTATTTGTGGGTCCTGCGACAATAAAGCTGCTGCCTTTAGACCTGCCCCCCACTTTCATGGCTCCTGCCCCCCCGTTGTCCTCTCTCCCTATGGCTGGACCCCCCCAGGGGAAGGTCCCCGAGGCTCCTGCCCTCCTGTTCTGCTGCTGGAGGTGACGCAGAGCCCCCAGCCTTTGCTGCTGCCCCCCCCCCCCCCCCATCCCTTGGGTTTTGGGGTTTGGGGGGACCCCAGGAGTCCTGGGAAGGGGAGGCTCTGCCCTCATGGCTTTAGCTTGTGCCCATCGGGGGGCACCTTGGACGCCCCTTCCTTGGGGAGAAACCCTTTTCCCCGGGGGGGAGGGGGGGGGGGTGCTTATTGGGGCCCTGCGGCAGAGCTGCCCCCCGATTTTTGGAGGCTGCTGCCCCCCCCCCCCCCCGAGCTCCGCCGGCCGCCAGGGGGCGCAGTTCGGCGGAGCAGCGAGAGGCGCGGGCGGTGCCAGAGCGGCGCGGCCGGCCAAGATGGCGCAGACGGTGAACGTGGGGGAGCTGACGCTGCCGCAGCTGGAGCTGCTCAAGGGGCAGCTCGACCAGGTGGGGCCGGGCCGGGGGGGGGGGGGGGGATGCCCGGGGCAGGGGCTGCCCGCCCGCGGCTGTGGGAGACCGGGCTGGGCTGTGGGGATGATGTGTGGGGCCTGACAGGGATGGGAGGGGATGTACTGGGCCAGACTTGGGCTGTGGAGGGACTGGGGGGGAGGCACTGGGCCAGACTGGAACCTGGGGAACACCAGGGAGCGAACTGGGAGGGAGAGGAGGCTGGAGCTGAGCGGGTGAGGTGCCCCAGCCCTGTGTCACCATGTGATGGTGGCTTGGGGACACCCCTGGGTGCTGGGTGTGGGGCTGCGGGCCCCCCCTCCTCGCTCCCGGGGCTGTCCCCAGCCCCCTCCCCGCTGACGGGCCCTGCCCCCGGCCAGGAGGTGGAGTTCCTCTCGTCCTCCATCGCCCAGCTCAAGGTGGTGCAGACCAAGTACGTGGAAGCCAAGGATTGCCTCAACGTGCTCAACAAGAGCAATGAAGGTGAGGGGGATCCCCCCCATCCTGGGGGGGCCATGTCAAGCCCCCCGAGGCCAGTACCCTCCTTGCTGGCCCTGGCTGCTCCCCAGAATCACTCCTCCCTCCCCGGGGGGACACGTACCAAGCCCTGCTCTGAGCAGACCACCCAGAGCTCCCATTCAGTTCTTTCAGGCCAGGCTCGGGCACCTTGCGCCCCCCAGGGAGGCTGCGGGGGGGCACAGGGGGCTGCTGGAGACTCCAGATGTTACAACACCCTGCCCAGATGTTGAGGTGCAGCCCCATGGGCTCCCCTCACCCCCCTCCACTTGTTTTTTTCACAGGGAAGGACCTGCTGGTGCCACTCACCAGCTCTGTATCCTTTCCTGCTCCCCAAGTTCGCTCCTCTCGGGGTTCTTTGTGCCAAACCGGCACCGCCAGCGTCACGTGGTGGTGCCGGTACCTGGTACAGCCGAGTTCTGTCCCTGGCGCGTAACCCTCCTGGTTCCCCGCTTTCCCTGACACCCCTTCCCAGATGTACGTCCCCGGGAAGCTCTTGGACGTCGAGCGCGTCCTGATCGACGTCGGAACCGGCTACTATGTGGAGAAGGTGAGGGGCACGTTTGAGGGGCGGCTCCGCACCTTCTCTGGGGAACTGCACCCCGTGTTTGTGCCATAGAACCCGCTCTTCCCCGCTTTGTCTCCTTTCTCTTAGACAGCAGACGACGCCCGAGACTTTTTCAAGCGAAAAATCGACTTTCTGACCAAGCAGATGGAGAAAATCCAGCCAGCGCTGCAGGAGAAACACGCCATGAAGCAGGGTAAGCGCCCAGCTCCTTCCCTGCTTTTGGGGGGCCCCCCCCAGCAGCTCCCCACTCACTCCCCAGCCCCCTTCTCTCTCTGCAGCCGTGGTGGAAATGATGAGCCAGAAGATCCAGCAGCTCACGAACCTGGGAGCCGCGCAGGGTGCGACCACCAAGGCGTAGCCTTCGGCCTCGTGGGCCGCCCTCCTCGCCATCGCCACCGGGACGGGAGCAGAGGCCGGATGGAGCCATGGGGCGTAGCGCAGCCCCCCCACGCCATCCCGGCTCTCCTCCTCTCGGTTCTCTGACAATTCTTGGCCCCCCGCGGTGCCCGGCAGCACCAGCCCCCCCTTTTTGTAGGCAGCACCTCGCTGCCGCAGCGCGGAATAAAGAAGAGACTTCTTGAAGTGGGGTGCTCTTGGGGGATGGGGGGGGCTCTGCTGGGTCCGTGGCCACGCGATTGGGGGCAGCTTTATCCCAGGAATCCCCCCGCTCCCAGGAATCCCCCTGCTCCCTCCATCTCCAGCCTCTCTGCCCCCGCCAACACCCCCGCGGGGTTTTTTACCCCCCCGAGACAAATGAATCCACATTCCCCACACAGAAGAACTTTATTCCCGGCCGAGTCCCCGTCCAGCCACGCTCCACTCCCCCTACGCGTGTCCCCCCTCCCTCCCTCCCTCCCCCCCTGTGCTATATACATCTATAGGCTCCAACCCCTATGGGGCGGGGGGGGGGGGGTCACCGAGGTCCAGCCCGTGTCCCTTGGGGGCCACACAAAACACAACGGTGTCCGCTGTGGCTTGGTGTCACCTCGTCCCCCCACCCGCAGCCGAGTCCGTGCGTCCCCTGGTGCAGCGTCACCTCGTCCCCCCCCCTGCCCGCAGTCCCTATGTCGTGTGTTGTCGTCGTCCCCCTCCTCTCCTCGCACCTCAGCGGACAAAGAGGGGCTTGTGCACGCGCTTGTGGCGGTTGAGCGTGGCGCTCTTGGCGAAGCTCTCCCCGCACTCCACGCAGATGTAGGGCTCGTGGCCGTGAGCCTGCGCCCGGTGTCGCTCCAGCTCTGCCCCGTCGCGGCAGCTCTGCCCGCACTCCGGGCAGGGCGAGGGTTGACCGCGGGCAGCGTGAACCCGCTGATGTTTCAGCAAATTGGTGCTTTGGGCGAAACCGCGACCGCACTGCCCGCAGCGATGCGGCCGAGCGCCGGAGTGGGTGCGTTGGTGTTTGATGAGGTTCTTGCTCTGGGTAAAACTCTTCCCGCACTGCCCGCAGGTGTAGGGCTTCTCCCCGGTGTGGATGCGTTGGTGTTGGATGAGGTTGGAGCTCCAGCTGAAACTCTTGCCGCAGTCCCCGCAGCGATACGGTTTCTCCCCGGTGTGTGTCCGACGGTGCTGAACCAGGTGCGAGTTCTGGCTGAAGCTCTTGCCGCACTCCCCGCAGGTGCTGGGCCGTTCCCCGGTGTGAGTCCGCTGATGCCGCAGCAGCTTCGACCAGTGGCTGAAGCTCTTCCCGCACTCGTTGCAGATAAAGGGACGCTGACGGCCGCCCCGGTGCCTTCCCCCTACGCCTTCCCCCTCCTCTTCCTCGCCGTAGCCCCCCGCCGATGTCGCGGCACCGGAGCTGGGCTGCCCCCCTCGTTTCTTGGGTTTGGGGGCCAGGGGGCTGTGGGGGATGACGGTCTGGATGATCTCGTGGGGCAGGACCTCGTCCTCGCAGTCGCTCACGATGCCGTCGTCAGCTGTTGGGGGGGGGCCCAGAGATGCTGGGGAGGGGTCTGGCACCCCCCAGGGGACAGGGACCCCCGCCCAGGGATGGGGTCCCCCCTTCCCAGCCCACCGTCGCCCCCTCCTCACCGATGTAGACCCTCCGGACCATGTCCCCCTCGTCCGAGTCGTGCAGCTCCACCACGCAGGGCTCCTCCTGCTCCATGGGGGCAGCCGGCCGACCCCACTGTCCTGCAGGGCAGGGGGACCCCTCAGCTCCCCCGCCTGGCACGGGGACCCCCCACCCCGAGACCTTCCCCTCCCCCCAGCTCCCCAAACCCCTCCCCAATTCCTCCCGCCCGGAATCTCCTCTCCTCTTGTGCCACAGCCGGTTCCTTCCCGCTCACGGCTGCACCGGAGCCCGGGGGATCTACAGGAGCTGCTGGGGGGGGGCAGGTCGCTTTGTGCTCCCCAAATCCCCTCGTACCCCCCAGATCCCCCTGTATGACCCCAAATCCCTTCGTGCCCCCCCCAATCGCTGCCCCCCCCCCCCATTTACCTGGGCTCCCGGGGGTCTCGCTGCTGCTCCGGACTTGACCCTGTGAGATCTTTTGGGGGGGGGGGGGGCACACGGACACGGGCGGTCACAGCCCTGCAGCTGGGGGGGGGGGGGGCACCTCTCCCCAACCCCGTGGATCTGCCCCCCCCCCCCCCCCCCCCCCCCAGGCCTGGGGGGCTGCAAACCCCCCCCAGCCCCTGTGCATCCGCCCCCCCCCCCCCCCCGGGGTGCCCTCCCCGCTCTGCTCCCGGCCGAGCCCGGGGGGGTCCTGCAGCCCCGGGGGGGCGGGGGATGGATCCGGCCGGGGGAGGGGGGGGGGGCACGGCGGGGGGGTCCCGGGGCCGGGCTGCGGCCGGGGCCATCTTGGGGGGGGCGGGACGGGGCCGGGACGACACACACGACCCGGCGTGGGGGGGGGGGGGGTGCGCAGGGACCCCCGAGCATCCCCGGGAGCGGGCGGGGCAGCCCCGGCCCCCCCCCCCCCCCCCGCCCCTACTCCGCGCTCACCGGCCCCGGCGCGGCGGCGCCTCCGCCGCTTCCGCCGCCCGCCCGGCCCGAGGGGGCGGCGGCTCCGCGTGGGCCCGGCCCCCGGCGCGGGGGGGAGCGGGGGGGGGGGAGCGGGGCCGCAGAGACCCCCGCCGTGCGTCCCCAGGGGGCCCGAGCCCCCCCCAAATTGCCTTCAGCCCCCCCCCCTAAGATGTCCGCTGCACCCTAAAAGTGGCTCTTCCCCCCTCCCGGGCTGACCGGAGCCCCCCAAAGCTGCCTGCGCCCCCCGCCCAGGGTGCCCGGTGCACCCCAAAGGTGTCTGTACCCCTCCCAGGATGCCCACTGCACCCCAAAAGTGCCTGTACCCCCCTCCCGGGGGGGGCCTTATGCACCCCAGAAGTGCCCGAATCCCCGCCCAGGGTTCCTGCTGCACCCCAAAAGTGCCTGTACCCCTGCTCCTGGGGCGCCTGGTGCACCCCAAAATTGTCTTCATCCCCCCCCCAGGTTGCCCACTGCACCCCAAAAGTGCCTGTACCCCCCTCTCTGGGTGCCCCGTTAGTGCCTGTACCTCCCCAAAGATGCTCGGTGCACCCCAAAAGAACCTGCCCCTCTCCCCAAAGATGCCCAGTGCACCCCCAGTGTGCCTGTACCCCCTCCTGCAGTGCCCAGTGCACCCCAAAAATGCCTGCATCCCCCCCCCGGTTGCCCACTGCACCCCAAAAGTGCCAGTACCCCATCCCGGGGTCCCCCAGCAGTGCCTGCACCACCCCAAAGATACTCAGTGAACCCCGAAGTTGCCTCCTTCCCCCCCAGGGTGCCCTGTGCACCCCAAAAAGCACCCACAGTCCCCCCTTGGGGTGTCCTGGAGGTGCCCACTGCACCCGAAGGTGCCCACACCCCTCCAGGAAGCTTGGTGCACCCCAAAAATGCCTGCAACCCCCACCCAGCATGCCCAGTGCACCCCAAAGTTGCCCACTGTCCCCCTCCCTGGCTGCCCCACCGGTGCCCAGTGCACCCCAAAACCACCTGCACCCTCCTGCCATGGAGCACAGTGCACCCAAAAGTGCTCGTGCTCCCCCAAAATGACTGGTGCACCCCAAAGGGGCACATCCCCCCAAAATGCCCCCCCCAGGGTGTTGGGGAGCGCCAGGTCCTCTCCCACAGATACCTCCCCCCCCCCCCAAGAGCCCCAGCTCTGCCCGCCACCGCTCGGGGTTTTTGGGGGGGCCCTTTGGGATCCAAATGGGCTGAAAAAGCCGATTTTCCAGCCCCAGGCCCTGCAGCGGGGGAAACTGAGGCACGGCACGGTAATCCCCCCAAGCCCCCCAACACGTCCTTTGACCCTAAATTGGGCCCCCCCGAATTGGGGGGGGGGGGGCATGAGAAAGAGGGGCCGGAGCCGCTTCCCACACATTCTGCCCCATGTCGGGGGGCAGACGGGGCTGGGGGGGGCCGAGCTGAGCCCCCCCTCCCCGTGTCTGGGGGGGGAAGGGGTCTCAGAGCATCACCGGGGGGAGGGGGGCACGGGCACTGCAAGGCCGATGCGGCCCCCAGCCCCCCCGCCTTCGCGCCCCCCCCCAGCCCCTCTCCCTGCCTCAGTTTCCCCCCCCCAACATTTATTTTCGGGGCGGGGAGGTTGCGGGACCGGGGCCACAAGGCACAAAGAAAAGCCAAAGCGCCGGGACCCCCCCGCCATCCACCGCCGCTCTCCGGCCCCCCCCCCAGCGACTCCCCCAGCCCCAACCCAAGATGGGTGGGTGCCCCATTTTTTTTGAGGGGGGGGTCCCCCCTCTCCTGCCGCCCCCCCCCCCCCAATCCCAAGGGCAGCGGCTCATCCATGTGTGTCCCCCCCCCCAACCCCGGCACCGCCGGCCTCCGACTCACCTCTCCCAGGCCGAAGGATGGGGCGGCGCGATGGGGTCTGGGAAGGGGATGGCAAAGGGTTTTGGGGGGGGGGGGGGTCCCTGGTGAGGGATTTGGGGGTGCAAGGGCTGGAGCTGGCCCCCCGGGCGCGAGGTTGGCGTTCGGGGGAGGCCGGGAACAGGAAGGTCCCAGCGTCATCCCATTCCCCCGGCCCTGCTGCCGCCTCGCCGCGAGCCGGATGCTTTTTTCCGCTCGGCGAACAAAAATGAGGGCAAAACCTTGGAAATGGGGGTCCCCAGCAACGACACCCCCAAATCCTACAGCCGAGAGATGGGGCCAGGGGGGCTGGGGAGGGGGGGGCTTGATCCCTCTGGTGATGGGGAAATCATGGATTCGGGGGTTTTGTTGGTCGGTTTTTTTTTTTTTTTTCCTGCTTCACTTGGAAAACGTACCCAGGCAGGAGGATTTTGGGGGGGGGGGTGTTCACGAGGCTGGGTTTTTTGGGGGGAGGACTGGAGGGAAAACAAGCAGCCGGACCCCCCCAAACCCCCCCCCTTCCCGCTTTGTGTAACGGCTCCGGCTCCAACCCTGCGCGTTTCCCCCCCCTCCGGCAAAAAAAATGGTTGGAAATTATGCAACGAGGCCAGCGCCTTCGTTAGCGGAATCGCGCCCAGCTCAGCCCCAGCCCCAGGCGTCGGGTTTTGGGGGTGCTGAAGGCACCTCCCCCACCCCGCATCCCACTGAGCCCCTGCAGCCCCCGGGAGGGTTTGGGGGTGCCAGGGTGGGGAGCGATGGGTCCCCGTCCCCCTCCCTGCCTCGGGGAGGTTGGGTGGCGCGTGCAGGCGCGTGGCAGCAGCCGGCGTGGGAGCCGTCCCCGGCCCCCCCCAGGGCACCCAGTACCGCGGCACCCGGCTCCACTCCAGCCCCAGGGAAGTCTTCCCAGGGAAAACGGGAAAAACCTTTCCATCATGGCGTCAGCGTGACCGGGCTCGTGCCACCACCGTCATGGCCACCCTGGGGGTGACGCCACCGGGGGTGTCCCCGAAACCGCGCGGCGGGATGATGCTCGGCAAGCGCCGCTGCTCAGAGACCTTTTATTGAGCTCGTTGGCAGACCCACGCGCCCCAACCCTGCACCCCGCACCCCCACCCTCCCTGCCCTTTGGGGTACTCGGGGTGCAGACGCCGAACCCCGGCTCCACCGTGGGAGCATCCAGCTCCGTTCCCGGCCACCGCAGTCCCCAGCCTTCGCCGGGACGATGTCGGTCCCCCTTGGTGAAGGATGCGCCCTGAAAGTCATCCCCATCCCGACATCCCCATCCCCATCCCGGCGTTCCAGTCCCCGTCACGCGGCGTGAAGCTTCTGATGCCGACGGAGCTGGGACTTATGGCGAAAGCCGTCCCCGCACTCCCCGCAGATGTAGGGCTTCTCGTCGGTGTGGGTACGGCGGTGGCGGATGAGGTTGGAGCTGACGCTGAAGCGTTTCCCGCACTCGCCGCAGCTGTAGGGTTTCTCGCCGGTGTGGGTCCGCTGATGCTGGATGAGGGCCGAACTCTCGCTGAAACGTTTGCCGCAAGCGCCGCAGGCGTAGGGCTTTTCGCCGGTGTGGATCCGTTGGTGGGTGACCAGATTGGAGTTTTGGCTGAAGCCTTTACCACAGGCGCCGCAGGTGTAGGGCTTCTCCCCGGTGTGGGTGATCTGGTGACGCGCCAGGTCCGAGCTGCGGCTGAAACCCTTCCCGCACTCGCTGCAGATGGTGGGGCGCAGGCGGCCCCCCCGCAGCCCCAGCAGCTCTTTCAGCGGTCCCAGGCCACCCGGGCGTCCCGGAGTTTTGGCCGGTCGACGTGTCGGTGCTTTCCGGCGTGGCCTGGCCGGGCGGCCGGGCGGCTCGCTGCCGGAGGCTGGTGGGCTGGGGTGGGCTGCGGGGAGAGGAGAGCTGGGCACCGGCGGGACGGCGCGGGGACGGGTGGCACCGAGGACGGGGGGGCAAGTCCAGGGCTGCGTCCCCTCTGTGCCTTCCCCGTGCCTCTGCCCCCTCTCCAGCCCTTTGTCACCTTCCCCGTCCCCTCTCCGGTTTGGGGACAGCAGTGACACCCCCGGGCCGCTCCCGAGCCTGGGTTTAACTCCCGGCTCAGCCCCCGCTGCGTATCCCCACCCCGGGGACAAAGTGTCCGGACTCGGGGTGCAGGAGGAGGAGCAGGGGACAGCGTGTCCCTGGGCAGGGACAGGGGTGCGGATGGCACCACTGAGGGGGACCCCGAGCCCAAATTCCCTCTGCAAACCGCAGCTGGAGTTGGGGTACAGGGAAACCCTGTGGTGCAGGAGCAGGGCACCCCCTGCACCTTGGGATCGGGGTGTCCCCAGGGCATGGGAGTGGGGTATCCCTGCACCCCGAGATTGGAGCATCTCCATGCTGTGGGATCGGGACATCTCTGCACCCCAGGATCAGACTGGCCCTGTGCCACAGCAATGGGGCATCCCTGCACCCCCAAATTGGGGCGTCCCCATGCTGCACAGCAGGGACATCCCCGGGATTGGGGTATCTCAATGCCGCAGGAATGGGGGTACCCCTGTACCCCGGGATTGGAATTGTGCCATAGAAATGGGATCTTGCCAAACCCCCAGATCGGGGTATCCCCACGCTGTGCAATCAGGACATCCCCATGCTGTGGGGTCGGGGCACCCCAATATCCTGGCATTGGGGTACCCCAGGCCACAGGACCTGGGCACCGGCACCCCAGGACCTTGTGGGATCAGGGCATCCCCCTGCTCAGGGATCGGGGCACCCCCCTACCCCAGCATTGGGGTACCCCGGGCCATGGGAATGGGACATCCCTGCACCCCAGGACTGGGGTACCCCCATGCTGTGGGATTGGGGTACCCCCGTGCCATGGGAGCAGGACATCCCCACATCCCTGGGGCACCCCCATACCCTGGAATCAGGGTACCCCACACATGGGAATGGGACACCCACACCCTCCAGGATCAGGGTCCCCCCCACCCACAAGGACTGGGGGACCCCCACATCTCTGGGTCAGGGCACAGGGCACCCCCAAAAAGGACTCCCCACCCCATTCCCCACAATGCCACGGGGACACCCCGCGTGGGGACGCCGTGGCCGAGCCCCTCGCCGTGGCCGGGTGCCGTTCTCGGGGGGCTCACCTGCGGAGGTCTCCTCCGGCAGCTCGGTGTCCTGGGGGTCCCGGGGGGGTGGGTCCCCCTCCGTGTCCATCACCGCTGTCCTGGCACGCTCAGACGGGGGGGCCCTGCCCGGGGTGGGGGGGAGCAAGCAGAGAGATGGGGTGATGTGGGAGCACCCCGAGGGGGGGTCCCGGCTGCACCCCAAGGGGGGGCCCCACCCCACCCCAAGGGGGGGACCTGACCCCCTCCGTGCCTCAGTTTCCTCTCCTGATCTTGGGGGGGGGGGCACCAAGGCTGTGGGTTGGGGCTTGAAGCATCCCCCTCCCCATCCCAACACCCCCCACCATGCCCCCCATTCCTCTCATGGATACCCCCCCAAGCTGGGGGGGGGGGCTACGCTCCCCCCGACTCTGCCCCGAGCGTCGCCGCCATCTCGGGGGGCACCGGGAAGGGGAAAAAGGGGGAGGGGGGAAGGGGGGGCTTGTCCACCCTCCTTTTTTTGGGGGGGGGGGGGGTGTCCCCGGCCTTGACTCACCGCTGCGGCCGGCCTGGCCGGGGGGCCCGTGGGGGGCCGGGGGGCTGCGGTGGGGAGCGGCGGGTGGGCCGAAGCGGGAGCGGGGAGGCCGCGAGCGGAAGGGCCTCCCCGCATGGCCGCCCTCAGCGCCCGCCGGCTGCCGGATGGCGCAGCTCTATGGTCGGGGGGCTTCGGCCCCCCACCACCGGCCCCGAACGCGTCCCCCCCACCCCACCGCGGGGGAACGGACCCCCACGATGGGGTATGGCCAAGGGGTGCGGGAGGAGATGGGGGGGGGCAGCCCCCCCCTCCATGGCGGGCCTGGGCTGGGTGGCAGGGTGGGCCCAGAGGGGGGATGGTTTTGGGGTGTCATCCCCCCCCCCGAGGTGGTACTGGGGGGGGATGGGGTGCTCCCGGGGGTTCCGCTGGGGGGTTTGCAGCTGGGGGGGGGCATTGGGGGCTTTTGTGCCCCCCCCCTTCTGCCTGGTGCCAGATGTTGGCAGCTGGAGGGGAGGGGAGGGCACGGCTCCCCCTGCGCCCCCCAAAACACCCTGTCAGGTGGTTGCAGCTGGGGGGGGCAGAACAAAACAGGGGGGAGCCAGGGGCCCCCCCATTCAACCAGGTGTTGGCAGCTGGGGGGGGTTATTGATCCTCCAGCCCCCCCAAACCCACCCACCAGATGTTTGCAGCTGGATGGAGCCGCCAGGGGTGGGGCGGGAGGAAGATTGGGGCACCCAGTGCCCCCCCCCCGCCATGTTGGGGACCCCCCAGGCAGGAGGGACCCCCCCGCTCAATCTGGTGGTTTTAACCCTTCCCGCCCCGAGCGAGGGTCAGCCCGGCGGCTGTTGGTGGGGAAGTGGGTGGCTGGACTGGGAGTTACTGGTTTGAACTGGTGGCAGTGTGAGTCGGCAGCGATGGTCGCTGGGGGGGGGTTGGTGCCATGGGGGGGGGGGGGGGTGTATCCAGGGAACAGGTTTGGGGGTCCAAGTCCCAGCGTCACCTGGCTGGGTGCTGGGTCACCCCCTGAGCTCGGCTGTCCCCCATCAGGGTGTTGGTCACCCCCAGGCTGGGCTGTCACTGTGTCAGGGTGTTGGTCACCCCCCCAGCTTGGCTGTCATGGTGTTGGGGTGCTGGGTCGCACCCCCGAGCTCAGCTGTCACCCATCAGGCTGCTGGGTCACCCCCAGGCTGGGCTGTCACCCTCTCAGGGTGTTGGGTCACCCCCGAGCCCGGCTGTCACCGTGTTGGGGTGTCAGGTCACCCCCTGAGCTTGGCCGTCACCGTGTCGCGGTGCCTCAGCCACTGTCCGACTGTCCCCAACAGGCGGACAAACACCCAACGCCTGTCCCCACGGTGACGGGACCCCCCCCGGTGTCACCCAGCACCGGCTGTCCCCCCGAGGTGGCACCTGCGGGCCCAGGGCGCTCTGGGGTGCGCCAGGCCCCGTTGCCATGGTTACGCCGAGCCGCGCCCCCCCCTCCCCGAGGGGTTTCCCCAGGGTCCGTGTCCCCCCCCCCCCCCCCTCAGCGCTCCTAGTTGGGGCCACCGACCGGAACCCAACGGGTGCGCAGGGAGAGGGCGGATTGGTTGAGAGTCCGGAGGGAGGCGGGGCTTGCGGGCGGGAGCGGATGGCGATTGGGGGAGAGCGACGCGCGGGGGACGGCACCTCCGAAGGCGTGGGCGGAAAAGCTGGGAGGAGGCGGAGCCTTGAGGGACGCCGGGAGCCGGATTGGCGGAGAGGTGGGCGGGAGGGGGCGTGGCCTATAGCCGCGCATGCGCCTCTGCGATCTCGTCACTTCCGGGTAGCGGCCGTTTCCGTCTCCCTCTGGGCCTGGAGCGGCTGCGCTGGGACCGTGCGGACCCCCGGGACCCCCCCGGGACCCCCTGAGCCCCCTCCGGGACCCCCCGACCCCTCCCCGGGACCCTCCGAACCCCCCCGCGGTGCTGGGCTTGGCCCGAGCAGCTCTTCCCGCCCCCGCCGCAGCGGGAGGGCCCACCGGGGCCTGTCGCCGGGGGCTCGGCGGGGCCGCCCGGGGTATGCGGAGGCGGCGGCCGGGCGGGCCGCACTATGTGGTACATCATGCAGAGCATCCAGAGCAAGTACTCCCTGTCGGAGCGGCTCATCCGCACCATCGCCGCCATCCGCTCCTTCCCGCGGGACAACGTGGAGGATCTCATCGGCAGGGTGAGCCCCGGCCCGGTCCTGGGGCGCTGCGAAGCCCTCGCGAAGGAAACGGGGGGTTTGTAGGGGAGGGGGCCGAGGTGGGGCACCCCCTCCGTGAGCAGAGGGAGAGTTTCCACCCCCGTTTCGCGGCTGGAGGGCGGGGCCGAGCTCTGGGCATCGCTCCCCGCGGCTTGAACCCCCGTCGGGGTGAGGTTCGCGGGGCTGGGCCCGCCCTTGCCCCCGCACTGGGGTGGGGGGGGGTCCGGGAGCTTCGCCTCAGCGCGGGTCACTCTGCGGGCAGCGGAGAGCCCTGGCTAAGCCTGACTGATCCGGGCAGCTGCTGAGCTATTTCGGGTGGCGAGGGCTCCGCCGGGCGACTTAAACCTCCTCGGAGACGCCCTCTCACAGCCGACAAGGTCCTGGGTTCAGCCTGGGGCTGCCTCCCACCAGGGGATGCTCCCAGGGCAGCTCAGGCTCTGCCGGAGCTTTGCCGGTGGTTTTTGAACAGCTGCCGGTTTATTTACCGGAGGCAGAGCGTCCCGCTTGCCTTCCCAACCCAACCCCCCCGCCATGCTGTGCCCGCTGTCAGCCTCACGCCGGAGGTTCCTCGTGATCCTGCCGGTGTGCGGACAGCAAACCTCCGCACGGGTTATACCAACCCCCTGCGGCAGCCGGGTTTCTTCAGGCGTCGTTTAGGGACGATGAATTAATAAAAATCAAGGCCGGCAGCAGGGACACAGACCGTCGAGCGCTTCTGCCCGGTGCGGAGTTCTGCGTACAAAACAAACCCTAGGGCTTGAGCGGGAGCGTTATGCTGGATATCTATTAATAAACCTTTTTCTAACAATGCAAATGAAGATGCATCAGCTGCTGGCTCGGGGGTGGAAACGGGCCAAGAACGGGTGGGTTTGCTAATCCTGGCTGCGGTTTCCTGTGCTTTCGCAGGGTGCGGACGTGAACTGCATGCACGGCACCCTGAAACCGCTGCACTGCGCCTGTATGGTGGCTGATGCCGACTGCGTCGAGCTGTTGCTGCAGAAGGGAGCGGAGGTAAAGGCTTCTAAAGAACCAAAAACCACGTTAAAAACACAAAGGTCCCGTTGAAAAGGGGACGGGAAGTCGGGAGGGGGCGGCGGGTGCTGATAAATAGCTGGGATTTGAGCCGATGGTTTTAAGAGGTGCCGGTTTTGTGCCCCCTCTCAGGGGAAGATGGGCCCAGGTGAAGGTTTATCATCCCGATAGGGAGGGAAATGTTTGAGCTTGAAATATCAGGGGTGCTGCTTGTCCGGGAGGGAGGGAGGGTGGCTTTGGGGTGGAAGCCTGAAGGAAGAATTGAAACCTACGTATTGCCTGATTTTTGGCACTTCCTTCTGGCTGCTGCCAGGTCGTACCGCCCCTGCTCCCTGCCTCCTTTTCCCATCCGCTTAATTTGGGACGTGAAAACAGCTTCCCCTGGCACTGGCAGGAGCTTGAGTACCTCCGTGACCCCCCCAAATCCTTTCTCCTCCCTCCCCTTCTCCTACAGGTCAACGCCCTGGACGGCTACAACCGAACAGCCCTTCACTACGCAGCGGAAAAGGACGAAACCTGTGTGGAAATCCTCCTGGAGTACGGGGCCAACCCCAATGCCTTGGATGGCAACAAGGACACCCCGCTCCACTGGGCCGCCTTCAAGAACAACGCCGAGTGCGTGCGGTCGCTGTTGGAGAACGGGGCCTTGGTGAACGCCCGCGATTACAACAACGACACGCCGCTGAGCTGGGCGGCCATGAAGGGTAACCTGGAGAGCGTCAGCATCTTGCTCGACTTTGGAGCGGAGGTCAGGGTGGTTAATTTGAAAGGCCAAACCCCCATCTCGCGGTTGGTGGCGTTGTTGGTTCGGGGATTGGGTACGGAACGCGAGGATTCCTGTTTCGATCTTCTCCATCGAGCTATCGGACACTTTGAGCTGAGAAAAAACGGCAGCATGCCTTGGGAGGTGACCAGGGATCCGCAGCTCTGCGAAAAGCTCACCCTGCTCTGCTCGGTCCCCGGTACCCTACAGACGCTGTCACGTTACGCCGTACGCCGCAGCCTGGGTGTGCGGTTCTTGCCGGAGGCGGTGAAGCAGCTGCCCTTGCCCACCTGCCTGAAAGAGTATGTGTTGCTCCTCAGCTAAAGCGAAAGACAAGGCGCCGGGGCTCTTCCGCGCCGACGTTCAGCTCCCTTCGTCACCGCTTCCTCGTGGCCGTGCCGAGGATGAGGTTGACCGCTTGGTTTGAGACTCACGGGCGATGGATTCTCCTCCGTGGTCGCCGTCCCGGTTCTCTGCTGGCGCAGGGCAGCCGGGGATCCACCGGTGCTGCTCGCAGATGGCTCCACGCTGTCTCTCTGCCCACTATTACCTGCTTGGTGCCTCCTGCCACACTCTGCCCTCTCGATTTCGGCCCCGTGAGATGAACAATCACCCTTTAATGGCAAATTATATCCTAGCTGTTGGATTAACCTTTTTTTTTTTTGTTTTTTCTGGGTTTTGGGGGTTTTTTTTGGCGTTGAGGCAGACCGCGGGGACAAGCAGGTTTTGTGGGTGCGGGGAGAATGGGGAAACCCTCCTTTCTTTGAAAGACCTGAGGCAGAAAATCAGGAGAAGGTCTTGTCGGACTCAGAGTACACCTGTACGTCGTGTAACGGTGTGGGCTGGCACCGTCGCTCGGTGCTAACACCCGCCAACGGGGCAGAGCTTGTGTGTCCGTGGCTCCCGGTGCTTGGGGCAGATGTGGGGCATCCCTTCAATGCATGGAAGTGTGTTTTTCCCTTCTTCTCTATAATTTTTAAGATGTGTCAGTGCTGTAGAGGGGAGGAGGGTTGGGAGCACCTCAAAAGCCGATGCTTTGTGGGGCTGGAATTCGTTTCCCTCCCTCTCCAGAGGGATGCTCCGTGCTCCGGAGCAGAGGTTTCCCTCCCATCTGCCACACGATAACCCACCCAAGCTCTTCCTTAGTTTTGGTTTTACACTGTCGACTGACCGTTTTGTTGTTGGTTTTTATTTGGGTGGAAATAGAGGGTTTTAGGAGGAGGCGTGAAGACGTGCTGGCAGCAGAGCAGCGGGAGTCCACTGGGCAGCACCCGCTTTCCGTTCGGCACGGCGGTGGTGTCCCCACACGCACCATCGTGTATTCACGGAAATAAACGGCTTGCCGCGCGCTGGAAGGTGTGTGTGTCGCACGCTCATGCCCAGGGTTAGCGAGGGAGCGCAGAGGATCGGCTTTTGGGGACCTCCCTGACCGAGGAGGGTGCGTTTGGGTGGGGTTTGGGGATCCCAGGAGAGCTGCCCTGTGCTCTTGAGGATGAAGTCAGGCAGGTAAACTTTGATAGTTGCTTTATGGGAGAAATTTTGGGGAAAAAAAATCAGATTATATATATTTTATTCCTCTCTGTTGTGCTGGGAAGCAAGGCCATCGGGACCGGGGGTGTGTGCGGGGCTGTGGGAGCCGTGTTTGCCTTCCCCAGGGGTGAGCACCGGAGGGTCGGAGCACGATTCGTGTTTACCACCACGAGTGAGTGGTGCCGGTTTATTGAAGCATCTTAATTCTGAATTTTTAACGCTAAAATGGTGCCCTAGGGACTCTACCCAGACCGTTCGCTCTCAGCTTGTCGTAATATCCCGCTGCAACGCTTGGGAAACTGCTTTTCTCTTTTAAAAGCCCATAAAATACCTAAACCAACCCAAAATTTACCCCGAGGAAACCCTCTGCTTCGGGGAAAACCGCTCTTTCACTGAGGCAGCAAGTGCCCTCGGGGTGCGGAGGGGCTGCCTGGCTTCCCGGAGGGTGTGAGCTACAACGGGGATCCCCGGAGCGACACGGGGACGTGCTCCGGGGCGGGGGAAGCCGGTACCGGCAATCGCCTCTTAGATATTGGACTCGAGCGAGATCCTCTTGCGCGTGACGTGCTCCAGGTGGGCTTTTTCCGAGGTGTCCAGCTCGATGTTGTACTTGGCCAGGATTTTTAGGATGGGGCGAAGCTTCAGCCACCACTGCTCCTTGGGGATGCGGTGCCTGGGTGAGAGAGAGAGGGAGGGCAGCGTGATGGTCCTGGGTGAAACGATTCATCGCCCGCGGAAGCGTTGCCTGTTGTATTTATCGTTCGTGAGGCTGGGAAATGGTCTCAGAGTGGGGGGGGGGAAGGGGGGCACCTACTCGAAGTCCGTCTGCTCCTTGAGCTCGGTGATGGGCTGGAAGACGAGGCTGCGCTTGCGCATGCCCAGCAGACACGCCGAGTCGTCCGTGTTGGCGAAGATGCGACCTGCGAGGAGAGGCGGGGAGCAGCGGGCTCAGTGTTTTGGACCCTCCAGGAGGGGAGAGCACACACACACACACACCCCCCCCAAAAATCTGCAGGGGAGCCCTTTGCATTGTGGTGTTGGAGCCATGGCTGTGGGGAAACAAGGCAGGGAACCCCCCTGTGCGGCACCCACCGTGCCGGGAGCACTCCTTGATCTTCCCAGTGATCCACGCAACAGCCTTGGCACCCATTTTGGTGCCGAAGTTCCTGTCGAAGGGGGTCGGGGTGCCGCCCTGTGCCGGAAAAGTCACTGGGTGAACAGGGAGAAGCCCCGGGCGAGGGTCTCCCAACCCGCAGCCCCTTCCCGTCACCGGGGAGGGGGGTCTGTACCTGCTGCATGTGCCCCAGCACGTTTTTCCGGCAGTCGAAGATGCCCTTCCCTTCCTCCGAGTAGAGGTTGTAGATGAAGTCGGTGGTGTAGTTCTCGTTACATCGCTCGTTCCTGCACCAGGAGAGGAAAACGGGCTCGGGGGGGGTGGCACGAGCATGGCGGGTCTCAGTTGACCACCACCCCCCCCCCAATTCCATCCTACCCTGGGGTCGTACCTGAGCACCAGCCCCCTCTTCACTGTCGTCTTCATCTTCTCAGTTAAATGCTCCACGTTGACCTACGCAGAGCACAAAATGGAGGGTGGGGGGCTTGGAACCGGGAATAAACGCAACCCCCACTGCCCCGGGGCTGTGGCGATGCCCAGTGCGGGGGGGATAACGGGGGACAGGGGGTGTGAGGGGGTCCCCAACCTGCAGATCGTGGATGTTGAAGTGCTCCTCGTAGATGTAGGCGGCATCGGCGCCACCCGCCAGCCCCGCCATGGTGGCCAAGTAGCCGCAGAACCCGCCCATGGTCTCGATGATGAAGACGCGGCGCTTGGTGCCGGCCGCCGACTGCTTGATGCGGTCGCAGGTCTGCGGAGGTGGAAGAATCGGGATGGAAAAAGGAGATTTAGGGTTAACGGGGTGTTGCTGTTGTTAGATGGGGAGGGGGTTGGGGTGGGGTGCGGGGCCGCACCGTGGTGATGGTGTTGAGCGCGGTGTCGGCGCCGATGCTGAAGTCGGAGCCGGGGACGTTGTTGGAGACGGTGGCGGGGATGACGCAGAGTGGGATGCAGAGCTCCTCGTACTTGGCCCTCCCCTCCATCAGCTCCAGGCTACCCGTGAAAGCCTGCGGGCAGCGAGGCAGAGGGTGTCGGTACAGGCAAGGTGCTGGCAGCTGCCTGCACCCTGCCAACTGCTTCCCCGCTCACCTCGAAGCCGCCGATGATGATCAAGCCGTGAATGCCAAAGTTGCTGATGTTGGCGCTGATTTCCTCAAAGTATTTCTTGGGCAAAGTCCTGGGAGGGTGAAACGGCCTTGGCTGAGCCCGCCCGGGGTGGGGGGGCTCCACCTGGGGACCCCCCCGGAGATTCCCCCGGGAGAAGCGTTACCTCTTCGTCCCCAGTTTGGATCCTCCCAGTCCCGTCCAGCCGCCGACCCTCTCCCAGCTGATTTCTTCCACCTTGGGGGAAAGCAGCAAGTCGGGGGGGGGGGGCAGGAGAAGGAGTTTTGGAGTGCACCGACCTCCCCTCGACCATGTCGGGGTGATATTGGGGTAACCCGGTGCCCCCCAAGCTGGGGGACAACAGCGGGGCTGAACCACGGCAGGGTTAGGAAGGGGGTCGAGCATCCCTATCCTAGGGGGTCCCTCTTCCCTGTGGGGCTGCAGCTTTTTGGGGGCCGTACCCCCCTTTTTCCCAGGGTTCGCACCTTCCCGTAGGCGAGCCCCTCGAAGCCGTCGTGTACCGCCAGCATCCGGTGGCCGTGGATCAGGCCGATCCGTACGGTTGACCGAACAGCCGCGTTCATGCCAGCGGCCGGAGCGCCCACGTTAAGCACCGCCAGCGTGTAGCCGCTCTGCAGGGAGGAAGGAGCCGGCGTTGCGGGGGGGTTTGGGGGGTTTGAGAGGGTCCCCATCGCCCCCCTCCCTGCGGCACTACCTTGGTGGAGGGGGGGCGGATGTGTGCCAGCAGCTTGTACACGTTCCAGTTGTTTTGGAAACTCCTGCGAAGGTGCGGGGGGGAAGGTGGGTGTAGGAGCCCCGGGGGTGGCCGGAGCCCCAGGTCCTCACCGGGGACGGGGTGCAGACGCTCACCGGCCCCGCAGCTTCAGGGCTTCGTCGAAGCGCCCCTCGTTCATCGCCGTCGTCACGTCTTTGGTCTGCAGGGAGCGAAGATGGGTGGGTTTGCGCCGTGATGGCTGGCTTTGCATCGTGCCATACAGCTTTGCATCGCGCTGTATGGCTTTGCATCGCGCCGTACGGCTTTGCATCGCGCCGTACGGCTTTGCATCATGCTGTACAGCTTTGCATCGCGCCGGACGGCTTTGCATCGCGCCGGACGGGTTTGCATCATGCTGTACAGCTTTGCATCGCGCCGTATGGCTTTGCATCGCACCGTATGGCTTTGCATTGCATCGGACAGGTTTGCATCGCATTGGACAGCTTTGCATCGTGCCATACAGCTTTGCATCACACCATACAGCTTTGCATCACACCATACGGCTTTGCATCACACCATACAGCTTTGCATCGCACGGGTTTGCATCCCGCTGTACAGCTTTGCATCGCACCGCGCTGGCCAGGTTTGCGCTGCACCGGCCAGGTTGGTACCGCAGCCAGCCGGGTTTGCATTGCATTAGATGTGTTTGCACCGCATCGGCCGGGTTTGGACGGCACCGGCTGGGTTGGCATCGTATTGGATGGGTTTGCGTTGCCCCGGCGGGGTTTGGGGTCCCGTCCCCCCCATACTCACCACCTGGACGCACTCCATCAGGGGCAGGCGCACGGCTTGGTTGCCCGACAGGCTGACGACGCAGGCGGGGGTGTCGGGGGTCCCCTCCAGCAGAGCCATGACGGCTTCAACACCCATCCGGCTGCCCTGGGGGGGACGGGGACGAGGATGGGGACGTTACCCCCCCTCCCTGGACCCCCTTTTCCCCGGGGCTGGGGGGGGGAGGCAGCTGCCTACCAGGATGCGGTCGAAGGCGGAGGGTGTCCCGCCGCGCTGGACGTGGCCCAGGATGGTCACCCGGGTGTCGTATCCCAAACGCTTCACCACCAGCTGCAAAACAGGGACGTGCCTGGATCCGGCCCCGCGGCGGGGCTGGGAAAGGGCTGGGGGGCAGGAAAAAAAGGGGTTCCTTCCCCCCCCACTGCCTCCCCGCTCACGGTTTTGATGTCGTCGGAGGTGATGGCCTTGCCGTGCTTGTCGATGGCGCCCTCGGCCACGATGATAATGTTCAGCCTCGAGCCGCCCAGGCGGGTCTGGGGGGGGGGGGGGGGAAGGAACCAGGGGGGTGACGATTGGGACGGGGACGGGGACGAGGCGCCCACCAGAGCCCGTCCTTACCTCCGTCAGCCTCCGGCACAGGTGGTCTTCCCAGTCATCCTCGGGGGGGGACTCGGGGATGAAGACCCAGTCAGCGCCGCAGGCCAGGGCGGTGATGAGCGCCAGGTAGCTGAAAGTGGGTAAAAAAGAGGCTGTTTAGGGTTTTTTCCTCCCCCCCCCTTCTTTATCGGGTGGCGGCGCGGGGACGTACCCGCAGTGACGACCCATCACTTCCAGCACGAAGGTCCGTTGGTGGCTGCGGGAAACAGGAGTTTCACCCCACGGCAAGTCCGAGTGGGGCCCGGATATCTGGGTTCCCCCCCCCCCACTCCGTCGTGGGGGACGCAGGGGGGGTCCCCGTCACCTCTGGGCCGTGGTGGTGATGGCATCCACGATCTCCATGATACGGTGCAACGCCGAATCGGTGCCAATGGTCATGTCGGTGCCGCAGAAGTCGTTGTCGATGGAGCCCACCATGCCCACGATGTTCAGGTGACTCGATCTCTTCGCCTCCTCCGCCGTGATCCCCCCTGCCGCAGGGTGGGACACCCCCTTTTCCCTCCGCGTTCCCCCCAAAACATCCCCGCGGGGCCAAAACACCAACATGGGGAGGGAAAACCCACTTTTTTGTGTACAAACTCCCCTGATTTTGGTCCAACCCCCCTGATTTTGGTCCAAAACCCCCTTTTTCACCTCGTAGAAGAAATCTTGGGGGGGTCCCGTTGGGGGGAACACACACACGTACCCACTTTCACCAGCTCGGCCAAGAGGCTGCTCCACTCGGCCCGGAAGGTGTCGGCACCGGTGAGGCTGCCGTCGCCGCCGATGACGCAGAGGTTGGTGATGCCGCGTTTCACCAGGTTACGGGCGGCTTTCAGACGTCCCTCCCGCGTTCGAAAATCCTGGCACCGGGCGCTGCCGATGACCGTGCCCCCCTGCGGGACCCCCACGTGGATGCTGGATCCCCCCCCCCGGCCCCCAGCACCCCCACATCCATGTTTCCATCCCACCCACCCCCATCCCGGCTCCAGTTTCGGGTTATTTTCAGGCTTGACCCCGGCACCGCGGCGTAGGGTTACACCGTATCCCCCCCCACCCCCCCCCCCGCCATCGGTGCAACGAGCTGGCCGGGCTCAGCCACCGCTCACCAGCTGCAGCATCATGGAGACGCTCTCCCACGTGGCCTCCTTGATGTTTTCCCCTCCGTCCACCAGCCCCTGGTAGCCCTGGAAGTTGGGGGGACACACACACAACCCGATGTTGAAACGACACCCCACCACCACCAGGGTTTGGGGGGGGGGGGCTGAGAATATTTTTTGGGGGGGGGGGGGGTGTCAGTGCTGACCTCGTGCACGAAGTAGACCTTGGCGCCGGTGTAGATGCCCACCCGCACCACGGCACGGACGGCCGCGTTCATGCCTTGGGGGAGGAGGAGAGCGTGGGGACCCCCCCCAGGGACCCCCCCAAAACCATCGTTTCCCCCCACCTTGCACAGCGCCAGGCTCGGCACCCCCAAACCCCCCCCAACACCCCCCCCCCCCCCCCCCCCCGCAGCTGCCCGGGTTATTTTTGCCCTGTTGACATTTAGCGGCGCCGTGTCCCACCGCGTGACACCGGGTGACACCGCGCGGCGGCGGGGGGGAGCTGAGCTGAGACCCCTGTGGGCTGGATGAGCCCCCCCCCCCCCCCCCAACTGGGGTACCCCGCTTTGCTGGGGCCACCTGTGTGGAGGACAAGTTTTGGGCTGAATCCCTGCGGTTTTGGGCAACCCCAGTGCTCCTCCAGCATTGTGCCACCGTCCCTTTAAGCCCCCCCCAAATTTTGGCATGGGGTACATGCACCCAGACCCCCCCCTGCACCCCAAAACCCCCCTTAACTCTGTCCCACGACTTCCTCACCCCACTGTCCCCCCAAGGTCACCCCAAAAACAACTCAACCGACCGCAGGATCTGGCCACCCAAGTCCCGTTTTCACCTGGTTTCACCCCAAAATGGGGCTGGACCCTCACACAACCGCCGGTTTTTGGGGTCACGGGGGTGTCCCTTACCCTGGGCGTCCCCCCCGGAGGTGAGGACAGCGATGGCTTTGCCGGCGCCCAGGCTCTCGGCGTGCCAGTGTCCTGGTGGCATCTGCGCCATCTTTTTGGCTGGAAAAAGAGGAAAATTGGGCAAAAAAAAAAAATAAATTAAAGGGTGGGCAGGGCGGCGAGGTCCCCCTGGGCCCGGTGGCACCCGCAGAGTGACACCCCCGGACTGGCACCCCCGGACTGGCACCCGCCAGCCCCTAAATGGGCCCCGGGGGAGGGACGGCCCCGCTGGGGGGGGTGTGGGTGTCCCCTCCCCGGCACCGGGAGGGGGGGCATGGCCCTACTGGTCCCAGTCTGCCCTCCTCACTGGAACCAGTCTGGATTCCTCACTGGTCCCAATCTGCTCTCCTTACTGGTTCCAGTCTGTATTCCTCAGTGGAACCAGTCTGCCCTCCTTACTGGTCCCAGTCCATATTCCTTACTGATTCCAGTCTGTATTCCTTACCGGTCCCAGTCTGCCTTCCTCACTGGTCCCAGTCTGTATTCCTTACTGGTTCCAGTCTGCCCTCTTCACTGGTCCCAGTCTGCCCTCCTCACTGGAACCAGTCTGTATTCCTTACCGGTCCCAGTCTGCCTTCCTCACTGGTCCCAGTCAGTATTCCTTACTGGTTCCAGTCTGCCCTCTTCACTGGTCCCAGTCTGCCCTCCTCACTGGAACCAGTCTGTACTCCTTACCGGTCCCAGTCTGCCTTCCTCACTGGTCCTATTCTGCCCTCCTCACTGGTCCCAGTCTGTATTCCTCACTGGTCCCAGTCTGCCCTCCTTACTGGTCCCAGTCCGTATTCCTTACTGGTTCCAGCCTGTATTCCTTACCGGTCCCAGTCTGCCTTCCTCACTGGTCCCAGTCTGTATTCCTTACTGGTTCCAGTCTGCCTTCCTCACTGGTCTCAGTCTGCCCTCCTCCCTCGTCCCAGTTTGCCCTCCTCACTGGTCCCAGTCTGCCCTCCTTACTGGTCCCAGTCCGTATTCCTTACTGGTTCCAGCCTGTATACCTTACCAGTCCCAGTCTGCCTTCCTCACTGGTCCCAGTCTGCCCTCCTCACTGGTCCCAGTGGGCACTGACCTGGCGGGCGCCCCCCCCTGGGGGCGGGGGGGAGGAAGATGAGGAAGAGGAGGACGGCGGTGAGGGAGAGCGCGGCCGAGACGAGGAGCCGGGAGGCCTCGGGGGAGAGCTCGGGGATGGGCACCATCGCCCGCCCCGCCGCTGTCACCTGAGCGGCTGTAACGGGATCGGCTGTAACGGGAGCACCCACAGGGATCGGCTGTAACGGGATCGGCTGTAACGGGATCGGCTGTAATGGGAGCACCCACAGGGAGCGGCTGTGACGGGATCGGCTGTAATGGGATCAGCTGTAACGGGATCGGCTGTAACGGGAGCACCCACAGGGATCGGCTGTAACGGGATCGGCTGTAATGGGATCGGCTGTAACGGGAGCACCCACAGGGATCGGCTGTAACGGGATCGGCTGTAACGGGAGCACCCACAGGGAGCGGCTGTGACGGGATCGGCTGTAATGGGATCAGCTGTAATGGGATCGGCTGTAACGGGAGCACCCACAGGGATCGGCTGTAATGGGATCGGCTGTAATGGGATCGGCTGTAATGGGAGCACCCACAGGGATCGGCTGTGACGGGATCGGCTGTAACGGGATCGGCTGTAATGGGATTGGCTGTAATGGGAGCACCCACAGGGATCGGCTGTAATGGGATCGGCTGTAATGGGATCGGCTGTAACGGGAGCACCCACAGGGATCGGCTGTAATGGGATCGGCTGTAACGGGATCGGCTGTAACGGGATTGGCTGTAACGGGAGCACCCACAGGGATCGGCTGTAACGGGATCGGCTGTAACGGGATTGGCTGTAACGGGAGCGGCTGTAATGGGATCGGCTGTAATGGGAGCACCCACAGGGATCGGCTGTAAGGATGGGCTGTAATGGGAGTGGCTGTAATGGGATCGGCTGTAACGGGAGCACCCACAGGGATTGGCTGTAGGGATCGGCTGTAACGGGATTGATGGGCTGTAATGGGATTGGCTGTAATGGGAGCACCCACAGGGATCGGCTATAGGGATCGGCTGTAACGGGATCGGCTGTAACGGGAGCACCCACAGGGATCGGCTGTAACGGGATCGGCTGTAATGGGAGGACCCACAGGGCTCAGCTGTAATGGGATCGGCTGTAATGGGATTGGCTGTAATGGGATCGGCTGTAGGGATTTCCTGTGATGGGATCAGTGGGCTGTAATGGGATCGGCTGTAACGGGATTGATGGGCTATAATGGGATTGGCTGTAACGGGAGCACCCACAGGGACAGGGTGTAATGGGATCAGCTGTGCTGCAACCGCCTGTAACAGGATGGGGCTTGCAGAGAGCAGCAGTACTGGGACCGGCTGTAGGGACCGGCTGCCCCACGGGGGGACACACAGGGAGCGAGACAGCCCCACGGTGTGAGCCCCCATAGGGTGACACCCTGTAGGGTGACACCACCCCACAACGCCCCCCATAGGGTGACACCCCCGTAGGGTGACCCGCTGTAGGGTAACCCCCCCATAGGGTGATGCCCCCGTAGGGTGACAGCCCCATAGGGTGACAGCCCCGTAGGGTGACCCGCTGTAGGGTGACACCCCCGTAGGGTGACAGCCCCATAGGGTGATGCCCCCGTAGGGTGACCCGCTGTAGGGTGACACCCCCGTAGGGTGACACCCCCATAGGGTGACACCCCCATAGGGTGACGCCCCCGTAGGGTGACCCGCTGTAGGGTGACACCTCCTACAGGGTGACATCCCCCGGACCTCCGCGCCGCCAGGGGGCCACCTCTTCTCCCGTCCACTCACGCACGGCGCATGCGCATTTCGGCCACCTCGCCGCCTCTCTCTGGCGTCACTTCCGGCGTCGCCGCGGCCGGCGTCCACTTCCGCTTCCGTCCGCCTCGTTGCCGGCAGCCGCCACCGAGCCCGGGAAAGGCGCGCGCGCTCTCGGGACGCTTCCGTTTCCGGTAGGGCGGCGGGGCCGGGCCGGGTCGGGCCGGGGGGCGGCAGCGGCGGCGGAGGGCCTCAGCGGCGGGCCTCAGCGGGCCTCAGCCTCGGCCTGCCCCGGCAGGTGCCTCCGGAGCGGCGAACCGCCCCCCCCCCCCCCCCCCCCGCCCCGAGCGCAGCGTGTGCGGGGCAGCGGGACCGCCTCAGGGGTAAACGCCGGGAGCCTCGGCCGGTACCGCCAACCGCTCCCTCTGCCCGGCGCGGCCCCCGGGTCCGCCACCAGCGCGCCTCGGGCCCTGACCGGCGGGGCCCTGCTTTTCCCTGACTTTTTTTTCATTATGTTCGTTTTTAGAAGGAAAAATCGGAGCCGCCCGTGCTCTCCCGCTGCTCTCGGAGCCGGCCCGACCCCTCGGGATAGACACTGCTCCGCCGCTTCTCCTCTGCTGTCTCCAGGGAGGCTCAACGGGGGCTCTTCTTCCTCCGATGCGGCCGCGGAGCCCATGAGGATGGAGGCCCGGGACGCGGCGCGGCCCAACCACGGCTCCGTGTTCAAGGCCTTTCCCCTGCCCTCGCGCACCGGCCTGCGGGATCCGCTCTCCCAGCCGGACAGCGAGGTGCGGAGACCGGGTGATCCTCGGCGTCACTGCAGCGCACGAGTTCCCCCGGGGTCACTCTCTGGGGGGGAAAACGATGTGGGTTTGGGGACCGGTGGCTTCTCTTCCTCCCTTTTCCCCTTCGTGTGGGTACCCCCGTGGGCTGGAGGCACCCGTGGGCAGGGTCTCTCTGCGCAGCATCCCCCAAACCCCATCTCGGTAACACCCAATGCTGCCAGAGCCCCGCTTGCCACGTACCGACGGGCGTGTAAAACCATAAATCACGTGTGGAGTCTGCCCGTGGATGGTAAACCCACGCGTGGGCGTGCTCGGCTTACGGCCTTGGCACGTGTGTGCACGTATCTCCCCGCTGCAGTCGTGTCCCGACAAGTCAGCAGCGCCAGCGTAGCTGTGAAGCTGATAATTTTTGCCCCGAAGAAAGATGAAATCAGTGTTTGGGGGTTTTATTTTCTCATCGTCGGAGGGGACGGGAGAGCGAGTCTTTGGCTGCGTTGTCAGACCAGCACTGGTGTGCTGTTACACCAGTCTGCTTCAGGAATCGTTAATTTGTAATGATGCAATTAGGGAGGAGCTGTAACCTGGCGCGTCCCCCCGTAGTTGTACCCCTCCTGGGGTTTAGGATTGAGCCGTGCTGTCTTCTGATAACAACCTGCCAACTTTTTCACGCAGTTTTTACCCAACAAGATCAGCGGTTTCGCCTGCCCCGCTGGAAACGCATCCTGCGCTCTCAATTACAGCCCAGGTAAGACATCGTTTTCTGCCCGAGAATGTCACTTTTTTGGCTGATTTTCCTCCCCAGCAGCTTGAGGAGGCAGATGTGGCTTTTTATCGACTGCTGCCGTGTTTCTCCCCCGCAGAAGTCCCCTGCCCCGAGAGCTACCGGGCGACAGGGGAGCCTCGAGCCTTCGGCCCCAGTGCCAACGGGCAGTGGAGGGGTTTGGTTCCCCCTCTGGGCTCTGTGCCGCAGAAACCGCGGGTGAGCCGAGGCTCTTACCTTGAAGCTCGTAAAAACCCCAGGTACGTACAGCTCCCCTTCCGCGTTTAACCCTCCCGGGGGAGCTTCAGGTGGGGATTTTACCTACGTGAATTCAGGGTGGGAATAATTCCGTGGGTCGAGGTCGGCTGGGTCTGTAGGTGCCTTTTGGTGTTTAGAACCACCCTGTGGCAAGGATAAAGGGTGTGAGCGTGGGTTTTGAGAGTAAAAGTAGCGTGCAGCGTGGAGGAACCTGTCTCTTCCCGAAGCTGGTGGTGTAGTGGAGCGATTTGGTGTGTGTCGGTGTATTGGGATGGGAACGTTGTTACACCGCAGGGAAATCAGGGGAGAAATAGTACGTCATCGTGATGAAAACCTGGTGGTTAGTGCATGCGGCGCTGGGTGCAGGAGCTATTTTTGCAGCTTCAGACCTTGCCAGACCGGGTCAAGTCTTTATTATTCCTGAAAATCCCCGCAGTGGCCAACATTTGTTTGCAAATAAGGAAAAATAATTTCAACGTAAGAAACGCCAAATCGACCGGTGTATTATCTTTTTTTCCATGGGCTGTTAGGTGAGCCCGAGCATGGGAAGGGAAGGTGTCTGCTCTTACCCATAAACAGAATAAATAAAAATGCCGAGAGCGGTGTCTGCGGGCAAGGTTCAGCCATTTTGTGGTGCGTGGATGGAAGCGGGAGCCGGTGGATCTGGCGGGAAGGGTCTGGCCAGGGTTTTCCAGGCTGTGGCTCCTCGGACTCGCAGTGCCACCTGGTGGCATCTGTTTGGCCACACAGGACTTGGGAATGGTTTCGGCTCAAGCCGACGGGAGAAAACCAGCCTTCAGCTCTGAGATGGTTCTTAAAATGCAAACAAAATGCTAATTTCCAATCAAAAGCGGGTAGCCTGCTTCTTGGCTGGGTTTGGGGATGGGGGAGAATGAGATTACAGATTTAAATGAGCATAAAGTCAACCAAGAGCGTTTCTTTCTCTCCTCGCAGTGGGACGTCCAACAGTTTTGTAGGAAAATCCAACCACCATTGCCATGCGTCGGCTTTTCCGATCAAACCGGCTCAGAGTCCTTCCTGGAGCGGTCCTTGTCGCCGCAGCCTGCTTAGCCCCAAGAAAACTCCCCGGCGGTTCATCAGCACGGCGGAAGAGGTAAAGAAAAGGCTGGGGGATCGTTTAGTGGGTGGTTATTTCTGAGGACATCTGTTTTGGGCACCGCCAAGTGCTTGAGGTGGCTTTGACCAACTGTCTCGCTCTGGATTCGCTCCCGTAGTCAGTCTGATCCAGGCTGATGGTGGAATTCGTTGAGACACACACACACACACACCCCCCCAGATCTGCCTGCGCCCATAAAATCTCTGTTTTGTGTATATCTGCTTGCTAGACAGGGTGTGTTTGTCGAAATCATGTTGGCTAGACGTATCTGGTTGTTTCCCTGCAGACCGTGCGAGAGGAAGAGCGAGAGATCTACAGGCAGTTGCTTCAGATGGTCACAGGAAAACAATTTTCCACGTCCAAACCCTCTTCGCTGTTCCCCTTCCACCTGTGAGTATATAAAATGCTCTTCCCCAGCCAATGGTATCGCCTGTTTTCTCTGGGAACTTATTTTCTGTTCTTCCTAGGTCCAGATGTTCCAATTCCAGCAAAACTGTAGTGAAAGAAACTCCCAGCAAGAACTCAAAGCTGTTTGAATCTCACAGCCTTGTGCCAGCCAGATCAGCAACCAGCGTTCTCAGAACACAGGAGCAGCCGTCACGCAAACCGTCGCTCTACTCTCCCCCCAGCTATCCCTCCAATATCTTTGAGTCCAGTAACTCCACAGCCCAGCATCAGCAAGAAAATCCACCAGCATCTAACATGCAATCTGAAGGTAAAAAAACCCAAAACACTCAAATTAACCAAAAACCAAACCCAAAATGAAGCCCCCAAACCCAGCAATTGACTTAAATATTTGCGGAAAACCCGCTTTTTCCCCCTCCCTCTCTGTGTTTGGACTCCTGCAGCAGTTGAGGAAGCAGGTGATAATTGTGAAGGTAACAACATTCCATAAACTTTACTCTCTTTAGGGTCAGACTCTGTCATTTTGCTCAAGGTAAAAGATTCCAGAACCCCAGCACCAAGGTAAGAGGCTGTAAAATGGTATCTGGAGGGAGGGGTGGGTTACGTTAGCTCGTTTTTTTAATTCCGTGGAGAGGTGGGAATGCAGAGTAAAAGGTGACCGGTGCCTTTCTGAATGTCTCGTGAAGAGAGAGAGGTTTGCTGCAGTGACAGGAACATATCAAACCTCTTTCTTGAGCCCTGGCTGCAAATCCTGGCAGATCTTTCTGTGGCTCCAGCAGTAGGGCTGTCCTCAGATAATACTTACAAATCACTTTTCAGGCAATTACTTACTCTCCCGTGTGAAGGAGACCGCTTACACCTCTCTCTTTTTCCTACTTTCTAGCCTTCCGTTCTTCCAGGCAGAGCTCTGGATCAAAGAACTGTAAGTACATGGGGTTTTTTTTCCTCTTTTTTTCTCCTGTCAGGAGCGTTCACGTGTAGAAATAAACGCTGATTTGTTCACATAAACTGTGCTTTTCAGGACCAGCGTCTACGATTCGCGAGCTCGGGAGAGGTGGCGGCAAATTGAAGAGCAGAAAGCATTGGCCTTACAGCTGCAAAGCCAGGTGACAAAGCCAGGTTACCGAAAGAACGGTCTTTGCGAGTCCAAATGTTAAACCAGAGAATAAAAAGAAAATTGGCAATGAAAAAAAAAAAGACAAAAATTGATTTATTTGGGGTCTGGTGTCTTTGTTGCTTCCCATTCCCACAGCGGGGGCTCAGTAGTGTTATGACCAGGGTGAATGCTTCCCCTCCGTGTCCTTTTCGGGCACAGCTGGCCCCCACGTAGTGCCCTTGGACACCACCTAATCCAAAGGTCTGTCCCTCAGCGGTTGCAGGAACAGGAACACTCGGTGCAGGATCTGGTGGATTTAAATCTTCGCGTGCCCCTTGAGAAGGAGATCCCCGTCACGGTGGTCCCGGAAGAGAAGGAGGATGCCAAGTCAGCTGACAGTGAAGAGGAGTTCCCCGAAATCACCGAGGTATATCTGCTTGGGTCTAGTGTCCGCAAACAGATGTTTGTGTGTGTAAAAGATCTAAATACGAGTGGGATTTCCTACAATCTGTGCGTAGAGACAGATAGCTGTTCCCTTTTCTCACGTACGTTTTGTAGCAAGTTGAGGAGCAAAGAATAAGCCGGAGATTGAATCCAGCCTTTGTGATGGGGGTAGCAGGAACTTTTCCTTCCTACGCTGTCTGTGCTCCTCCTTGCAGGAAATGGAGAAGGAAATAAAGAACGTATTTCGAGGTGGGAACCAGGACGAGGTCCTCAGTGAAGCTTTTCGGTTAACAATCACTCGGAAAGACATTCAGACCCTCAATAACCTGAACTGGCTCAACGATGAGGTGAGGAGTCTACCTCGGGCTGTTAAGATGGGGGTTTTTTTGGCAAATTAAAGTGAACAGACGTTTCTGCCTTCTCTGCGCTGAAAGAAGTCGCTGTGAGTAGTAGGTGTGGGCTGTGCTTCACACTCTGGAGCAGTTAATCCTTGGGGAAACCCCTGTACAAAGCAGGTGCTTGGAGAAATAATGATAATGGGAGGAGTGGGACTGAGCATGGGCACAACCGGGGGGGGGGAAAAAAGTAAATCTTAAATGTAGAAGACTGCATTCCTAAATCATTCTGGATTTTTGAGGGTTTTAAGGCTTGTTGAGCTACTGTAAATCCCTCCCTGGGGACAGGTCTGGTCTTCAGAGGGACGGGTGGAGTCAAAACCAATTCCTTACCTAATTTTGCACAGGGGCAGAGCGCCTTATGCAGAAATGTCAACACTCTAACGTGTCCCGGATGCTTTTTCTTTTCCCAGATAATTAATTTCTACATGAACTTGTTGATGGAGCGAAGCAAAGAGAAGGGTTTACCGGCAGTTCATGCCTTCAATACTTTCTTCTTTACCAAATTAAAAACAGCGGGGTACCAAGCTGTGAAACGGTGGACTAAAAAAGTGGATATCTTCTCTGTGGATCTCCTCTTGGTGCCTATTCATCTGGGAGTGCATTGGTGCCTAGCAGTGAGTGCTGTAGTTATTCACAGTAGAGCGTAGCTGGAGCAGGTTGTCCTAAAATCCACCTGGCTATGGCTAAAATTTCATGGCTTTGGAGTGGTGTGGTTATCGTTGGTGGAAAATTTTGTGTTTGTGGGTAAAATCGAAGTTTAGAGTGAGTAAAAAGATAGCTGCAACTTTTGGGTGTGTTTTTAGTCTTTAAAGAAAAACTAGACAGCTGCGAAGGTCCCGTTAGGCCAGCTTATTCTCCGGAGAAAGATCTTGTTTCCACGTTCCCACAAACTCACCTTTAGAGACGTTGCCACGGGATCTTTTTGGAGAGATGTAGATGACAGATACCGCCTGGCTTTCTCTGCCTCCCGCCCCTGATTTGTTCCATCCCTTCTCTTGGCTGCTGGCACCTGTGCAGTCACAGATCCCGCGTGGTTTTTGAGCCTGTGTCAGCCTTCCTAGCTCAAACCTCCTTGCGGAGCTGTTAAGCTGCCCAGAAGGGTGATTCTTGAGCGGGCGGTGGTGTGAAAATGGGGCATGGGGCCCAGAAAAAACACCTGGGGGGGAACAAAGCCCCTGTAAACTCATCTGTCTGCGGCTTTAACAATGAGGCTAACACAGTGCTCTTGTGTTTTACCCACTTTAGAGATTCAAGTGCTTAAATAACACAGCAGCAAGGGGGGGATTTTGGGGAGGGCTGTGCCGAGGATGTTACATGTCCTCTGAAATCCTTCTCTGCTGTCAAATGGTCTGAACTTACTTCTGTCTATCGGCAGAGCACGCGTCCTGGCAAAGAGATGAGCTCCTTGTGTTGCGCGTTACTAACGAATCTCTCTTTGTGTAGGTTGTAGACTTCAGGAAAAAAACCATCACCTATTATGACTCCATGGGTGGAATAAACAGCGAGGCCTGCAGGATACTGTTGTGAGTAACGCTTGTTTGAGTTGTGCTTGTTTCAAAATCAAACAGCTTCTTGCCTTGCTCTGGAAGCAACAACCCTTCTGGGTCCTGAAAGGGGGATTTCACGCTTCGTGTTGCACCGCCCGTTGCTGCTGCGGTCCGCAGTTACAAAGCTGGACTGCGAGAGAGTCCTGTGCCGAGGCCCTGTCTTCTCCTCCTAGAAGATGTGGGGTGAGGCTGGTGTTACCTTTGTGGGTGTAGACGAGTTTCAGACTCAATCTTTTAAGGACATCAGGCTTTACCAGTCTTAGAGTCATCTTGGGCGTCATCTTGAGGAGGAAAAGAGAAAAGAGCTTCTTGGACCCTGAGGGATTGGGATCCTTGCTTGTCCTGCAGCTGCTTGAAGAAATGGCGTCTCCTTCCTCCAGGTGGGAGCTTTTCCCGCCTGTGGCAAAGATCAGCTCAGTAGCTCTGTTTCGAGAAGAAGATTGTGGAGAACGTGATGGTATAGGTAGGGCGGGCGTCTCTCTTGCATCAGGCCGTGGATAAAGATTTGCATGGGTCTCTTCAGTACTGAGTTACGTGCCGTACCTCCAAACCAGAGCTGGGTGAACATTGTTCTTCCTGGGTTCAAACCACAGAGGAGGTCTTGGTTTTCACGTCCTGAGCGATGCTCCGGAAGGGAGCAGTGAGCTCTTGTAGAAGAGAGAAGCTTGCATGGCAAATCCAGAGCTGTTTTCCCATATTTGGAAGCTGCTCCTGAACAGAGTGTGATAAAAATGAGCTACTCTCTGGGCAGGGGTGAAAACACCCCTCTTTTCTAAGGTCCCTGGTCACGTAGGGCCGTCAGGCTCGATACAAATCAGATTGCAAAGCGATTTACAAAACGCAGTCGCCAGGTCCTCTGTCACTCCCACGTTGACCTTGGGTCGGCCGTCGGTTCTGTTTCTCGTCTCAGCTTCGCTCCGACCGCGACTTGGGAATCTGATCCCGAGTCTTCTGGCATGAGGTTGAGTATGTCAGCGGAGGTGTCACTCATTCAGTTGAGGAATGTGAATAATGATAAAACAGCAGACAAATGCCATTTCCAGTCTGTTTAGCACCTTTGTTTTCCAGTTCAGGTGTTTTGCGGTCTGCGTGCACCGGGTTCATTTAAATAGCTGTAAAAATAGCTGTTTCCCCTTTCCACGCTGTTCTGATGTTGCTCTAAAGGGAGAAAAGGGAAAGTATAAAATCTTTAGAAATGGTTCAGGGCAGCCATTGCAGTGTGGCTTCTGCCTCTGTGTTCAAGAACGGTGCAAGCAGAGCTGGTCTGCCTTGGGGCAGGGATGGTCTGGATGAAATCAGTTCCTTTCAACCTGAATTTCTTTGATTCTAAGTGGAAAAAAAAAACAAAAACCAAACCCACAGATGTCTGGTGAAGTGAAGCACCTGGGAGGTGAGAGGGGGACCCAGAGGTCCTGCCCGTGCTTCGTTTAGGGGTCTGGGATGAGGAAGCAGGTCCCCAAAGCGGTGGTAGAGAGTACCAGAGGATACAAGGAGTATCGGCCACGCAGGGTGAGTGGTAGAGAGCCGGGATTTCAGGTCACCATTGCCCTGGACGTAATTGTTTTCCCTCTGTTTCCTTTTAGGAGGCTTTTATTGGTTGAATGCAGTGGGAGGATCACACCGGGAAGAAGGGACGGAGGTCCTATTCATGGTTAGTGACCCTTTCATGCTTTCAATCTTTAGAGCTTCCTAAAGGTGGTGAGTGTCGAACCAGTAGCCAGACTTTACAGAGGAGGGAAACTGAGGCACGGGGAAGGTAACTGGTGAAAACAAGGGCCGCTGGCCTGGCTAGGAGTGAGTAGGGACCACAGATGTTCGTGGTTTGGTGGCTGCCACGCTTCATTTCGGCATCTGGGCTTTCACACAACTCGGGTGTGAGACCTGGAGAGGATTTTAAGACAGCTGCCTCTTTTTTGGGGGGGGCGGGGATTTCCCCGTATCTCAGCTCTACTGGATGGGTCTGTGTTTTAGAGCGGACATAAACCAACCTGTTACAATTCGTTAAAAACTTGATTCTGGTGTACCAAGGCTGGAGGAAAATTTAGGGGATAGAGCACACAAAGCGAGTCATGCCTGTGAAATCTTCTTATCTCCCGCTAGCAGCAGCGCTTGAAATGCTTACCTTTCCACGCCCTTTGCTTCCAGGCTTTCAGACATTTAGCAGGATGCTGCGGAGTTGATTTCAACAATTCCCTGAGGCACCTGGTCAGGTTTTTGTGCTGCAGAGGGCAAAAATCCGTTTTCAGGTTTAGGAAACAGAGATGAAAAGCCCGTGGTGTTTGATGGGGCATCTTGGGCATGGTAGGGTTTGGTTTGGCGTGTAATTCTGCTCAAAAATTCCATGTCAAGCTTTTTCTCTTTGAGGTCCTTTTTTAATTCATCAGTTAAATTCTGCCTTCCCAGAGTTGTTTTGTGATTTGAAATCAAGGCGTTTTCTTTCGGTCTCCTCCTAAAAGGTGGTTCAGGTTGTTTCCTAGGCGGGACCGGTGCCGTATTTCCTACACGACGTGCCTGATGTTTGCTCACCTCCGAGTGCGGGCTAGATCACTGGAGGCTGCTTTAGGAAACCGCAGAGGTGATGGTCACAGTTAACGTGAACTGCGCATAGTGGGTTATTTCCTCGCTCTTCTAGAAAAAAACCTCAAAATTTCCTGGCTGCTGCGTGTGTGTCGGCATCGCAGCGGTGGTTTGTAGTAGCTGCAGATAAAACTTGATCTGCACTCGATCGCTTTATCAGCTGAAGCTCCAACACCGATTTCTTCCCTGTCTGCCAGACGAGTCTCGCGCTCGGCTCCTCTCTCCGCCCCCGTTCCATATGTGCAGACCTGATTCACGCAGAGACACTCCTTGGTTCCTCATCTGATGTGTCCTCTTATTTATCTGCACAGCTTCGCTCCCCGTCTGTAACGTGCAGAACAGTGTGGGCTGTGTGCTGCTGCTCTTTTTTTAGCTGGGGACTCAAGCAGGTTCTGTAATTGCTGGGATTTTTTTTTTTTTTTAATTGAAATGAGGCTGTTTAATTGATTAACGTTTTCACCACGTTTGTATTGTGATGCAGATAGTCTGCTCCCTTCTTCCGCTGCGCCGGAGGCTCAGCTCACCCTTATTTTGAACTCATCGAGAGGACTTTCTTGTCCATCCATTCAGTTTTATTTTTGGAGATGAGATATGGAGACCTCTCATGCTCAGTGAAAGGTTTTTGTTTTATTGTTTTTCCCCCTGAGATTTACCCCCTGCTAATCTTGTCTTGTCCAAACTGCAGCTGAGTCAAAGCGGCCAAGCAGAGAGCTTCCCGAAAGCAATTACGGCAATCGCTGGCAGCCAGCAGACCCTCCGCTGGGGAACTGGGCTGGGAGCGTGCATCCGGCTAATGAAGGCTGATAGAAAACGCTTGTCTGGACCTGATCTGGTCTTAGAGGACTGCCAGGAGGGAGACGCTGCCCTCCTTGACACTCTTGCATCCAGCGAAACCTATTTCTGGCTGCTTTCTAGGGATAAAGTCGCTAGGATGGGGCTGTCTCCATGGCCAGAGGATGCTGGGTGGTTTTGCTGCCTCTTTGTTCAGCAGCCCCTGGGTGTTTCAGGGACTCTTCAGTCCAGGAGAGTTTTCTTTGAGTAGATGTTCAAAATTATGATGGAAAAAAGTTCCCTGACTGGCACTAGGGCAGTAAGTTAGACCCCACATCTTCCAGGCTCACCTGCGAGTCGCATCGCCTCCTTCTCCCATCGCGTTTTGGCGTTTACTAACAGCAAGATGTGATTTAGCCAAGTCTTTGTGGATCAGATTTCCAGAAGATGGCACATCTCCCTGTGTTGGCAGCCAAACCCGCCTCCCTCTCCGTGCCAGACGCTCTCTTGACCCTTCTGTTTGAGCCAGCAGCGTCTAATCCCTTGCTTTTCCTTTCCAAACTTTCTGATCACAGCCCCAACAGTGAGAAGCCTCCTCAGAGCTGTTTTGAGAAGATGCCAAACATGAAGAAGATGGTTTCTGTAGATCTTCCTGGTCTTTTTGGTGACCAAGATGAGCAGAGGGTGTCTGCAAAGCTCACTGTCACTTAATGATGCTGGCTGCCAACAGCAAAGGGCTTCTTTAGGGCCGTTAAGATCATCTTGGGCCCATTGCCTCGTCTCTTTGGGCTCCCTCAAGGCAAATTTGTGTCCACGCCCCTTCCCTTTCCGTACTTCCCAGTGAAGGGAATGGTTCAGGGTGTTCATACGTGCAAAGGAACATGCATGGCAGTTGCTTGGGCGTGCTTTGGGCATGGTCTTGGTAGAGTTGCTAAAATTTTTCAAGGAGGCAGGGGAAAAAAAACGCCACTTTTCTGTTCTTCCAGTGGTATAATTTAGGCCAAACTGGTGGAAGCCTCTTTGGGCAGAGGAGATGGGCCAGCACCCCTGAGCTTTCCTCATTTCCCAGTTGTAGGGACTGGAATGGGACTGGCTTTGCGACTTTTCTCCCTCTGCTGAAGGCTTCTGAAGGTATTTGACATCCCAGCCCCCACCACGGCTGGCTCCTTCTCCGGCTTGTGCTCCCCGCTTGACTCAATCCCTGTGAAAGCATCTCAGTGAGCACTGCGGCCCTTCCCGCAGCTGCCTCCCCTCCATCTCCGAGCCTTGGGCCTTATTTGAGAAAATCAGGCTCATCTTCCCTAGTCTGCCTCTCTGTGAAAGCACTTCCCGTCTGTCTTCCCCTGTGGTGAGAAGAAATCAAAGCGGGAGTGGAAGGGAAACCTGGGAGAAGAGCTCCAGGACATCTGCCAGCGAGCTGAACCCACCACCCGCCTGGAGAGGAGCTTCGTGGTGGGTTTTTTTTTTTTTTTCAACACTACACACAGGGTGATTGTTCCAGAGCTGCTGGGATGCTGTTACGGTTGTGATAAATTTACTGCTGTCTACCTTTATGCTACCAAAGATCCTCAAATGCCACGAGGCACCGGTTCACGGGATGCCGTCGGATTTGGGGCTCAGCTCTCCGGTCTCCCCCCGAGTATAACACTCTGCTTGCTGGAGCCTGTTGAGGCAGCCCCACGGCTGCTGAGTTTTTCTCTGCTGTGAGTCACTCTCTGATGAATTAGATTTGTTCTCGCTGGTTTATTTGTGGTTTTGACTCTCTGCTTGGCAGGTACTTTTTTTGGATGAGTTTTTCAGTTCTGCTCGGTCCTTCTTTGGACTGCCTCAAAGCCGGGGTCTGTAGAGCCCTTTTTTTTTTAAATGGCCAATATTGAGACGAAAATATTGGACTTCCATTTTGCGTTAATTCTGCAAACACGGCAGAGGACACCTTAGGTAAACTGACCTATCGTGTACTGGCTGCTTTCCCCCGTTCCTCTAAGCAAGCTTTTCTTTCTTCTCTTATTCCTACAGGCAATACTTAAAACAGGAAAGTCTTGACAAGAAAAGGAAAGAGTTCGACGCTAATGGCTGGTCGTTGCTGAGTAAGAAGAGTCAGGTAGGTTTGTGCGGTCAGAGGTTTGGAGAAGGGATCGGTCTCTCGTGGTCCTTGCTCTTGTTCTTGCCCCTGCTGCACCTTTCCCGGCTGGTTTTCCCAACGGGTGCCTTCTCATGGTGACTCCAGGGGCTGAACAAATCCCAGCTCCGCCGCGGCAGGCTGCTCTGCTGCGGATCCCCAGCAGCCCTAGGCGGAAGCAGGGAGGCTTTCCTGAGCCGGGGGTGCCCCGGTGCCACCCCAATTCCCTGCTGCTCACCCTCTTCCCTTCATCTTCGCCCTTTGCTGCTGCCGGCATTTGCCTATCCGTGCAGACTTGCCTCGTTAGGACTCATTTGAGAGAACTCCTTCGCTTGGAGCTCTTCATCCTTAGAAGCGAGCGTGTAGGGACCGATTCCTCTGGGAATGACATCTCGTTTCGTGTCTTTTCCATTAAAGGAGATTCCCCAGCAGATGAACGGCAGCGACTGCGGGATGTTTGCCTGCAAATATGCCGACTGCATCACCAAAGACAAGCCCATCAACTTCACTCAGGTAAACCCTGCCCCGACACATCCCTCGTGCTCGGGGACAGGCGGCCACGTGCCACTCCTTCGGCATATTCCCGTTTTTTTCCAAACGCCCTTTTCCTCGTCCTCAGAGGGTTTAAAGTTCCCATGGCCCATGTGGGGGCATCGTCCTGGAGTAGAGCTGACGCCAGACCCTGCAGCAGTTCTTTGCACCATGCAAAATTGTTCCTCTAAAGCTGTCCTTGGGTCTTCTGTTGGGCTCGCATCCACGGGGCACGTCACCCACGGAGCTGGGAAAGCTCACAGCCCCGTAACAGGACCCACTCATAGCAGTAATGGAAGTGGGACATCATAGCCCGAATCCCAGGGAACTTCAGTGTTACTTAACGATGTCAGCCTCCAGGGAATATCCCACGCATGAATATTTTCCTTCTAATTACTAGAGAATATCATCAGAGCCACGTTATTACCTACATCTCATCCTCTGTCCTGCTTTCAATAATGGGAAAGTGATTTTTCCACCAGGAGAGTGACATGCTGATGTACCTTTTCTTTCTCTTCTCTCTCTCTTTTCCCCTCCCTCCAACCCAAAGCAACACATGCCCTATTTCCGAAAGCGAATGGCCTGGGAAATCCTCCACCGCAAGCTGTTATGATGACGTTGCGCCGAAAGCCGCTTCCTTGCGAGGTTCTTATCAGAAGTGCCCAGATTTGCCCTGCTCGGCAGCCCGAGCCGTGGCGGGCGCGGACCTGCCCGGGGCTTCAAATCCACAGCAAACGAACTCTGTATCATATTTTTGATAAAACACCGTTTGTTCACGGACCAATACGCAATAGAAACGTTCAGAAGCACACTTGCCTTTTTTATTTTATTTTAATTTCTTTTTTTTTTTGTATTTCAAGACCTATTTTTACAAGCAATTTCAGGTGCTGAGACTTGAGGAAGGGGGCAGCTTCGGCCATTCAAGGAGCTTTTTATTTTTCTGCTTTTTGCAGCTTTTTGCTGCTGGTTTTGAGCTGATGGTGTGATTGGGAGGGGGGAGAGGCAGGTCGGGCATCCCTCGAGGGCGGCAGTCGCGAGCCGAGGGATCTCTGACAGTAACTTTTATTGAACGCAGCTTTCGCAGAGTCATTTTATTTTCCTTCCCAAGGAGTTGGTCTCCCGGTTCTTTAGCATCAACTGTTTACGGAAATTCAGGTACAAAACTGTAGAGTAGAGCCGATGCGCCGTCGAATTGTTTTGTATATATTTCCAGATGTTTTTCCGGAGTGACAAAGAACAAAGTCTGCGTGTGCGTTGGGGTTGTTGGATTTTTTTTTTCTTGTTGGGTTGGTTGGTTTTTTTTTTTTCCTTCCCCCTGCCCTGGCTTTGCCTCCTCCTCGCAGGAGCCACCTTTGTCCTCGTGCGGAGGGCCCCAGCTGAGCGGAATGAATCGTTCCTCTCTCTCTCTCTCTGTGATATTTTGCACATGTTTTGCCTGGGGATAAAGGCCGACGCGAGGTCAAAGGTTGCGTTGAAGGCAAAGCACCATCCTCAAGTCGAGAAGAGCTTCCCCAGGGATCCCCCAGCGCGTTCCCAGGAGCCCTGAGGATGAGCTGCATCCCCGTCGCTCACGGGGGGAGAAGAAAGATATTCAGAAGCACTTAAACCCTTCCAAAAATGAGATTCTGCGGGGGGGGATGTCCCCATGCTTCTGAACCTTTTACCCCCAGCGCCTCGCTCCTCTGGGCTCCCCGGTCGCGCTGCCGATACTTTCAACTATTTTAATTTATTCTCAAGTGCGATGTGGGAGGAAGCGGCGAGTGTTTGACAAACTTCCCAAGCCGCTGAACCTGCTTCTTTTCTCTCGTGTACATAAACCTTTTTAAGTATAAGTATAGAATGAAATAATGTTCACTTTTGTATTTTTGTCTCCAGATAGGGAGGGATATTTTATACATTTTTTTCTCTACCTGTGAGCAGTAGTTTTGTACAAAATTCTCCCTTTCACCCCTCGCTCCCGCCAGGTTGTGTTCTTTGTCAGCTGGTTTGTACTCCTTCCCTCTCCCCTCTGTGTGTTTTATACCGAGTTCATTTATTACTTTTTTCTATCTTTTACTGCAAGTAAAGATCTGAGGAGAAAAAAATACCTGCTTATCTCTTCTCTTTTTACGTGCGTCTCGCAATTCCCCGTTAAATAAAACGAGCCGTGAGCAGGAGCCTGGTAACCTGCTTTAGGGCTTCGTGGGAAGCTCTGAACAGTAGTTTGGGGCTGAAAGAGCCCCTTACAATGTCCCGGGAACAAAATCAACAAGTCCCTTGTTTTCCTTGGCTCCCTGCTCCCAAAAAAACCAGGGAGAAAATGGTCCCGTCAAAGGCGGCTTGTGCCTCGCCTGTGCCGGTACCCTGAAGAGGCTCACACCCCCCTCCCCGGCTGCGCGGCTCCCAGCCCTCTGCGGCCACCAAAAATGCATTCAGCATTTATTCCTGCCCTTCTTTCTGGCTTATTAATAGAATAAATCATATTGCCCAGCCTGCCTGGCCGTCCCAGTCTGGGGATTTTCAGGTCATATTGACTTTTTCCTCCTTTCCTGTATCCTTATTCCTAGACATGAGCAAGATTTTTTGCCCGATATTTCCAAAGAGCCAGTTATTAGCGTCTCTGACATTCCTCACAAACACACACGTGGCTTCTGTAAATACCCACGTCGCTGTCTCCCACCCCGGGGCTCAATGCTCCATTCATCTGCTCCCAAAGCTGTGCCTAGAAATCGGGAATTACCTGCCTTACTCCCTGCTAACGAGCTTTTATAGCCTGAGATGCCTCCAGAAGCCCTCACGGTGTGATTTGCATCTCCCTAGGTCTCCGTCTTTCCCCCCACCCCCCCGAGGAAGGGGTTTAGCGGGGGCTTCTTGCAAAATTTTGCGGGGATCGGGGTGGACGCGCGGAGCAGCGCTGCGGGACGGGGAGTCGGTGTTTCTCCGGATGCTGCTGCTTCGCTGCCGGGGTGGTTGGGAGCGATGCTCCCCGACCCGCTTCCGTGCGAGAGCGCGGAGCGTCTCTGCAAACTCACCGGTCAAAAAACTTATTGCCGAAAAGATTCGGGTTTGTTTTTTGGGGCAAGGTGGTTCCTTCTGCCTTCGGGGACCCTTCTCCATCCTTCCCTCCTGTCCTAGGCTTCCTTCTGGCTTCCTAAAAGGAGGAAAACAAGAGTTTTATCTGCTGAAATTTCACACTTGTCCATTTTTCCCGGCTCCTCAAAGCAGCCGGGCTTGGCGGGACATCCCCAGACCCCACGCTGGCCCCGCTGGTTCCAGTTTTGCCTCCGGCTGGCGCCGAACGGCTCCAACGTGGACCTGGAGCAGGTGGAGCCAAAGAGGGAGCGAACCCATTGCCGAGAGACGGCTGGGGTCATGCCGGTACGATGCCGTGGTGGAGGCATCGGGCTTCCTGAGGGTCAGTAGTTGATCTGCGGCTCGTGAGGACGGGACCTTCTCTTGGTCGCTTGGGCCACCTCTCTCTGGGCTCCCTAGCCTAACCCTTGCCTTCCTGGGCTTCTCTCCGGGGAAGGTGGGTTCCCAAGCCGTGGGGTTCCTCCTGGCTCCTGGTGATGATGAGGGAGCTCTGGCTTTCAGTGCCGGGCTCCTTTCCGGTGCCTTTTCACCACGGGTTGGCCCATGGGTGAAGCACCCAGCCAAAAATACTCAAAAAAACCCCACCAAAACCCTTCAAAAATACTCAGCTCTGGCTGCAGCAGTTTTGGGGGCTGCTGACCCTTGAGCGAAGGGCAGGACCCCGACCCAAGGGTCCCACACCGGGAGGTCCCTCGTGGGGACACTCGGGTGACACCGTCTGTCCCACGGCCACACCTGGAGCAGCTCAGCATCCGTATGGATGGGCGAGGGAACAGGGAGGAGGCACTTCCCCGTGTCCTGATGCCCAAGCGTGGATGGCGCGTGCCGCGCATCCCGGCGCTCCCGGACATCCCATCACCCCAAACCCGCATCGGCAAATCGCATCCCCCATCCGCAAACCCGCTCGGGCACAGGAGGTGACGCGGTGACAAGCGTCGGTCCATCTCCCACCCCCCTCCGCGTTGAATCCATCCCGGCTGCGTTAAAAAAAAAAAAAAAAAAAGCCGGTTGGGGACAAAAATGCCCTTTGTGGGCTGCAGCGAGCGGCCGCGTGTTGCGATTGGCATCCGCATTGTTGGGTAAACTTTGTCCAGCCCGGCCGCCTCGCTGCCGGCGCTCCGGCGAAATAATTAGGCGAGCGCCTATAAAGCCGAGTCCCAGATTTACGGCGTGTGCGGACACAGACGTCCTTGTGCCGGGGCGGATTTGGGGGTTGGGGGGGGGTGCATCCCTGGGCCATGGCCCCTTGAACCCCAAAACCAGGGGTAGGTGCCCCAAAACTCGGGGCAGATGCTGTGGAGGGTGGGGGGGTGTTGGACCATGAGCCCTGAAAGTGGCTGGGGAGGAGTTTCCATCCAAGCTCTGGGTGGTTTTGGGGTCTCCCCACCCCAATGTGGGGGTGCTCAAGGGTTTTGGGGCGGGGGGGCAGCTCCAATTTGGGTCCAGTTCTTGGTATTTAGAAACCCAGCAAGGGGGGGGGGAATTAATCCTGATGCTCCTCCTGCCCCCCATCTTTTATTGCCCGGGGCACTGGGCTCACTTCAGGGGATGATTTGGGACATCCCCCCCCCCATCCCCAGCAGCCTGGGACCCCCCAGACCTGGGGGGGGGCTGCACAGCTCAGAGCCGGGGGGATGCAGGATTGGGCCCAGGGCTCAGCCCGCAGGACCCCAGCCCGGCTGCGGGAGGGGGCAAAGCGTGACTCAGTTTCCCTTCTTGCCCCCCAGCTGGGAAGGGGGGGGGGGGACACACACCACTACACTGTCCCTCCACATGTCTCTGTCCCCCCCCCAGATGCCACCACCGTGCGATTTTTAGTCCCCAAGTTGGGTTCAAGTTGGGGGGGGGGCTGCACACTCCACGACACTCCTGATTGTAATTTCTCCTAACGACGGGCCCTGCCCACCCCCCGGCCCCCCGCTGCCCAGCCAGGGTCCCCCCACAAATCCCCCCCCCCCTCACCCCGCTAATCCCTCCGTCCCCGGTGCCTCATTAGGCCTCGCGACCCCGCTGCTTTTTTTCCGTTCCCTTTCAAAAAAAACCAAAAAACCAACAAACAACCAAACCCCCCCCCAAACCCCCAAACCCCCCCTGCGGCCCCATCCTGCCCCGAGCCCGGTCTCCGTTCAAGCCGCGGGACCCTCGAGCCGGCCCCCGTAAGAAAAGTTGCTTTTAGGGATTTTTTTTTTTTTTTTCCCCTGATTTATTTAATTTATTTTTTTTTTTCCCTTTCCTTTTTTTTCTCCCCCCCGGCATCCTCCGGCCGGGGACACAGAGGGCGGCTTTGTGCCGGCTGGAGGACGCCGCGGGGCAGCGCTTGGGGCCCTGGCTCCCTGCCACCCCAAATAGGTGGCCTTTTTTTTGGGGGGGGGGGGGCACCCAGCATCAAAGGATACTGAATCCCTCACTGTTCCCCCCGTCCGTCTTGTTCCAGTGGGGAAAAAGGGGGTGAACCCCCCACCACCACCTTGGGGTTGGGAGGTGGAGTGGTTTTGGGGTTGCTGGGGGGGTCCCCGATCCCAGAGCTGGGGGGGGGGGGGGGGGGGGGGGGCTGCACCCCGACAGCGTTTGCTCTGCCTTTGGGGGGGATCTTTTGGGGTCACTTCTTGGGTTCGGGATGGACACTTTTGGGGTTGGGGCCGTTTATTGGGGGGCTGTTGGGGTCCAATGAGCAGCCGGGGGGGGTCCCCAGGAGATGGTGAGTGTCCCCCCCCCGCAGCAGCCGGTGACCCCCATATCTCAGCCAGCCCCCCCCAAACCACCCCCTGTACATCATCAGGCACCGACCCCGGGGGGGGGGGGTCAGGTGGGCGATTTGGGGGGGGCGACAGGCTCAGAGAGGGGTCGGACCCCCCCAGGCCCGGATCCGCGGTGCGGGAGCTGATAACCGGGGCCGGACTCGGGGTTTCTATTTCTGGCGGTTTATTTAACCTCGAGCGGGCGGCGGCGGGCGGGAGGTATTTATAGCTCCCGAAACACCCGGCGTCCCCCTCCGGGGACGGATCCTGCCCCCCCCGGCCACCGCCACCGTTGGGCTCTGCCTTCGGGGACCCCGACCCCCCGTAATTTGGGGTTTTGCCTTTCTTCTGCCTGTTTTAGGGCCCTTGGTGTCAGGGGACAGGGATGGGGACAGGCAGGGACGGCGGTGGCAGAGCGTCCAGGGCACGATGTGGCAGGAGGGGACACCCCCAAACCCCCCCCCCCTTTATTTGCACCCCAATAACCGAGTCTCAAGGCCTCATCCATCATTTGACAAAATAAAAAAAATTACAAAAAAATAAAAATAGCGCTTTTTGCATCACCTGTCCCAAACTTACGAGGTTTGGCCCCAAACCTGAGGCACAGCGGCCGTTCCCGCGCCGCGATGGTTTTATCCGGCCCCCGCCGACCCCCCGCGACACCTCGAAACCTCCCCCCGGCCCCGCCAACGTCACCGGCCTCTTTCCAACCCTCATTAATTTGGGATAATCGCGGCTCTCATTAGCGGGGGCGTGCGCCTGCCAGTGCCCCCCATCCCCCCCCCGCCCTGGCACCGGCACCCGCAGCTTTGTCCCCTTTTTTTTTTGGGGGGGGGGGGGACGTGCCACCCCTTGCCCCCAGCCCAGGGAGGGTTTTGGGGTCTCTCGGTACCCCACTGTTGGGGGGGTCCCAGCCCTGAAGCTGGTTTTGCCCTGGGGATTCTCTGCTGGCTTGTAGGAGGGTTGTGTCCGGTGGGGGGTTGTCACTTCACCCCTTTATTTTTTTGGTTCCTCCAAACATTTTGGGGGGGCTGATGTCCCCTAAAAGAGGGGGGTGTGTGTGAATGGCTGCGATTCGGGATGCTCCTCCCAAACCCCAGCCTTTGACGCACCCCCCCAAACTTTTAGGGCGCAGCTCCCCCCCCCCCAGTACAGAACACGCTGGACCCCCAACCCTGCCCAGATGTGGCTGCACCCACCCCCCCCAAAAAAATACCCCCCCGAAATCACCACGATCGCCCTCGCCCCCCCTCGCCGAGGCTCAAAGGGGCTCTTTGTGCGGTTCCACCTTCCCCAAAGGCCTTTTCATCCCAACCTCGGCGAGGAGGAGGAGGAGGAGGAGGAAGAGGCCGGGTTCGGGGGGCCTGAACTAGGGCGAATTATTTGACATCATCTCACAAAAATGCCGGAATCTTCCTCCCCCCCCCATCCCCAGGGCCCCCTGCCCACCTTTGCACTGGGGGCTGGGCGCAGAAAAGCCCCTTTTTTTGGGGGGGGGGGGGCAGTGGAGAAGGGGGCTGTGTGTGATCAACACCCCCCCAAAAAAAACCCAACCCAAAATAAATGGGGGAAAAAAGGCTTTTTTTGGAGTTTCAAGTGAATCGGGATCAGCTGGGAAAGGGGGGGGGGTTCCCAGCCGGAGAAGGGATCTGGGGGGGTTGGGGGTCACGGGGGGGTTTGGGGGTGCTGGGCGTGTGCTGAGCCTGAAGGTGGCTGGGAGTTTGGGGAGGGTCACGCCACCCCATCCTGCTTGTCCCCCAAACCAGCTTTGGTTTTTGGGGCAAATTCACCCAAAATAGGGTCACTAGTAGGATGGTGGGTCCCGTGTCGTTGTCATCCCCCAACACCGATTTGGGGTTTAAACCCCATTTTTGGGGCGGGGGGGAAACCAAACATCCCCCGCTGCATCCAGCTTGATGGTAAAAATATAAAATGAAATTGCAACAAGTGAGGAGGAATTAAAAAAAAAAAAAAAAAAAATTTAAAAATAAATAAATAAATTTAAAAAAAAAAAAAAAAGTCCTTTTTCTGGCTGCGCAGCCACCGCCGGGGGGGACAAAGCTCCTTTCTGCTCCCCGTTCCCATGCCGGCCAGGGGAAATATTTGGGGGAAGAGCTGAGGTTAATGGGAGGTGCCAGCATCAAAAAAAAAAAAAAAAAAAAAAAAAAAGGGCATTTTTAATTTTTTTTCCCCTTTTACTGAAAACCGTTCTTTTTCAAGAAAAAAAAAATTAGGGGGGGGGTCATGTAAAGCAAACAGCGGGTGTCGGGACCGGCGGGCGAGGAAGTGCCTCTGTTTTGAGGCTATTTTTATGGGATCGAGGGTATTTTGGGAGATCTCCTGAAAAATGGGGAGAAATGGGGCAAAAAGGGACCGAAATGGGGCAAACCGGGACCGAAATGGGGCAAACCGGAGCCCAGCAGCTGAATTTCCCCGTCTCCTCTCCGAGTGGTTTTTGAGCCCCAAGTTTCTTGTTTGAAAATTAAAAGCAAAATTATTTGGGGTTTGTTTTTTTTTTTTTTGGGGGGGGGGAAGTGGCTGGTTTGGGGGTTCTGAGTGGAGGTTTTGGGGTGAGTTTGGGAGTTTTTGGGTAAAAGTCCATGTGGGGTCGGGGAGAACGAGGCTTCGTTCCCCTGGGAAGAGTTTGGTCCCAAATCCACGTGATGGCGGTGGAACGGGGCCGGATGCTGCTCCCGGGTGGTGGCATCAGGGTGGGGGACATTTGTCCTGGAGGCCATCGGGTTGGGGACACTCACCCCGGCTGGTGGCATCAGGGTGAGGACGGTCCCCAACGGCTGGTGGCATCGCGGCGGGGACACTTGCCCTGGGTGGTGGCATCGGGTTGGGGACACTCACCCGGGCTCGTGGCATCGAGGTGGGGATCGTCCCCATGGGTGGTGGCATCGGGGTAGGGCTGGTTCCCCTGGCTGGTGGCATTAGAGTGGGGATGATCCCCGACAGGGGTGGCATCAAGATGGGGACAGTCCCCCTGGACAGAGTGGATGGGGACAGTGTCCTGGTGGTGACATCAAGGTGTGGACGGCATCTTGGTGGTGGCATCAAGGTGGGGACAGTGTCTTGGTGGTGACATCAAGGTGTGGACGGCATCTTGGTGGTGGCATCAAGGTGTGGATGGTGTCTTCATGGTGACATCAAGGCATGGACAGCATCTTGGTGGTGGCATCAAGGTGTGGATGGTGTCTTCATGGTGACATCAAGGCATGGACAGCATCTTGGTGGTGGCATCAAGGTGGGGACAGTGTCTTGGTGGTGACATCAAGGTGTGGATGGTGTCTTCATGGTGACATCAAGGCGTGGACGGCGTCTTGGTGGTGGCATCAAGGTGTGGATGGTGTCTTCATGGTGACATCAAGGCATGGACGGTGTCTTGGTGGTGACGTCAAGGTGCGGCAAGTCCCCTGGCTGGTGGCACCAAGGCAGGGTGGTGGCATCAGGATGGGAAGAACATCCTGGTCGATGTCATCAGGGCGACAGCATCCCCAGCACCCACCATCAAGGTGAGGACATTCACCCAGGTGGGTGACATCAGGATGGGGACAAACCAACCCTGGCGTGGGGACGTCCCTTTTGGGTAGCGGTGTCAGAGAAGGGACATCCCGGGCCGTGCCGGTGGCCGTGCCGGTGGCCGTGCTGGTGGTGGTGGCGATGGTGGTGGCGGTGGTGGTGGCCATGGCAGTGGCAGTGGCGGTGACGGTGGCGGTGACGGTGGCGGTGGCGGTGACGGTGGCCCCGGGGCGGGCAGAGTTAAGGCCGGGCGCTCTCATTCCTTCCACTCCCGCCACGGCGAATTCCTGAGCTGCCTTGGCCGGTTCCCTGCCGGTCCCTGATGGCCTTTCCAGAGCCCGAAACCGGGGGGAAAGCGGGAACGCGCCCGGAGACGGGATTCGGAAAAAGGGGGACAAAAGGCAACGGGATGGGTTGGGGGTTGGGGGTTTTTTTTGGGGAGGGGGGGACAGACAGAGCTACGTGTTGAAATTTGAGGTAAAAAAATCCCAGTTTTGGGCCACCTGCTCCATCCGGGTGATGCCTCGACACTCGCCTGTGCCGGGAGATCTGGCGGCTGCCGGTGACGGTGGAACCGCGTGGAGCTCCGGCACTTTTTTGGGGGGGGGGTGTGGAGGAGACCCTGAGGAATGTGCCCCCCCCCCCCTCCCTGCGCCCCTCACCCGGAGTTGGGGCGCGGGGGGATGCTCCATCCACCGCCCTCGTCCGCCGGGCTCCGCCGTGCCGGGGAGCTGCTGGTGACGGCGGCGACTCGCCGAAAAGCGGGGAGGGGGCCGGGGGGGGGGCGGGGGGGGGGCAGCCATGGCGTTGTTATTTACTCCCAGCCCCGTTTTCCAGTGGAAAGTGGCGGCCGGAGCCAGGTCCTGGCCCTGCTCCCGGGGGTGATCCCCAGCCAGAGCCGGCCGCCGCCAAGGGCCGAGCACGGGCAGCTCCACCTGCTCGGTGGTGGGACCCCCCCCAAACCCTCCACACCCCCCCCACACCCCCCCCCCCCCCCCAAAAGATACACCAGCGAATGGGCTTTGCGCCCCTTTGCCAGCTGGGGAAACTGAGGCACGGGGGCCGCTCGTGGAGCAGAGCAGGAGCTCACCCCACAAATGACGTGCCCTGCGCAGCATTTTGGGGGTGCCAAGCAGGTTTTTGGGGGGGGGGGGGGTGTGGGGGGGGTGTGTGCTGGTTTGCTCACTGCGGGGGGGGGTGTCGGCTGGAGCTGCACCATCCCAGCGACAGCCCGGAGAGTTATTTTTGGCCGAGTTTGCCGGTGCCCCGCGGCAGCGCCGGTAACACACGGGCTTTGTCCGCACCGGCCTCCCGGGAGGCTCCGGGGCAGCGGGGAGGCTGGGGGGGGCTGGGGGGGGCTCTGGGGGGGGAATTGGGCGGATCTGGTGGGGGGGGGGGGGGCTGAGTGCAGCAGAGGTGCCCCGTGGCTGCAGAGTGAGGGGCGAGTTCACCGCCAGCGTGTGCCGACCCTCCTGCACCGGCAGTCCCCAGGTCCATCCCTCCATCCGTCTGTCCGTCCATCCAGCAACCCCTCCATCCCTCCCTCCATCCCTCCATCCCTCCATCCATCCCTTCCTCCATCCCTCCATCCATCCCTTCCTCCATCCCTCCATCCCTCCATCCCTCCATCCATCCCTCCATCCATCCCTCCATCCGTCCATCCATCCCTCCATCCATCCCTCCATCCCTCCATCCCTCCATCCCTCCCTCCATCCCTCCATCCCTCCATCCCTCCATCCCTCCCTCCATCCATCCCTCCATCCATCCCTCCATCCCTCCATCCCTCCATCCCTCCCTCCATCCATCCCTCCATCCCTCCATCCCTCCCTCCCTCCATCCCTCCATCCCTCCATCCCTCCCTCCCTCCATCCCACCATCCCTCCCCATCCTTCCCCAGCTCCATTCTCCCCCCCCGCCCCCTTCCCAACCTGGAGACCAGGGGCAGCACCAGCACCCAGCACCCAGCACCCAGCACCCAGCACCCATTCCCAGACCCCCCGCACCACCCCCAGTCCAGGGCAGCCCCCCCCACCCCCCCCCAAGCATTGACCCCCAGATCTGTGAACCCCAACATCAAACACCCCCCCCCCCATTTATTTTCGTGGGCTATTTGTGAGTGGCGGGTGGAAGGGAGGTGGGTGGGGACCCCCTTCTTGGGACCCTCTTTTGGGGACACCCCCCCCCCGTTTCCAGCAGTCGGGGGGGGCTGGCAGGGCCTGGGCTTGGCAGCCTGGAGCTGGGGGGGGCCCCAAAGCCCTTTTAAAGGCTGGGGCCCCCCCCCCCCCCCCCCCCATCGCCTGACTGCGCCCAGCACCCCCCCGACGGGGGGTGGCCCAATGTCTGTGTGTCCCCCATTTGCTCCGGACCCCAGATGTCACCGGCCGGGTGTCACATCCCGAGGGCCCCCCCAGCGCAGGGGCCAGGCAGAGACGGGGTGCGCACGTGGCGGGGGGGGGGGAGCAAGCCCCCCACTTTGGAGCTCGGCCCTGCTCTGGGAAATGCATGTCACCCCCCCCCCCCCCAAAAACCCACTGCAAAGCCCCCACTGTGCCCCCCCCCCTCGGGGTGCAGGGACGCCCCCATCCTCCTGAACCCCTTCCCTAGGGTGGGGGGCAGCCGGGGGGGGGGGGGAGATGAAAGGGGTTCGGAAGGGGTCAGGCTGTTTCCTGCACCCCCCCTGCACCCCCTGTTTTTGGGGGGGGGGATGCCCCTGGGCCCAGTTCCAGGCAGAGGAATGGGGGGGGGGGGGGCCTACAGAGCTGGGAAAGGGGGGGGGTGTCCTGTGTCCCCCCTTGAACTCTCTGGTATGAATCAAGCAGAAATGGGGGGGCAGAAGGACTGGGGGGGTCGGGGCAGAGATGGGGGTGGGGGCTCAGGATGGGGAGGGGGGAGTGGAGCAGGGACTGGGGGGGGTCCCGGTCTCCCCGAGGGGCTTGGCACCCCCGTGTGTGTTGGGGGGGGGGGGGGTGTTCAACCTCTCCAGGACCCCCGGGATAGGATGGGGGTGTCTGTCCCCTGGGCACCCCCGGGATGGGGCGGGGGGGGGCTCAGCCGCCGAGGTGAAATGGAGGGGGGGGCTCAGCCCCCCGGGACTCCTGGCATGGGGGGGGGGTCTCTCAGCCCCCCGGGACTCTCGGGATATTGGGGGGGGGGTGTCTCAGCCCCCCGGGACTCCTGGCATGGGGGAGGGGGGTCTCTCAGCCCCCGGGACTCTCGGGATGGGGGGGGGTCTCTCAGCCCCCCGGGACTCTCGGGATATTGGGGGGGGGGGGGGGAGTGTCTCAGCCGCCCGGGACTCTCGGGATATTGGGGGGGGGTGTCTCAGCCGCCCGGGGATCCCCGGCACAGGATGGGGGGGGGGGGGGGGGCTCTCAGTCTTCCCAGGACCCCCAGAACGGAGTGGGGGGGCTCTCCTCTCCCCGGCCCGTGACGGGGGGGGGGGGTGTCACCCCCCCAGACCTGCGCAGCTCCCCGCAGCCGGGCCGGGGGGGGGGTCACACACCCACACCCCCCCCTCCCACCCCACACACGGGGGGGGACACCCCCCCCCCCCCCAGCCCCGTCCCCCCCCGGCCCTCCCGCCCTCCCGCCCTGGCCGCCGGTGCCGTCCCGGAGGAGGGCCGGGGGGGCCGGCCCGGCTCGGGTTACAGGGCCCGGGGGGCCGCGCCGGGACATATACGCGGCGGCGGGGCGGTGCGGGCACTGCTCGGCCCGACGCACGGTGAGGGGCGCCGCCACCTCGCCATGCCCGGCCGCCGCCCGCTCCGCCTCGCCGCCGCCCTCGCCATCCTCTTCCTCGCCGTCGTCGCCGCGCAGGACCGAGACCTCCGTGAGTCCCGACCCACGAGCGGAGCCCCGGGATGGGGAGGAGGAGGAAGGGGGGGGGGGGGTTTGTTCGTGGGGAAATGGGGGAGCGGGGGAAGGAGGGGAGGGGGGACACGGGGGGACAGCGTGGGACACGGGGGGACAGCGTGGGACACGGGGGGACAGCGTGGGGTGGAGGGGGGAAGTTTTAGGGTAGCGCGGGGGGACAGGCTGGGATGGAGGGGGACACTGGGGGACAGCGTGGCACGGGGGGGGGGACAGTGCGGAATGGAAGGGGGACAGCGTGGGGGCACAGGGGGACAGAGTGGGACACTGGGGGACAGCCCGGGATGGGGGGGACAGTCTGGGATGGGGGGGACAGTCTGGGATGGGGGGACAGTCTGGGATGGGGGGTGGGACAGTGTGGGATCGGGAGGGGACAGTGTGGGATCGGGGGACAGCACCAGGAGAGTGGGGGACAGCGTGGGGACACCGGGGGACAGCGTGGGACAGAGGGGGGACAGTGTGGGATGGAGGGGTGGGGTAGTGGAGGGGGACAGCTTGGGTTGGGGGGACACCGGGGGACAGCGTGGGACAGAGGGGGGACAGTGTAAGGGCAGTGGGGGACAGTGTGGGACAAAGGGGGGACAGCCCGGGATGGAGGGGGGGGAGTTTCAGGGTCGTGGGGGGACAGTCTGGGATGGAGGGGGACAGTGTGGGGCACAGGGACAGCACCAGGAGAGTGGGGGGCAGCGTGGGATGGAGGGGGGGACAGCGTGGGATGGAGGGGGGAACAGCGTGGGATGGAGGGGGCCAGTGGGGGACACAGGGACAGCACCAGGAGAGTGGGGGGCAATGTGGGGACACGGGGGACAGATGGGGACAGTCCAAGGGTAGAGGGGCACAGGCTGGGATTGGGGGGCAGCATTGGGACCATGGGGTACAGATGGGACCGTGGGGATCAACGGTTACAGCGTGGGGACGGCGGAGGACAGACCCATGTGGCAGGAGATGGACTGGGGCCGGGGACACGGCAGGGACGCCAGGGTGCTGCTGGGGGACAGCGGCGGACAGCCTGGGGGGACATGGGGTACAGCCAGGACACGGGGGGCTGCCTGGGGACAGCAGGGTCCAGCCTGGGCCGTAGGGTCCAGCTGGGGACACGGGGTGCAGCCCGGGACAGGGGTCCAGCCTGGGGACACTGAGGTCCAGCCCTGGGGTACGTCCTGGGGGGTGCTGGGGCACATCCCGGGGACCCTGGGGACACCAGGGCATCTCCTGGGGACCCCGTGTCACATCCTGGGGACCCCGTGTCACATCCTGGGGATCCTGGGGCACATTCTGGGGACCCTGGGGACACCAGAGCAAGTCCCAGGGACACCGGGGCATCTCCTGGGGAGGCCGGGATGCGTCCCAGGGAGCGTGGGGCACCTCTGGGGACCCTGGGGTGCAGCCTGGGGACACCTGGGCACTGCTGGGGACGCCGGGACACATCCCAGGGACCCTGGGGCACCCAAGGGTGCAGCCCAGGGACACCATGCCCCCCCCCCCCAAGACCCTGGGGACACCGGGGACAGCACCCGTGACCCACCGGAGGTTTGGGGGCTGCAGGGGCACACCGAGTGCCCCCAAGACAGGGGACACCGAGTGCCATTGTGGGGTGCTGGGGAAGGGCAGGGGGGGACGGGGACACCCTCCCTCGCTTCAGGCTGGAAACCCCTCGCTGAGCCACCACCCTGCTGCTCCGGGACCCCCAGGGTGGGGGGGGGCCCTCGCTCCTCCCCCCCCCCCCCCCCCCCAAACTATGAGGGGTGTCACCCCATAATGGATTACGGTGACAGTGCCACCACCTCCATCATGGGTGACCGCTGTCCCCTGTCACCCTCAACCCCTTCCCGGGGGTGCTCCCACCCACCCCCCCCCCCTTTTCCCTACCTCCCCGTAACTTCTCCCCGCAGCCGAAGCAGGCAGCTGCCTGCAGGACGGGCAGAGCTATAGCGATAAGGACGTATGGAAGCCGGAGCCGTGCCGTATCTGCGTGTGCGACACGGGGACCGTCCTCTGCGACGAGATCATCTGCGAGGAGCTGCGGGATTGTCCCAGCCCCGAAATCCCCTTCGGAGAGTGCTGCCCCATATGTCCCACTGACCAACCCAGCGGTTGTAATTTATTTATTCCCTTCCTTCGTTAATAAATAAATTACCCGGCCATGGATGGGCTTAGCCGGAGGGGGGGAACATCCATGGGGAGCCCCAGGGAAAAGGCAACTTCACCCCCCCCAACACCCCCCCACCCCCAAGAGGGGTAAAAAAAATCATCCCAGGGTGGAAAAATTATTTTTTTTTTTTTTTTTTTGACCCCAGACGGCAGCTGGTTTCAAAGCCGGAGGGTTTTGGGATGGGTTTTTTTTTTTTTTTTTTTATAAAATCCATTGGAAGCGAATGGGGTTGGGGGGGGCGGGGATGCTGGGGGGGACACTGTGGCCATGGGCCCCCCCCCCCGGCATCCCAGCTAAAGGGGCGTTCAAACGGGGGTTCTGTCCCTAAAACTGTGAGAATTTACTCAGAATGGTGGAAGAACACTGCCCGCCCCTCCCCGGGAAGGGCCGTGAACCCCCCGGGATTCCCCGAACCCCCCAAAGTTGCCTTTTTTAACCCTTCCCTGCCCCCTCTGCGGGGGGGCGGGGGGGGATGTGAAGGGTTGAGCAGCCACCCGGCCACCCCCCCCCCGCCCCCCCAAACCTGCACGGCCCCCCTCCTGCATGCTGAACCCCGCTTTGCCCCCCCCACACCCCGCTTCGGGGGAGCCCCCGCGCTCCTGTGCCCCCCGGTTTGGCCCCACAGCCCCCCAGGAGCATCGCCACCCCCCCGGGCTGGGGACAGAGGCGTCTCGTGTGTGTGTGTGTGTGTCCCCCAGCTCGCCCCCCCCCCTCCTAATTTCTCTTTATTTCTCTTTTTCCAACAGGGCAACCTGGCCCCAAGGTGAGGCTGGTGTGTCCCCCCCCCCCGCGGTCCCAATTTCCTGGGATTTTCCCCCAAAATGGGAATGGGGGGGGGGGGGCTCAAGGCAGGACCCTCGGGTATCCGCATGGGGCAAGTGGCTCTGGGGTTGTCACCTCCTGGGGGGGGTTGTCACCTCCCGGGGGGGGGTTGTCATCTCTTGGAGGGGGGGGGGGGAAGAAATTTGGGGGGGTCTGGGGTGCCCCCCCTGGGCTCACCCCACGTTTTGCCTTGCAGGGACAGAAGGGCGAACCCGGTGACATTAAAGATGTAAGTGCCCCAGGTTTGGGGGGGGGGGATGCGGTGGGGGGACCCCACAGTTGGGGCGCCCTGCCATTGCGGGGGTGATGTTGGGGGGGGGGTGGGGGGGTGTCCCCGCCTGCACCCGTCTCACCCCACCCTTGTGTCGTCCCCCCCTCCCTTCCGCAGGTCGTAGGACCCCGAGGGCCTCCGGGACCACAGGTGGGAGCGTGTTTCTGCGGGCGCATTGCTGGAATGTTTGTGGGAGGGGGTCGGGGGGGGCGCGGGGGATCGCTGACCCCCCCCCTCTTCCCTCCTCTCGCAGGGCCCGGCAGGCGAGCAGGGACAACGAGGGGACCGCGGTGAGAAAGGGGAGAAGGTGAGAGCGTACCCCCACCCCCGGCAAAATCCACCCCCGGGGTGCTGTAGAGAACCGACACGCTCGCTGCATGGATGACACCACCCCCCCCCTCCTTTTTGTCTTCGCCCCCCCCCCCCAGGGTGCTCCCGGCCCCCGCGGCAGGGATGGAGAACCCGGCACCCCTGGAAATCCCGGCCCCCCCGGCCCCCCCGGACCTCCTGGCCCCCCTGGCCTTGGTGGAGTGAGTATTTGGGGGGGTTTTTTTGGGGTGAAACAAGGGGGTTTTGGGGCAGCCGGCGTGCTCAGCCCCCTCCCTTCCCCTTGCAGAACTTTGCGGCGCAGATGGCGGGCGGCTTCGACGAGAAGGCTGGAGGCGCGCAGATGGGCGTCATGCAGGGACCCATGGTAAGGGCCCCCCGGGACCCCCCCAGGGACGTGGCGGCGGGTCCCGTCTTGGGACACGGGGGACCCTGCGTCACCGATGGTGGGGACCGTCCCCATTTTGGGGGGACCCCCCTGGTTTGGCAGGTGCTGGGAGGGCAGCCACCTCGCCTGTCCCCCGCTGTGACGCTGTTGTTTCTCCCCCCAGGGCCCCATGGGACCCCGTGGCCCCCCCGGACCTTCCGGCGCTCCCGTAAGTACCCCCCCCCCCCACCCCAGGCTGAGGGGTCTCTGGGTGGGCACCCCGGCACCCCACCACCCCTCCGATGCCACCGTCTCCCTTCCAGGGTCCTCAAGGATTTCAAGGCAACCCCGGCGAGCCCGGCGAGCCTGGCGCTGCTGTGAGTGTCCCCCCCTGGTCCCTCCTCGAGCCCCCCCGTCCTGGGGACACACCACCCACCAGCTCCCGCTCACCCACTGCCTCTCTGTCCCCTTTAGGGTCCGATGGGTCCCCGGGGACCACCGGGACCTCCTGGGAAACCCGGTGACGACGTGAGTCCTTCCCCGCTCCGGCACCGTCTTGCAAACCCCGGCTGAGAACGGGCAGCTCGTTGCAGCAGTAGCTCCGGCCGGAAGCCAAAGGGTGAATTTTATCTCATTTCCCTGCAGGGCGAGACCGGCAAACCCGGCAAATCCGGCGAGCGTGGCCCCCCCGGCCCCCAGGTAAGGCAGCAACGGGCTGGATCTGCCCCCCGGCCCGGGACAGAGACCCCCGTGTCCCCCCGTCGCCCCCAACCCCCTGTCTCTCTGCTCGCTCGCAGGGTGCTCGTGGCTTTCCTGGGACACCCGGTCTCCCCGGCGTGAAAGGCCACCGGGTAAGTGTGTCCCTGCCCCCCCCGCAGTGTCCCCGTCACCCTGTGGCACAGAGGGTGACACCCCCCCCCCCCAATCTCTCTGTCCCCAGGGTTACCCCGGCATGGATGGCACCAAGGGAGAGGCAGGGGCTCCCGGAGCCAAGGTGAGTGTTGGGGTGCCCATCCCCGTGGCATTGGGGCTGTTGGGGTGCCCATCCCCGTGGTGTTGGGGCTCTTGGGGTGACCATCCCCGTGGTGTCGGGGCTGTTGGGGTGCCCATCCCTGTGGTGTCAGGGCTCTTGGGGTGCCCATCCCCGTGGTGTTGGGGCTGTTGTTGGGGTGCCCATCCCTGTGGCGTCGGGGCTGTTGGGGTGCCCATCCCCGTGGCGTCGGGGCTGTTGTTGGGGTGACCATCCCCGTGGTGTCGGGGCTCTTGGGGTGCCCATCCCTGTGGTGTCGGGGCTCTTGGGGTGCCCATCCCCGTGGCATTGGGGCTGCTGTTGGGGTGCCCATCCCCGTGGTGTCGGGGCTCTTGGGGTGCCCATCCCCGTGGCGTCAGGTGCTGCACGCCGTGCTCACCCTCTCTGCCCTTCCCCGCAGGGTGAATCCGGCTCACCTGGCGAGAACGGCTCCCCCGGCCCCATGGTGAGTCCTCGGGCTGGGAAAGGGGGAAACTGAGGCACGGGGGGGGGGGGTGGGGGGTGTTGCCCACCCCCAAGCCCTGGGCTGGGCACCGCAGAGCCTGACCCACCGCCCCGTGTCCCCCCCTCCAGGGTCCCCGCGGGCTGCCCGGAGAGAGAGGACGTCCCGGCCCCTCCGGCGCTGCGGTGAGTGTGACGCCCCGAGTCCCCGGCGGCACCGCGGCGGCAGGGGGCTGTTGGTGGGAGGGGGGGGTCCCCGTCCCCCGCGGTGCCCCCCCGTCACTCCCCCCGCTGTCTCCCCCCAGGGTGCTCGTGGCAACGACGGTCTCCCCGGCCCGGCTGGACCCCCTGTAAGTAAAAGGGCTGCTTGGCCTCATCCTGCGCTGCCGGACCCTGTGTCGCTCCGTGGGGGGCAGTGGGGTCCCCTGGGACCCCCCAAAGCCCGGGCGGACCCTCACGCTCTTCTCACCCCCAGGGACCTGTCGGCCCAGCCGGAGCCCCCGGCTTCCCCGGCGCCCCCGGCTCAAAGGTAAGGGGGAAGGGGCTGCTCCCAGCGGGGGAAACTGAGGCACGGCACCGGCTGCGCCCCCCTCACTCCCCTCACCCCATTTTTCCTCCCTCCAGGGTGAAGCTGGTCCCACCGGCGCACGAGGTCCCGAGGGTGCCCAGGGTCCCCGCGGTGAATCCGGCACCCCCGGTTCTCCCGGCCCCGCCGGCGCCCCCGTAAGTGCCATCACTCATGGTGTGTCCCCCCCGCCCCGCGGTGGCTTGTCCCCACATGTCCCCTGGCCTGGGAGCCACGGGGACGGGGCTGATCCTGCAAGCCGCGGGGGGGGGGAAGGGGTCGTCCTCTGCTTGGCAGTGGGGAAACTGAGGCACGGGGGGGCGCAGAGCCAGGCTCAGCGGTGTCGTCTTGTAGGGTAACCCCGGGACCGACGGCATCCCCGGTGCGAAGGGCTCGGCGGTGAGTGTGGCTGGGGACGGGGGGTGCTGAGCCCCCGGGGGGGGGGGACGGGGCTCGGGAGGGGTCTGGGCCTGGGTGAGGAGGGGCTGGCGAGGGCTGAGCTGGGGTGCAGGGACACGAGGGGACCCTGGGGGACGTGGGGACGCGGGGACGCGGGAGGATGCTGCGGGATCGCAGGATGCGGGGTGCTGGGGGACGCTGCGGGATGCTGGGGGACATGAGGGCACTGGGGGGCGCGAGGACATGGGGATGCGGAGGGGGGTGTGGGGATGCGGGGGGGTGGGGATGCTGGGGGACACTGGGGGACATGGGGGAACTGGGGGGCGCGAGGACATGGGGATGTGGGGGGGGATGTGGGGATGCTGGGGGACGCTGGGGGACAAGGGGACACTGGGGGGTGCAAGGACATGGGGATGCGGAGGGGGGTGTGGGGATGCTGGGGGACGCTGGGGGATGCTGGGGGACACTGGGGGATGCTGGGGGACGCTGGGGGACACTGGGGATGCCGGGGGACACTGGGACACACGATGCTGGGGGACACGAGGATGCTGGCAGATGCGGGGGACAGCGGTGGCGCTGGGGGAGGTGGGCGGATGCAGAGGATGGGGGGGGGCACGGGCCAGGCTGCGCCCCCCGTGACTGCGACCGGCTGCCGCAGGGCGCCCCGGGCATCGCTGGCGCTCCAGGCTTCCCCGGCCCCCGCGGCCCGCCCGGACCCCAGGGAGCCACCGGCCCGCTGGGCCCCAAGGGACAGACGGTAAGAGCCCCCCGGAGCCCCCCGGAGCCCCCCGGAGCCCCCCGGGACCGGGACCGCGGCCCTGCCCCGCCCACTGCCACATGCCCCGCCCACTTCCAGCTGGCCCCACCCACTCTGCCACAGGCCACGCCCCCAGTCCCATTTCCCCCCCCCCCCCCCCCTTGTGGGTCCCTTCCCCGTCACCCTGGGGGGGCTCCCAGGTCACCCACTGCTGGTGCCCAACAGGGATGGGATGGGGATGGGGATGGGATGGGGATGGGGATGGGGATGGGGATGGGGATGGGGATGGGGATGGGATGGGGATGGGATGGGGATGGGATGGGATGGGGATGGGGTGGGGATGGGATGGGGATGGGATGGGGATGGGATGGGGATGGGGTGGGGATGGGATGGGGATGGGATGGGGATGGGATGGGATGGGGATGGGGTGGGGATGGGATGGGGATGGGGATGGGGATGGGATGGGGATGGGATGGGGATGGGATGGGGTGGGGATGGGATGGGGATGGGATGGGGATGGGGTGGGGATGGGGATGGGGTGGGGATGGGATGGGGATGGGGATGGGGATGGGATGGGGATGGGATGGGGATGGGATGGGGATGGGATGGGATGGGGATGGGATGGGGATGGGATGGGATGGGGATGGGGTGGGGATGGGATGGGGATGGGATGGGGATGGGGTGGGGATGGGGATGGGGATGGGGTGGGGATGGGATGGGGATGGGGTGGGGATGGGGATGGGGATGGGGATGGGATGGGGATGGGGTGGGGATGGGGATGGGATGGGGATGGGGATGGGATGGGGATGGGATGAGGTGGGGACAGGGATGGGGTGGGGATGGGGACAGGTAGGGATGGGACAGGGACAAGGACAGGTAAGAGGACTGTGATGGAGATGAAGATGAGGAAAGGGATGGGGACAAGGATGACGATGGGGACAGGAACAGGGACAAGGATGGGGCTGAGGTTGGGGTCAGGAGTGAGGACAAGAGTGGGGGACAGGAAAGGAGATGGGGACAGGATGGGGACAGGGATGGGATGGGGACGGGGATGGGGATGGGGAGAGGATGGGGATGGGGACAGGGATGGGGACAGGGATGCAGATGGGGGTGCAGGTGAGGGCAAGGCTGGGTTGGGGACAGCCATGGGGATGGGGGGGGATGGGGACAAGCAAGAGGACAGGGACAGGGATGGAGCCAGGGCCCGGAGAGGGACCTGGGGACGGGGACAGCCATGGGGACGCTGCGGCCCCGTCCCCCACCGCCCTCTCACTCCCCAGGGAGAACCCGGCATCGCGGGCTTCAAAGGCGAACAGGGACCGAAGGGCGAGACGGTGAGTGCCGGGGGGGCCGCAGCCAGCACCCCCCTCGGGCGTGCCCCCCCCTCGCCTGGGGTCCGTCCCGCAGCCCCTCGCTCCCCGTCCGGGGCCGGAGTGTCTCGGCGGCATCTAATGAACCTCTTCCCCTAACGAGGCCCCTCGAGGGGCAGCGTCCCCCCTCCCACGGGGGAACAATAGCCGCTGTGTTCGCCCCCCCCCTCGCCGGGGACATTCCCCCCTCGCTTCATTAACCAGCCTCAATGCGCGGGGCCGGATCCCCGCCGCGGCGGCCGCCGAGCCCCGGCGCCGACGGGACACGTGGCGTGGCGAGGGGCTCCTGCCCGGCACCCCCGGGGGCTGTGGTTTATTGGGGGGGGGGATATGCAGGCAGGCCCCCCCCAACCCCGGTGTGCCGTGGGGGAGGAAGGCTCCTCGTGACCCCTTTTCCTCCTCTTCCTCAGGGACCCGCAGGACCCCAAGGTGCCCCCGGGCCGGCTGGTGAGGAAGGCAAGCGAGGAGCCCGCGGTGAACCCGGTGCTGCCGGCCCCGTGGGACCACCTGGAGAGAGGGTGTGTGGCCCCACCCCCGCACCCCCCCAACGAGGTGCTGCCCCCCAAAACCTTCCCCCCACCGACTTCACTCCTCCTCCTCTTCCTCCATAGGGTGCTCCCGGCAATCGCGGCTTCCCCGGGCAGGATGGGCTGGCTGGACCCAAGGTGGGACACTGGGGTCATGGGTGAGGGGGGGCTTAGGGGGGTGACGTCCCCCTGAACCCCCAAACTCACCCCTTTTCCCCCCTCCCACCCCGCACAGGGTGCTCCAGGCGAGCGTGGCCCCGCTGGCCTCGCGGGTCCCAAGGGAGCCACCGGTGACCCCGGGCGCCCCGGAGAGCCCGGTCTGCCCGGAGCCAGGGTAAGAGCCGGGGGGTCGGATCCTGCACCCCAACAACAGGGGCCAGAACGGGGGGGTGTGTGTGGGGGGGTGTGTGTGTGTGTGTGTGGTTTGCCTGGATGGGGGCTCCCCGCTGTGCCTGGGGGGGCTCGGCCGGGGCAGGACCCTGTGGGGACAGCGGTGACACTGGTGGGACCCGCTGGGGTCAGCATGGACCCTCTTTGGGGTCAGTTAAGGTGCTTTTGGGTTCAATAAGGTGCTTTTGGGGTCAGTTACAGTGCTTTTGGGGTCGGTTAAGGTGCTTTTGGGGTTGATAAGGTGCTTTTGGGGTCTGTAAGGTGCTTTTGGGGTCAGTTTAAGTGCTTTTGGGGTCAGTAAGGTGCTTCTGGGGTCAGCCAAGATGCTCTTTGGCGGTAATTAAGATGTTCTGTGGGGTTGTCAAAGATGCAGTTGGGGTTAGTGAAGATGCAATTTGGGGTTAGCAAAGCTGCTCCTCGGTGATAATTAAGATCCTCTCTGGGGTTAGATAAAATGTATTTGGGGTTAGCAAAGATGCTTTATGGGGTTAAGATGCTCTTTGGGGTCAGCCAGACCCCTGTGCCCCCTGCGTGAGTCCCGGGAGCCGGGCAGGACGGGGTGCGCCGTGTCCCCCCCCGCCTCCCCCTCATCGCTTCCCTCCACCGCAGGGTCTCACCGGCCGCCCCGGCGACGCTGGTCCTCAAGGCAAAGTCGGCCCGACCGTAAGTTACGCTCCGCAAAGGGTGGGCGCGGGGTTGGGGACCGGGGTCTGGCGTGGTCCCCGCTGATGTCGTGTGTGTCCCCCCCCTCACCGGGCAGGGTGCTCCTGGCGAGGACGGCCGCCCCGGCCCCCCCGGCCCGCAGGGTGCTCGCGGCCAGCCTGGCGTGATGGGTTTCCCCGGTCCCAAAGGTGCTAACGTGAGTATCGACCCATTTCTACCCAAAACGGGGCGCGGGCATGGAGCCCATCACCATCACCTCTCTCCTCCCTCTAGGGCGAGCCTGGAAAAGCCGGTGAGAAAGGACTCCCCGGCGCCCCGGGGCTGCGGGTGAGTTGTTTTCCCTCCCTCACAGCCCCCCCAAAACTACATCTTGGGGTTGCTCCGGCATCGCAGTCCCCTGAGGCATCCGCAGTCTCTGGGTGGGGAAACTGAGGCACTGGGAGGGCTGAGCGGGGTCTGGACCCTCACGCCTGGAGCTCAGCGATGGTTTTTCTCCTCCGTAGGGTCTTCCTGGCAAGGATGGTGAGACGGGAGCTGCCGGCCCCCCAGGACCTGCCGTGAGTGTCGCAGCCTTGTTCACCCGGGGGCAAAACCTGCTTGAAATGGGGGGGGTTGAGGGTTTGGCCCCCCAGATCTGGGCAAAGGACCACCCCGGGTCTGCTGGGCGTGGAGCCTCCACGTTGCTTGGCCCTCGTGGTGTTGGGGTGTGGGGATTTCGGGATCCTCCTGTGATTCCGGGTCTGCCCAAAATCTTGGGGCGGGTGAAGGCGGAACCCCCGGAGGTTTTGGGGTCCTTCACCACCGTCCTTCCCGCAGGGTCCCGCAGGTGAGAGGGGAGAACAAGGAGCCCCCGGTCCCTCTGGCTTCCAGGTGAGCACATGGAAGGGGGGGTTTGGGGTGCCAGGGTCGGGGTGATGCTCATGGGTGACCCCGAGCCCCCATCCTTGCGGGGGGGGTCTCACTGCCGCCGTGCTAACGCCACTGCTTTCCCCTCCCAGGGGCTGCCCGGGCCACCAGGCCCCCCCGGAGAGAGCGGCAAACCCGGAGATCAGGTGAGGCCCCGTTTTTCCCTCCTCTCGGGCATCCCTCAGCTGCAAAGGGGGGTCCGGACCCCTGGCAGCCCCTGGGGCTGACCCCCCCGACTCTTTTTCGCCCTGCCGCAGGGTGTTCCTGGAGAAGCCGGTGCCCCCGGTCTCGTCGGTCCCAGAGTAAGTATCACTTGTCCTCCCGGCTGGGGGGACAGGACCCCTCTCCCTGTCCCATGAGGGGCTTTGGGGGGGCTCGAGGGGGCTGGCGGAGCCCCCATCCAGGGCCATCGGCTTCCCCAGTCCTGATGGCTCAGCCTCCGCAACAGCCTGTCCCCTCCTCCCAGTACATCCCAGTCCCTTCGGGGCAGCGCGGGATGGACGCTCTGCCCACAGTCCTCAGGGACGTCCACGCAAAGGGCGTTGTGACCCTCACCGTGGCCTCGTGGCCTCTTCCTAACACTGCTCCCCACCCCAGGGTGAACGCGGCTTCCCCGGTGAACGTGGCTCTCCCGGCGCACAAGGGCTGCAAGGTCCCCGCGGGCTCCCTGGCACGCCGGGCACCGACGGACCCAAGGTGGGTGACAAGGGGGACAAGGACTCGGTGGCTCGGTGCCACCGGCAGAGCCGTGAGCCTGGGGGTCTGCACGTGGCGGGGGGGGTTGGCACCCCAATAACCACACCTTTGCTCCGCTTTAGGGTGCAACCGGACCAGCCGGCCCCAACGGCGCCCAGGGTCCCCCGGGGCTGCAGGGAATGCCCGGTGAGAGAGGAGCAGCCGGCATCGCCGGTCCCAAGGGAGACCGAGTAAGTGTCGGGGACCCGGAGGTGTCCTGAGCGGCATCAGGTCTCAGCTCAGCTCACGCCACCTCCGTCTCGCCCCGCAGGGAGACGTCGGAGAGAAGGGCCCCGAGGGAGCCCCCGGAAAGGACGGCGCACGCGTAAGTGGGACGGGGACGCGGCAGGAACGGGGTGGCCAGCGAGGGACGCTCGTGGTGGCCTCGTCCTCATCTGTCTCTCCCCCGTAGGGTCTGACGGGTCCCATCGGTCCCCCCGGCCCCGCTGGCCCCAACGGCGAGAAGGTGAGAACCCCGGCAGCCCCTCGGCTGCTCCCGACCGAGGGAGATTCCATCCGCTCCCCCCAACTCTCCATCCTTTCCTTTCCAGGGTGAATCCGGCCCTCCTGGTCCATCCGGCGCTGCCGGTGCCCGTGGTGCCCCCGTAAGTGCCATCCCCCCCACAGCCCCCTGGTGCTGGCGGTGTCACCGCTGGCCTCGCTCCCCCCCATCCCCCCATTTAACCCCCATCTCTCCCCTCCAGGGCGAGCGCGGTGAGCCCGGTGCCCCCGGTCCCGCCGGATTTGCCGGTCCCCCGGTGAGTATTTGGCCCCGTTTTCCCCGGCACGGGTCCAGCGTCGGCTCAACCCGCTCATGGCGGCCGCTTCCCTGCAGGGTGCCGACGGGCAACCCGGTGCCAAAGGCGAACAAGGAGAGCCCGGGCAGAAGGGTGATGCCGGTGCTCCCGGTCCCCAAGGTCCCTCCGGCGCACCTGGCCCACAGGTGGGTACAGCCGGGGCACCCCGAAATGGGGGGCAAACCCCACGGGTGTCCCTATCCCCGGGAAATTGGGGGCATGGCCTGGGAGGTGTGTTGCAGCCCCCCCATCCCGGCATGTTTCTAACCTGTTTTCCTCCTCTTCCCAGGGTCCAACTGGTGTAACTGGTCCCAAAGGAGCCCGGGGTGCTCAGGGCCCCCCTGTGAGTATGGGGGGGTGCGGGAGGGGGTGGTTGGGGGGTGCGCAGTGCAGCGTCTGAGCCGCCTTTCTCCTCTCCTTCCCCAGGGAGCCACTGGATTCCCCGGCGCTGCCGGCCGTGTGGGACCACCCGGCCCTAATGTGAGTTTGGGGGGCAGCTGGGATCCTTTGGGGGGCAGCTGGGATCCTTTGGGGGGCAGCTGGGATCATTTGGGGGGCAGCCAGGATCGTGTGGGGGGCAGCCGGGATCATTTGGGGGGCAGCTGGGATCATTTTGGGGGGCAGCTGGGCAGCTCATCAGCCCATAAAAAGGGGCTTTTCTGAGGGTCTTCAAGCACAGAAACCGAGCCGGAGCCCCGAGCGGTGCCAGGACGCGGGTGATGAAGGTGATGAAGCCGCCTCTGTTTGCACTAACCCCATCTTCTCCCCCCGCAGGGTAACCCAGGCCCCCCCGGTCCCCCCGGCTCTGCTGGCAAAGATGGTCCCAAGGGCGCTCGTGGCGATGCCGGTCCCCCGGGCCGTGCCGGTGACCCCGGTCTCCAAGGCCCTGCCGGTCCCCCTGGCGAGAAAGGCGAACCCGGCGAGGATGGCCCCGCGGTATGTTTTTTGGGGGGCACCTCTCTCTGTGCTCACTGGGTGCTGTGCCACCACCCCACTGGTTCTCATCCCCCCCCCCACTCTGCCTCCCCACAGGGTCCTGACGGTCCCCCCGGTCCCCAAGGTTTGGCAGGACAGCGTGGCATCGTCGGTCTTCCTGGACAGCGTGGTGAGAGGGGCTTCCCCGGGCTGCCAGGGCCATCGGTGAGTTGTCACCCCTGCCGGGCTCAGCCCCTTCCACCCCGCCGAGAGCCGTCGGAGCGGCCGAGCACGGCTTTCCTGAGCTCAGCACCATGAATTTGGGTGCTTTGAACCCTGCGCGGTAACTCAGAGGCTGCTGAAGCCCCAGGGATGGCTACAAGAAGCCAGGGACAGGGCCGCCAGCCCCCCCCCAGGGACCCCAGTCCTGGGCGGGGTTTGGGGTTTCGCAAAGCTACGAGGAGCCGCCGGTGCCAGCGGCGTCGGGGCCGGGCAATAACTGACGCTTTTTTGGGCAGAGGGGTCTGGCAGCCTTAAAATGAAGGAAGAACGGGGTGAAGGGCTGCGCTGGGATCGCCCCCCCCTCACGCGTGTTGTATCATGGATTATTTTTTTTCCCCCCCTCCTTCATTTAGGGCGAACCTGGGAAACAAGGAGCACCCGGCTCTGCCGGTGACCGCGGCCCCCCCGGCCCCGTGGGTCCCCCCGGTCTGACGGGTCCTGCCGGCGAACCTGGACGTGAGGTAGGCAGCACCCCAGGGAGCGGGCGAAGTAGGGGGGTGCCTGCGTCTGTGCCAGGCTCAGGATCATCCCGGTGTAACCCCAGCACCGAACACGGCTGATCCCATGGCCGGAGAGCCCTGCACCGTAACTCGGCTCCCGGCAGCTTTTCGCTGGCAGTTTTTGCTTTGAAAGGGGAGTTTGCACATCCTGCTCCATCCCAGGGTCGAGATTTAATTTCTCCTCTTCTCCCCCCCAGGGTAACCCCGGCTCTGACGGACCCCCAGGCAGAGACGGCGCAGCCGGCGTGAAGGTGAGCTTGCCCACACGCTTGCCCACACGCTCGCCCACACACTTACTATCCGTGTGCCCTCTCATCCGACCAAAAATCCCGCGGGTCTGACCATCCCCTTGTCTCGGCGCAGGGTGATCGTGGAGAGACCGGTCCCGTAGGTGCCCCCGGCGCTCCCGGTGCCCCCGGCGCTCCCGGACCCGTCGGTCCCACCGGCAAACAAGGAGACAGAGGCGAGGCGGTGAGTTCCTGCGAGGGAAACGGCTCGTTGGGTTTGAGGTCTCCTTAGGGGAGAGGGGAAGCACCCTGAGCACAGATAAATGAAGAAATAGCATTGGCCCCCTGAGAGCAATTAGCTACGTGGAGTAATTGGGAGAGCCAGGCAAGTGCCCTTAGCGGCTGTTGCTAATTTGGCAGTGCCCCGAGTGCCCGTAGCTGCTCCCAGCATCTTCCCAAGGATTCACGATCGCCACGAGCCCGGTTCAGGCTCTGCCCGCGCACAAGCGCTGCCCGGGGAGCTGTAAGGCTTAACCAGGGAAAAACCTGCCGGGGTATTTCTTCACAGGGATCGTTACTCAGCGCCGGCTGAGCGTATTTAAAGATGCGGTTCAGCGTCGGCAGATGCCGATTCCTGGTGCTGCGAGCAGGGTAGCTCGCCAGTTCGCACCGCCCCCCCCGAAGGCACGGGGCACCCCGGCATCCCATGCTCCCGGCCCTTTTTGACTCCCCTCTTTTCTCTCCCCAGGGTGCACAAGGTCCCATGGGTCCCTCCGGTCCTGCTGGCGCTCGAGGCATGCCGGTGAGCGATGCCGTGCCCATCGGGGCGTACCGCGTGCGATGCACGGGGTCCTGGGGTGCGTTGGGTGGGGGTCTGCCACCCTGAGGCTGACTTGTCCCCTTCTCCCTTTCCAGGGTCCCCAAGGGCCCCGCGGTGACAAGGGTGAGACGGGAGAGGCTGGAGAGAGAGGGCTGAAGGGCCACCGCGGCTTCACCGGTCTGCAGGGTCTGCCCGGCCCCCCCGTAAGTGTTGTTTTTGGGACCCCAGCACTCAGCCCCACCCCGCCCCAGCCTCGCCACGGAGCTGGATGCGGCTCCTTTGGTGCGGCTGCAGCAGCGGAGGGAGCCCCGAGGCCGTGCGGAGGCTGAGCCCCCCCTCGAAGCTGGCTGCGGAGCTGTAACCATCCACCCCTGCTTCTCCTCAGGGTCCTTCTGGAGACCAGGGTGCTGCTGGTCCCGCGGGTCCCTCCGGTCCCAGGGTAAGTCCTGACGATGGCAGGAGCTAACGGCTCCCCGGCATCTTCCCTGCCTTGCAAGGGGTCTTGCAACGACCTGACACCCTCCCTCTTCGGGGCTCTCTCCTAGGGTCCCCCCGGCCCTGTCGGCCCCTCTGGCAAAGACGGCTCCAACGGTATGCCCGGCCCCATCGGTCCCCCCGGCCCCCGCGGACGAAGCGGCGAACCAGGTCCTGCGGTGAGTAAAAGCACCATTGATGGCGGGGAAGGAGCGTGGGGGGTGTCCATCTCACAGAGCAGCCCAGCAGAATCACATGTTCTTCCTCCTGTAGGGTCCTCCTGGAAACCCAGGTCCCCCCGGTCCTCCCGGCCCCCCGGGTACCGGCATCGACATGTCAGCTTTCGCTGGCCTGGGTCAGCCGGAGAAGGGTCCCGACCCCATCCGCTACATGCGGGCGGACGAGGCCGCCGGCAGCCTGCGGCAGCACGACGTCGAGGTGGACGCCACGCTCAAGTCCCTCAACAACCAGATCGAGAGTATCCGCAGCCCTGAGGGCTCCAAGAAGAACCCAGCCAGGACCTGTCGTGACATCAAGCTTTGCCATCCCGAGTGGAAGAGCGGTAAGAGCCTCCGTCCCTTCCTCCTCTCCTCCTGTCCCTCTTCCCCAGCCTCTCGCACCCAAGAGGACAGCAAGGTCCACGATACTTTTTGCTCTGACCTCCAAAACCTCACGTTCACACACCAATTATCCTCCCCTTCGCAGGAGACTACTGGATCGACCCGAACCAGGGCTGCACCTTGGACGCCATCAAAGTTTTCTGCAACATGGAGACGGGAGAGACCTGCGTCTACCCCAACCCCAGCAGCATCCCCAAGAAGAACTGGTGGACCAGCAAGACCAAAGACAAGAAGCACGTCTGGTTTGCAGAGACCATTAACGGCGGTTTCCACGTAAGTGGCCCCCTGGGCTGGTGCCGCACACTGGGAACGGGAAGGGAGGTCGGGCAGGGGAAGGCGTTGGGTGGCTGGTTGGAGGGGTGGGATGTCCTTCCTCGGGGTTACGTTGATGGACGTTACGTGAGGGACTGGCTGTTCTAGGGGACCGTATTGAAAGCTTGGAGTTGGGTCAGTTGGGCTGTGATTTTTGTAGCCGTCTAGGAACATAAAGTACGGAAGTCCCCTCAAAAGGTGACTGAAAATAGAGTTGTTGCAACACCTGCAGGCTTTAACGTCTTGCCTTTTGCCTCCAGTTCAGCTACGGCGATGAAGACCTGGCTCCCAACACCGCCAACATCCAGATGACCTTCCTCCGCCTCCTGTCCACCGAAGGCTCCCAGAACGTCACTTACCACTGCAAGAACAGCATCGCCTACATGGACGAGGAGACGGGCAACCTGAAGAAAGCCATCCTCATCCAGGGATCCAACGACGTGGAGATCAGAGCCGAGGGCAACAGCAGGTTCACGTACAGCGTCTTGGAGGACGGTTGCACGGTAAGTCCACGGACGCCTGCGAGAGAAAGACGTAGACGATGAGTTGGGGGGTCAACCCGTGAGGTTGCTGTTGGTTTGGAGAGGCCAAGAGCTTCTAATAACATCCTTCCTCCTCGTTTTCTCCCCAGAAACACACTGGCAAATGGGGCAAGACAGTCATTGAGTACCGATCGCAGAAGACCTCGCGCCTGCCCATTGTAGATATTGCACCTATGGACATTGGTGGAGCCGATCAGGAGTTTGGCGTGGATATTGGCCCAGTCTGCTTCTTGTAAAAAGAATTGTTTTATTTGTGTGTTTGTTTGTTGTTGTTGTTTGTTGTTTTGGTTTGTTTTGTTGTTTTTTAAAATCCAGCCCAATGCCATAAAAGAAAACTAAAAAAAAAAAAAAAAAAAGAAACCCCAAACCCACCCCAAGGACCTGAGTACTTTCCAATCGCTCGTACGACTTCTGCACTGAATGGCTGCAACGACCCCTCGACTCACGGCCTTCCGTCGGGGACAACCGCCTCTTTCCAACGCCGTCTGGGCAGGCTGCGAAATGAAAAAAAAAAAAAGAAACCACGGTCTTATTTATTTATTCTCTTCCTGTAAGACCTATTTTTTAGGTCAAGTGGAGGTGGGAATTTAACTGGCAGGTACGATGGCCCTTCCCTGCAAAAGGGATCTTGTAAATCCAGGTATCACGAATCCCCTCCCGCCCCTTTCCTTCCCCCTGTGTATCACCAGCAGGAGTGCTAATGTATAATACGACACAAAAAAAAAAATAATGGTGCTATTCTTGTAAAACAAGTCTGTATTTTTTAACATCAGTTGATATAAAAAAAAAAACTTTTGGAGGAAAGTACAAGTCAATCTGGGCTTTGTTTTTGTCGGTGTTTGCGGCGGTCTAACTCCTTTCTCCCCATTTCTCAGCCATGATAAAGGAGGGTTTGGGGTCAAATCTCATTTTCTTCTGGGTTGAAGCTACCTCACACTAAGGGAAAAACACCCCCAAAACAAATAAACCCCCCCAAAAAGCCAAAAAAAGGGAGGTGGAAACCATTTTAAGTGAAAAATCTGGAACCATCAAGAGCCGACGCAGGAGCTGGGAGGTTTCTGTTAAGGGATCTCTCGTTCCATCGCGCCCCTAACCAGAACCAGGGGGAGTCAAAGGAAACCAGTAAAACCAGTGAGGAGGGGGAAACCGAGACCAATCCTCACACAGTTCAGCATGGCTATGGCCAGGGGGTGCCCTCTGACCCTTCTCTCCATCGTCACCACAGAATTTCTCCCATTTTACACATGTAAAAATATAATTTCAGGATCTATTTTGCAATACTGAAGGCGGTAGCGTGTGCAGCCATCGCCAATTCTCTTGTAAAGCGGCTGCGCCTTTATGGTTTCATAAAAAGTTGCATATAAATTCTCCTGAAGAGGCTTGCTAATTAAGGAAAAAACCTCAGTAGCTGAAATTTTAATTTTATTTTTCACTATTTTAAAGAAAAGTAGCCTACTGACCCCACAAGAGTTCCAAACACACTTCAGCAGGAAGTAATAGCCGGCTGTTGACTGAGGGTTTTTGGAGTTTCATGACAGTGCTTTTGTTAAAACCTCTGCTTTTTGCAGCTGTTGATAGCATGGGCACTGCAGTTTTTCATTAAGAGAAATTACAACTTTAAAGGATTAAAAAAAACCCAAAACAACCCTTTTAAACATGCTACTTTGGGGCCCTCATCTCAATTTTAAACACTCACAGCTGGTAACACAGCAGCAACCGCTCCTGCTAAAGCACCTGAGGCAGCCTCCACAGGGCTGGGATCTTAAAAAAAAAAAAAAAAACCAAAACCAAAAAAAACATTGGCAGAAGAAATTCATTAAAAAGGGTTGGAGGATTAAGAAGGATTTTCAAAATAAAACGCCCTTTAAAAGGCCAAGTGCTTTGCCACATGACCCAGAGGGCACCTCTAATTATTAATGCTCTGGCTCACCGCTGCTGGCTGTCACACAACTGATTTGGGGTAAAGCCCTTCTCCTGTTCAGCCAAGCAGCACGGTTAGGGTCACCCCGTGAGCCCCCCCAAAATCACCCAGTTAAAAGCAACACCCCTCACCTCTCCCCCAAAACAGCAGGGTGTTTTTTAAGACCTGGCTGTGAGGAGGAGGAGGAAGAGGAGAACATGGGTTATCTCTGGGGCTGCGGACAAAGAAACAGGTGGGAAAGGCAACGGTTGTGTTACCTCGCGAGATTAAAAAAAAAAAAAAAAAATCAGCCAGGACTGAGCTGCTGAGAGGGAATTTTGCTCCCCAAAAATATCACCGGCAAGAGAATAAGTCACAACACAGAGCGCTAACTCTAGGACAAAGTTTGGTTTCCACAGGAGAAAGCCAGAGCTTTTCTTCAAAGGACACTGCACAGTAACATATAACTCAGCTTTAATTAGAAAAATTCGGTTCTAGAAACCCCGCTGCAAACAGTGCAAGTCCACAGCAAGAACTGCAGCAGGCTGAGCTCTCATTTATTCGCTCCTGGGAGACGAGTCTTTGAAACGCCAAACTCCCACAAAAATCAGTTTAAATCCGCACTCGTTTGCGGCAGGCACGAGTACAAAGCGACACCGAGCTACGAGTTCCCTGGCTTCAAACCCCAGGGAGCCGTGCGTGGAGGAGGAGGAAGGTCTAATTCACACGGAGCCTTCGCGCGTCCCCAGCGGCGCTGCACTCACTGAGGCCGTCTTCGTTAAGACCGCGGTGTTTTGGTATCGGTTTGCTGTAGGTGGCCTCAGCCGCCAGCAAATAAAATCTGCACAACAGAGAGAGCGTGTTTCGGAGGTTTCAATCCCTTTGCCTCCTTCTAGCACAAGTTACAGGGGTGGAAGCCTTATCTGTGCGTTCCTCGCAAAAAATATCCCTTTTTTTCCAAGCCCTACTTTGAAACAAGCCAGTGACACGTTGCCGCTGAACAAAAGTGGAATAAATTAATTGCACGGAACTAATTAGTTCACCCTGAAAGGACCTGACACAACGCTAAGCTTCAAAACAGCCGCAAAAGTCAACTCTAAGTCTTTGGGATGTTCAGACCCCAAAGCATGATGTCTGAGAGTCCGGTTCCCCTACCAAAAAACTAGTTCTTCAAACCCGAAGAGGAATGCAGGCCCAGCGGGACCTTGACTTTGGGAAGGGACCCGTGTGCTCGCACAAATGACACCCCAAGCAGGTTTCGCGGCCAAGCCAGCAGCGTAGCCCGACTGCACGTGGAAGAGCGCAAAAGGGACCCAGAGCTCTCAAATAGCTCCAAAAGTCACTTGCGATCCCTCCGTTCCCGTTTGAAAGCTCCCGGTCCCTTCTAGAAATCCATCCGCACAACTGTCTGACCACAGAAAGCGTTGGCTGCGTCCTCAGGGTTTGCTCTCGGCTTTGGCTTCTTCTCGTGTCGAGAGGGACAGCAGAAGGTCCTGGGGGGCCGTGGAGTTGGTGCTGCAGTCCACGTAGTGGTACGTTTCCAAAGCGCTCTGCGTCACGTGGCCGATGTACGAGAGCTTCACCGATGTCCTGGGAAGGGGGAAAAAAAAGCAGTTTAGCGGGGACAGGACCAGTGACAGCGATCGCTCTATCAAAATAAAAAAGCCAGCAGGTTTTACGCTCATCACGTAACTCCTCTCCCCCCTCAAAAGCTACAGATTCTCTCAGGTTTTTGCTCAAGATCACTCGCTGCAGCAGGCGGGAAAACGCAGAGCTGGCAAGCGCAACCCCTGGAGCACAACACCCCCTCACGTGAGAGCTCGGCACGGAGCGATCTGGTGTCTTCTCCTCTCTCTGACATTTCACCCAACTGTGTCAACCGCCCTGGATTAAAAGCTGACACCGTGAACCAGGCCGGGGTGCTTGCCAAGTGGGATTTTTTTTTTTTTTCTTTGTGTACCCTAGATTTGCTGTGCCAGCAATTCCCTTTTGAGTCAGGAGCCCAGCAGAGAACCACCTACCTCATGAAGATCACTATGTTATGTACCTTCACCTTGGGAAAAGTGCAAAAGAAACTGGAAGAGATAAAAACAAAGTGGTAGGTCAGCACAGGCTAAGCAGGGTTGAAAAGACACTTAAGTTTCCCGGTATCTTCTGATGATTTTTTTTTCCCCCTCCTTTCGGTGCTAACTCAACTCAAGACACAGTCCAAAAAAAACCACGTCACACCACCCCAACAAAGCGGCCTTTCGAGTCATTTCTAGCCAACAGTTACTTTCCAGAAAGTTACCAGAAAACAAGTCATTTCCAGAGCAAATTCTAATTAACACAGCTTAAATCCACCCTCTCCCCAGCTGTATACAAATAGTAGTAATTCCTTACTACACATAGGAGAAAGGTCCACCCAGCTCCGCCTTGACAGTGAAATTCACCTGTAGAAATACGAGAAAAATACGTTCGCTTAAATCCAGGTCTCCCACTCCAAATAAAGGGCAGAAAATGCACAAGGAGGAAGTAGCGTTATCTCCCATTTCATACACAAAGAGTTAGAGCTCAGGGAGATAAAGGACTACATTTTCTACCGCCATGCCCCTAGCATAGCTCACCCATGCCCCTAGCACAGCTCACCCATAGCCTTTTCCAGAGGAAAAAGCTGGTACAAAAAAGATGAAGGTCAGGAAAACCAGAGATTGCACGTTTCAGGTTCATGTCAAGAGACTTGCTGAAATCCAGCCCTTTCGGAGCCCTTCCTGCCCTGCGCTGCCTTTCGGCTGGTGTACGTAAAGCGGAAGCTACTCTAGCTGTGAGACCACTTTGCCAAGCAAAGCTTTAAGGTATAGACGGACTGTCATCAAGTTAACTGGCAGTAGTGCAGGTTTCACGTTCGATTTGGTGATGCTTGTAAGTGCAATGAAAGAGAAATACCAGTTTGTCGCTCAGCGGCTGGATGCTGGAGACGTTGGTGATCTGCTGGCTTCCCACCACAGTGTTCATGTACTGCACTTGGCTAGTCAGGCTGGTCACCGTCACCGAGTAGAAGTTGGAATTTCTGATCCGTAAGGTGGCCTGGATGAAGAGAGGGGGAAGACGTGAGCAGCCGTGACGTCCCTAGCAGCTGAGTACAGAATTTATTCCCATCAGGAACACGGATGCACAAAAAAAAACCAACTTTACCGTGATGGCAAGAACGACAACAGAGTTCTTCTTGTCGAACCAAACCTGAACCACTTTAATACCATCATCATTGACCAGGACGGAGTGTGGGAACAGGAAGAAAACCACCAGCCCCGATATCAGCAGGCAGAGCAGCACCGAGAGTAGGACATAGAGCTTCCTGGAAGAGGCAGGGAAGGCGTCACCTCCTTTGCCCTGACACAGCGCCTGCAAGAAACCTCGCATCTGAAACCCAACCTAGCCAAACAACACGTATTTGTTCTTCCCTGGAAGAGACACAGAAGCGCTGCTCTCACAGTTTCGATATCTGAAATCGCTCAAAGCCTTTCAACAATTTGTTTTTTGGTAATGAGTAACCAAAGAAATAATTTTGCCCCCGTAATGTTTTCACAATCTAGTGTTTTCACTGTTGGTAAGGCAATTTCTTTCCAAAAGCTTCAGTAAAGGGCGCGGGGATGAAGCGTGTGAGTAGGAGCATTGTTTCCACATTCACCCCACAGTGGGATTTCACAGGAAGTATTTAAATTTACACTTGAAATTGTATTTGTTGGCATACTTAGATGAAAACAAACCACTGGCTGAAGGAAAGGCCGCAGACCGGGTGAAACGTTTAGTTGGGGCGGTAAACAACAAAAGAGCCCTGTGTGCTCTTTGCAAAGACGTAATTACTCTCTTACTACACACTTACGTTCTCTGTGGACGAAGCCGTTGGTCGCTGTAGGGTATCAGAGCCACCAACTCATTTACCTGCTCTGGAAAGCAAGAGGAACACATTAACCGATTCCATACGCAAGGCTGCTCACGTAAATAAGCAACGCTTCCTTTTTGTATTTAAGCCCGAGAAAAGTTTTGTATTTAATACCTGTGGGAATGCAGCCCGTGCCTTGGCAAGTGGGACAGGTGATGCTGTCCTGCCCTGTGAATTCAACGTATGGAAACTTGGCAATGTCTTCCACACGGTCTCGGCTGTCGAGTAAGTCATCGTCATCCTCAGCCTTCTTCCTCTGCCTGGAGGCAGCGTTATTAACGGAGAGGGAAAGCACAGAACCCATTGCAGCTGCTGTAGAAAAGCCACGTAACCTACGACAGAGGCAGGAAGAACAGTCCTGGTCATTAAACGTGCTTTCAGCCTGTGCCAGGCCAGCAAGGAAACCCTCCCCGGAGCTACAGGCATAAAGGGAACAACCTTCTCCCCCAGACACCCAGGCACAACACCCCTCAGGGAAACACCCCCCACCCCAGGGAGCCCCCCAGCACCCTCCTCAGAGACCCCCAACAGAGGCTCCTTTCCAGACAGCACCTCAAAACAGAGGCACCCTCCCAGCCCCCAACAACCCCCACAGAGACAGACCTACACCCCCAGCCCCCCCCAAAGGGGCGACGAACCCCTCCCCCACGGACAGCCGTGCCTCTTCGACAACCCCCACCCCCCCCAGGGACCCACTCACGGAGACCCACGGCCCCTCAGACCCCCCAAAAAACGAATGTTCCCCTCAAACAGCCCCAGGGGGACCCACCACCCGACACCCCCTCAGGGACACCCCCCCAGGGACACCCCCCGAACCAGGGGACCCCCCCCAGCCCAGCGCGGCCCCTCAGACCCGCCGCCGCCTCCTCACCGCCACCCGCGCAGCCGCCGTCGCTATGACAACGCCGCGAGGCGGCGGTGGGTGGCACCCAGCCCTCGCCACGCCCCCTCCGCCGCCAGCGCAGGCGCACAGCGCGTAGGGGAGGGATGGAGAGGGCGGGTTTCCGTAGAACACGCCCCTTCGGTGACGCCCCGCCCAATACACGCCCGGGTGGGGCGTTTCGTCACGGCGGGGGCCGCCCCGCCCCTACTGTAAATGGGCGTGGCTTACGGGACACCGCCCAACCGTGACGAAAAGCCCCGCCCGGGCGTGCCTCTGCCTCATTGCGCATGCGCTAATCGGCAGCGGGGCGGTGCCCACGGCCCCACCCTTTTGGCGAGGCTGAGGGGCGTGACCGGCCGTGCGCATGCGCCGCAGCTACGCGGGGGAGGGGGAACAGACACCCCCGGGGGCCGGGCAAAGTGAGGTGGGCGTGTCTCGGTGCGCATGCGTACTGCGGGGTGCCCCCCCCGCTCGTAACCGCGCATGCGCGCAGGGAATGGGCGTCGGGGCAGAGTGCGCATGCGCGGGGGGTCCCCAGTTTTGGGGGGTCCCCGTCCCAGTATGGGGTCACGCGCACACCAGTATGAGGGCTTGTGCGTGCTTGTGCACGCTTGTGCAAGGGCACGTGCGCTCGTGCGTGCTGGTGCAGGGCTCTGTGTGTGATAGTGCACGCTCGTGCAAGGCCGCGTGTGCTCGTGCGAGGTTGCGTGTGCTTGTGCAAGGTCATGCGTGCTTGTGCGAGGCCGTGTGTGCTTGTGCAAGGCTGTGCTCGTGCAAGGCTGTGTGTGCTTGTGCAAGGCCGTGTGTGCTTGTGTGAGGCTGTGTGTGCTTGTGCAAGGCCATATACGCTCGTGCGTGCTCGTGCAAGCTCATGCAAAGCTGTGCACACCTGTGTGAGGCCGTGCAAGGCTGCGTGGGTTTGTGCATGCTCGTGCAAAGCTGTGTGTGCTCGTGCAAGGCTGTGTGTGCTTGTGCAAGGCCATATACACTTGTGCATGCTCGTGCAAGCTCATGCAAAGCTGTGCATGCCCGTGTGAGGCCGTGTGAGGCTGTACGTGTTTGTGCATGCTCGTGCAAAGCCGTGTGTGCTCGTGATGGGCCGTGCACGTTATGCATGCTCGTGCAAGGCTGTGTGTGCTCGTGCAAGGCTGTGTGTGCTTGTGCAAGGCCATGCGTGCTTGTGCGAGGTTGTGTGTGCTTGTGCAAGGCCATATACACTTGTGCATGCTTGTGCAAGCTCATGCAAAGCTGTGCACGCCTGTGTGAGGCCGTGCGAGGCTGTGCGTGTTTGTGCATGCTCGTGTAAGGCTGTGTGTGCTCGTGCAAGGCTGTGTGTGCTTGTGCGAGGCTGTATGTGCTCATGACGGGCTGTGCACGTTATGCATGCTCGTGCAAGGTCACGCATGGTTGTGCGAGGCTGCGTGTGCTTGTGCAAGGCCATGTACGCTCGTGTGTGCTTGTGCAAGCTCACGCAAAGCTGTGCGTGCCTGCGTGAGGCCGTGCAAGGCTGCGTGTGTGCACGCTCGTGCAAAGCCGTGTGTGCTCGTGACGGGCCGTGCACGTTGTGCACGCTCGTGCAAGGTCACGCGTGCTTGTGCAGGGCTGGCGTGTGCTTGTGCGAGCTCGTGCGAGGCCAGGTGTGCTTGTGTGAGGCTGCGCAGGGCCAGGCGTGTTTGTGCACGCTCGTGCGAGCTCCCGCGGCGCCGTTCACGTGTGCCCGTGCGAGCTGGTGCAAAGCCTGTGCGAGCCTGTGCCGCGGTTCTGCCGGGGGGGACCCCGGGAACCCCGATTCCCCCCGATTCCCCCCGATTCCCCCCGAGCTCGGGCCGGGCGCTCGGTCGGGGCTCCCTCCTCCGCTCTCCCCACGGCTTCGTTCCTTTATTGTATTTTATTTTATTTTTATTTTATTTTATTTTATTTTATTTTATTTTATTATTTTATTTTATTTTATTTTTATTTATTTATTTTATTTTTTTTATTTTATTTTTTAATTTTCTTTTCTTTTCTTTTTTTTATTTTCTTTTATTTTCTTTTATTTTTATTTACTTTATTTTATTTATCTTCTTTTATTTTTTATTTATTTTCTTTTATTTTTTATTTTCTTTTATTTTTATTTAGTTTATTTTCTTTTATTTTTTAATTTTCTTTCATTTTCCTTTGGTTTTTACTTCATTTTCTCTTTTATTTTACTGTCCGTTTTCTATTTTATTTCCTATTCACGTTATATTTTATTTTCCATTTTAGTTTCTTTTATTTGCTATTTTATTTTCCACTTCATTCCATCCCCCCCCCCCACTTTACAGCTCGCCCCCAGCACCCCTCGACCCTGATTCCCCGCAACGCCTAAACTTCTACATTTTTTTAATTATTTTTTTTTTAAATAATAAAATACAGTAAAATAAAACCCCAGCCAGTTTTGCCCCGTCCCCAGCGCTCCGCGCCAAGGCCCCAGCCCAAGCCAACATTTATTTCACAAACCCGCTCCCGTCCGAACGCCGGCGGGTTTCTTTCATTTTTTTTTTTTTCCGCCGCGATAAACGCAAGCGCCGAGTGGAAAACCGAATTCCTTCCCTCCGTAATCGCCCAAACCCATCAAAACCAAGTTCACGGCAAAATTCATTCAATTTTTTTCTTAATTTTTTTTTTTTTTTTTTTTTTTTTTTTTGGCCTCCTGCGCCCGTCCGTCGCGGACGGAAACTTTCCGCGTCGTTTATTCTCTCCTTCCCAGGAGCGAAACGTCGGGGAGCGGGAGGCTTCCCCCCCCCCCGTCCCTTCCCCCCTCACTAATTACCACCTCCGAATTAATTAATTCCGGGCCGTGCACCTCCCCGTCGCCCCCGGAATGGTCGGGGGGTGCAGGATTGGTCCCTGCGCGCAGACGGACCCCGCGGGGGGCTCAACCCTATAGTAGACACCAGAGAATCCCCCGGTGGGGCCATGACGCAGCCGCCCCCCCCGCCGTGTCGCTCCCCGCGTTAAATCCCTTTTCTTCCCCTTTTCAACCCATTCACACCCCCCCAAAGCCGGGGGGGGGGTAAAACCGGGGGGGGGGGACGGACACGACACCCACGACACGACGCGACGCGACACGGGCTGTGACATCACGGCGCCGGCCGGGTTTTCCAATGGCTTCTCGAGAAACTTTCGCTCCCCGGGGAATGGAGCACGTGGGTGAAGTCACCCCCCCCCCAAGTTCACCATGTCGGGGTACACGGGGGGGGGGGTGTCACCCCACCCCGGTTTTTTACCCCGCGCTGGTTCCCCGCTCCCCCCCCCCCCCGTTCAATCCATCGCGTCGGAAAAATTAAATTCCAACGGAAATTAAATCCCGCAGCCCCGGGGGAAGGGATTTTTGCAGCCCCCCCCCCCCCAGCCCGCGCCGTGCGAATCACGAGGACGCGATGGTGAAAACGAGAAACGTGTCGGGGTCCGACCCCGGATTCCCTCGTGCGAGGCGGGATAAACCCACCCCGGGTCGCGATAGATAAAAATTAATTTTCTCGTCGGCTTGGGGCATAAACCCGGCCCTGGGGGGGGGGAAGGTGGGTTCGGTAGCGGAGGAGGGGGGTTTACGGGCTCGAGGAGCGCGTCGCGCCGATCCGGGCGCGGTGAGGTCACCGGGGCATCCGATCCGGGCGCGGTGAGGTCACCCGTCGTGCGAAGGTTCGAGACGTCATTTAACGTTTAAACGGTCGCGCCGGTGAAAATCGATGGGTCGGCGCGAAATTACCCCGACTCCGTCTGCGGCCCGCTCCCCCGCCCTCCCAAAAACCCTTCTGCGCCGTTAAATTATCTTTAACGAACCCCCCGTTTCTTCCCAGACTGTTGTTTGTCTCTCGTCGGCCTCGTTAAGTCAATTTGAAGGCGGTTAACGAAACGCTTTCCCCACGCAACCGGGAACCCGCGAACTCGGCGGTGGCGGCGCGCGGCTCGTTTTCCTCCAGGGGGGGGGGTGGGGGGGTGTTTTTGGGTTTAGGGGACACTCGATAAACCCCGCGAGCGTCACGCAGGGGATCTTCTCGAAACGTTTCTTCGACGTCGCCGATGGCCGCGCTCCGGGGGTGGCGGGTTTTTTTTGAGGACGGAAAGGGAAAAAACTGGCCGGGGTTGGTGGGGGTGGGGGGTGTAACGTGCCCCGGGGGCGACGGAGCAGCTTTGGGTTACGGCTGCGACACCGGCTGAACCGGCCGAGCCCAAACCCCCGCGCTCCGAGCGTGACTCACGGCGCCGGGAACGGGATTTTGGGTGCTCAAGGTCAACCCTTCGTCCCAAAATACCACCAGATCCCGCAGGAACAGCCCGAAAACGGGAGTCCCGGCGGGCTCCTCGGTCCCCAAACCCGCGAGGGCTTGGCGCTGGGTTCGGTTCACGTTCGGGACGACGCCGATGCCGACGTCGACGGCCGGGAACCCGCCCGCCCTCGGTCGCACGCGGCCGCGGCGCACGGAGCTGCGCCGAGGCCCTCGCGGGTGTTTGCTGTCTCTAGTCCGGAGGCAGAGGGGGAATTAATTCTCCCGCCGCCGTTAACGGTGATTTCAGCGTCAGGAAAACACCCTCTCGAGGCCGCGATCAGAGGGTCCGCGGCGCGCGGAGGAAGGTCTCCCCAAAAACGGGAGAGCGGGGAGACGAGCCCGGCGAACGCCGCCGCCGCGTAAGGCCGACGGAGGTTGGTCTGAGTACGTGGTGGGTTTGTGACCCGGGGACGCGGGCTCTGAACCGCCGCCAGCTCCGGGGACGGAGCCGTGCGGTGCCGGGGCTCCGGGGCGGGGGGGGGGGGACACACACACCGGGGGTGACCCGGGGGTGGGGGACACACGCACCCAAGGGTGCTCGGGGCCTGATGCTGCGGGGAGACAGTTGGCCCAGGACTACCGGGAGGGGCACTATCGTACTGACGGTGGTTGCCCCGTCCCGGTAAGGCCCCGGGAGGAGGGGGGGTCACCTGTCCGAGCCCGCTGGGTCACGGCCCCGGAGCGCCGGGCACTGACACCCCAAAACCCCCCCCCCAGCAGCACCCGGGAAGCCCCTGGCAGAACGCAGGGCTCCCCACAAGCCACGGGAGCGGGGCAGCGCGGGCAGGGGCTGGGCGGAAGGCGGGGACCGGGCCGGGCCGGGCCCTTACGGACCCCAAAACGAGCGGCCCCCCCCCCCCCCCGGGGACACCCCCCCCCCCCCGGGGACACCCCCCCCCCCGGGGACACCCCACCCCCCCCCCGGGGACACACCCCCCCCCCCGGGGACACCCGGCCCCCCCCCCCCGGGGACACCCCCCCCCCCCGGGGACACCCCACCCCCCCCCCGGGGACACCCCCCCCCCCCGCGGTGCAGGCAGCCACGTGCAATCTCCCGCCAGCCCTCGCCACGCCCCGAATGGGCGGGGATTCGCGCAGCACCCACCTTATATGGTGCTGGTAGGCGTTGCCGGCGCGAGGGGGTTCCTTTTAGGGGGCTGTGTCCAGGCGGTGCTGCGCTGGCATTGGTGGGGAGAGGAGGGGCGTGTCTCTCGAGGGGGCGTGGTCTGTGCGAGGGGCGTGGCCCGGAGCCGGCCGGTTCCCGTCAAAAGGCGGCTCCGGGGCGGGGGGGGAGGGAGGGGGCGGCGGCGGCGGCGGGAGCAGCAGGTACCGCTCGGGAGGGGGGAAAAGGGGCACCCCGCTCCGTGCCCACTCGTGGGTCGGGTCTATGTGGGGGTGACCGCGAGCTCACCGTGGTTGTTGGGACGCGGGTGGTGCCGACCGGGGGTGGGCAGGCAGCTGCTGCGGCGGGGAAACCCCCGGTGCCCCCCCCCCCACGGACCGGGGGATCCGGGGGGGACACGGGACACGCACTGGTGTGTGTGTGTGTCCGTCCGTCCTCCTCCCCCCCCCGTGGCCGGAAGGGCACGGCCGTGGGGTCGCCCGCGGGTAACCTCTGCCTTCTGTCCGTGGGGGGGGGGGGTGTACCGAGTGCCCCCCGGTTTGGGGGTCCCGGGTGGGTTTCGGGGCTCCCCCGTGTGCTCCCTGGTTTGGGGTCCCGTGGGGCTCCCCGTGTTCCCCATCCCGGTTTGGGGATGCTATGTATGCTGCCCCCCCGCCCAGGGTGGGGGTCCCACGTGGACCCCTGGGTCTCCCTTCAGCTGGGGGCTCTCGGGGCTGTTGAGGGCTCCCCCTGCCAAAACTGGGGTCCCCTTAGGGTTGGGGGGGTGTCCTGCTCCCTCCCAGCCTCCCCATGAGTTGGGGGTGGCCCCTGGTTTGGGGGGGGTGTCAGGGTCCCCCCCAGTGCTGCCCAGTCTCAGGTCTGACCCCCCCCCGTACTGGGCTCAGAAATGGGGGTTCAGTTTGGAGCCACGGGGTGTCCTGGGGGGGTGAAAGTGACTGTGCTGGGGGGGGGGGGCGGCTTTCCTACCCCCCTAAATTCTGGCCAACTTACCCCTTTCTGGGCCGGCTGGTGATCCCCCCCCGGGGTCAGCGTGAGGATGGCGACCAGCTGGACCCGCTCACGTCCCCCTTGGTGGTGGGGACCCCCCCACCCCGTCCCCTCGGCAGCCCTGACCCCCTTCCCCAGCTTCACCCCCCCCATCCCCGTCATGGGACGTCACCCCCCGCGTCCCATCCCCAGGGCTCCCCGTACCCTTTTTGGGGGGGCCCTGGAGCTGGGGGATTACCTGGGTGCTGTTGGGGTGCTGGCCTGGCGCTCTGCAGCCTGTTACGCCCCAGAAACGATCAGCCTTGAAACGCGTCTCAAACTTCATCTCCCGATTATTTTGGGGGTTTTTGAAGGGGAAAGCTGCCGGAGGCCGGGCTGAAACCCGTCGTCGCTCTCGTTTGTGATTCCCCGGTGACTCCTCGCCCCGTCTCTGCGCCGTCCCGTTGGCCGCCTCGGATGTGACTGCCGGGATCTTCCAGCCCCGAGTTCCCGGAGCGCAGAGAACGAAGGTACCGGGGATCTTCCCGCAGCTCCTACGCGAGCCGGGGGGTCTGGGGGGGTCCCTTTTCCCCCCACCGAGCGGGGCAGGACCGAGCACCCACAGGGACCTGGGGGGTGGTGTGGGGCGGGCGGAGGTGCCTCTTCTGTGGGGCGAGCGGCTCCTTCCTTCTTTTTTTTTTTTTTATTTTTTTTTTTTTCCCTCTTTATTGGAGCTTTTAGCATTAAAAGTTTCTTCAGAAACTGTTTTTCATGAGAAACCAGCCCTGGCTTTGCAGCGTTTCGTGGCGCGTTCTCCTCCCACACGAGCCGGGCAGTGACTCATCTTCCTCCGAGGACTCGGGTAAAGGAGGACGGAGAGATTCGGGGAGGGGGGGGGGACGCACACGCAGACGCGTTCCCCTCGAAGGGAGCCGGCCATCCGTCGCGACTCTACGGACCCCGTCGGTGCTTCGGTCGCGTCGGGCCGGGGGGCCGAGCGCGAGCCTTGGGTTAGTGCTCCGAGTGGCTCCGCGTGGGTCGGGAGAAGGTTTAACCTGTCTGCTTCGGGGGGAGGAAGTTAAGGCTGTAATTACTCATTTGAATATAAACCTTCCCTTCCTTCTCTAAAGCAGCCGCTTAAAAACCCGGTCGAATTCCCCCGAGCGGGTCGGTGCTGTCGGCCGCGCGGCGGCTTTGCAAAAGCGTGCAAAAGAGAGAGGGGAAAAAAAAAATATATATATAATTAATAAAAACGTGCTTGGCTGAGGTTGGGTAGGTCGGGGAGCCGCGTGTTGGCGTCGGCTCCGGCATCGCGTGCCCTGACGAGCGAGGAAGAGGAGCGAGGAAGGGCGGTGGGGCGCAGGAGGTGTTGGCAGACGTCTGGTCGAGATCGCGCTCGTCCGCGGACAGATGAGGTGCGATATCTCGACGTATCGCGACGGGATTTTGAATAACGAAAGTACAAAGTGCAAAAATAGGTATTTTTCTTTTTTTTTTTTTTTTCCTCCCCCCATCAGGCAAGAATTTGCCTCGGGTCGGTTAGTTTTTCACGAGGTGTTTGTTTCCCTGTGTCCCGGTTTACTTAAGACACAATAACTGGATAATCCAGCCTCTTTTCCCATTTAATGCCTAACCGCGGAGAGGCGGCCGTCTCTCTCCGGGGCCAGAATAATTTTTAACCCGCGGTCGCCAAGCCGGAGTGAAGTCAGTCTGGCCCGAATTCCCCGGGGGTTTTCGAAGGAGAAAATAATCGAGTCGCCGGGAGAAGGAATAATCGGAATTAAAAGCGGTTCCGAGGGGTCCGAGCGCGACGGCGGGGGCGGGGGTGTGAAGCCGCGAGCCGAGCTGTGGCACGTCTTCCTCTACTTGTGCGAGGGGGTGTGAGGCCGCGGCGGCACGAGAGGAAGGGGACGAGCGTCTGGGGCGCGGGGTAAGGTCTGACGGCTCCGGCGCGGACGTCCTCGGAGTCGGGGGGGGGGCGGAAATCACGGCCGCAAACGAGGGCGATCGGGGGAAGGAGGTTTGGAGGCGCGGGGGCCGTTTCGTGGGTGGGCGTCGGGCGCTGTTAGCAGGGACTTTCCTAAAAACACGTGGCGTGGGAGGAATTAAATCCCGCTCGTGTGGAGGGCGGCGGGGGGGTGTGTGTGTGTGTTGTGTTTTGGCGGTGGGGTTTACGTGCCGCCCTTCTGTATTTGAATATGACGCAAGCGGCGAGCGAATCGATGCAGGTGGCATCTCGATCAGGGTGTCACGTCGGCGGGGAAGCATCCAGGCGCCGGCGAGGGTCTTGTCCCATCCCGGAGGGACTTTTCCCAGAGCTGGATCCATCGCGGTTCCTCCTCGCGGCCGGAGGTGTCGGGAATTCGGGATGCGGACGGTGCCGGCCCCCAGCTCCCACCGACTCTTTCCTAATCGTCGCTCCGGGGGGCACAGTCCCTGCTTTGGGCAACCTCCCGGTGACGTCTCTTGGGTAAGAGACGGCAACGGAGCGATTCGGTGCTCTGCTCCGGGGCTCGTGCGACTCGTGCGACACGGCTCGCGCTCGCCGTGCATCACCGAGGCAGAAAGATTTGGGGGGGGTGGGGGGGGAGGCAAAACAGCCGCCACGTTTTCGGGCAGCGGGTGAAAGTAGTTGTGACAGCCGGCTGCTTGTCTCGCAGCCCACGGAGGGCAGGCGCGGAGCATCTGGTTTCTAGTGATGGTTTTTATGGTTTTTTTTGGGTTTTTTGGGTGTTTCTTTATGCCCCCCCCCCCCCCATTTCCCAGTTACCCACTGGAAAAGATGGGGCGCTCGTCCCTGCGTGTGGGGACGGGAGGCGGTGGCGTTAATTTAGAACGATTCCGTAAAGGTGGGGATTAAAATATAACCCCCAAAAGAGAGAAATGCAGAATGGAACCTCTGCTTAAAATAAATATATTGACCTACGGCTCAGCGCCGAGCGTTACTGCAGCCGTTGTGGAAATTTTCCCGCTGATTCGGGCTGTTGCCATTAAATTTTGTCACTGACGTTGTACCCACCATGGAGGAGGAGAACAGAAGAGCCAGGTAAAACCGGAGCCGGAAAAGCCGATGGTTGTAGGTCCCTTCTGGTTGAACTATTCTGTTCTAAACCCAAAAAGTACCTTTATTTTTATTTATTTATTTATTTTAACGAACGAGCCCCGCTCGGCTGACGCTCCGCGAGGACGGCTTGTACCCGTGGGGTTGGGAGCCAGGGCAGGACGGTTCAACCCCGGGGCGCGAAGGAACAGTAAATGAGAAGTGGAGGGGAGCAAAAGTCCGGGGAAGATAAGGAAGGTCGGAGATTCCCAAAGGCTCTGGAGGGGAATTTCCCCGCGGTGACCTGGGGAAGGAGACGCGACGGGTCGTCTCCTCTTTGTCGGGACGGCGTGAGCTCGGCCCAAGGACCGATGCGGCGGGGCGGTCGCCGCTCTTACCTGCTTCTACCTTGGTTTGAAGCGTTTGCCGAGTCAGCCGTACCTCACGGGCGGTTTTTCTTATCTGCGGCGTTTAATGGCGGTATCAGTGTGAGCCTCGCGTGTGGAAATGGCTTTTGGCTACTAATAAATGGAAATGGGGTGTAAAAGTGATGACAAACAATACCTGGAACCTTTATCTGTACATCTCAAAGCAGTTTCCTCGTTGCCAGGAATACATGCCGCCCGCCCGAGACATCGGGACCCGCCGACGTCGCTTCTGAGCTGCGCGTTTCTCCCGCTCAACGGGACGCCGGTGAGTGATTCTCGTCTCAAGCAGAAGCCCCCGCGCGTATTTACGGCTCTCGGAGGTCTTTGGAAGCGCTTTTGGGGTGCCATGCCTTTCTACTCCTCTCCCAGGGGGGAAAAAATCCGTGCCTTTTCCTATGGATTTCACGGATATTTCTTTTTTTTTTGTGCACCAGAAGCCTACCCGGCCCATTGCAACGGGTCGTTTCAGCCCCGACCGCTGCGAGCTGGACGCTCGCTGCAATCGCCGTTTTAATTTCTCAATGCGTAACACCTCCCGCTTTATCGGCGCTCCGGCTCCCTTGCGCAAGGATATGAAGCCTCCCGCGACGGGTGCTGGGGGGGAGGGAGGATGCGAGTGCCGTCCTGTGCCATCCCGTCCCGTGCCATCCGTCCCCCGCGGCCAGGCGAGGGACGGGGTTTTGGGGACCCGTGCGTCGCATCGGGTCTCCAAAGGCTTCGCCTCCCAGCTGCGGGGACGTGGGTAGCGCCGACGCGGAGGGTTCCCTATAAATAGGTGCTCCCAGCACCGTAAGCGCGCCCGCGGGATGGAACGCAGATAAGATTTAAGCGAGGTCTGTATTTAGACGGGCTTAGTCCTGCGGAACGCGCGGTGTCCTTGGCCGGACCCGCGCTGGTGGGCAGAGCTCCGGCTGCCGCGTGCGGAGCCCCGACGGGACGTGCGGTCCGAGACGCGCTTGTCTTTCCCCCCCCAGCCTCTTCCCGAGGCCCTTGTGCCCTTTGCGACAGGAGAACTTTTGACCATGGCACTGCTTCCACCAGATAAAGAGATTTTATTTATTTATTTTTTTAATGTCCGTAGCCTGGCTTACGCTGAGTCCGGAGTTGGTGCTAATTCCTAACCCTGATCTTAAATCTCGATTTATTTTTTGGGGGGGGGGGTGTCATTCCCCAAGGGGCAGAGCCCTTCTCGCCACGGCGTTCCCGGCGCGTTGCTCCTTTTTTTTTGTCCTGGGATCCGGGTGCCGGCAGTTCCTGTACCCGTCTGCACCCGATAACCGGAGTTTCGAGTCGCGCTCTCGCTGGCATGCTCCGAGGAGCGGCGATTGTTTTCCGAGCGTCTCCGCTTCGTGCTCAGACACCCGAGTAATCCTGCGGTCTGGTCAGCGTCGGACGGAGGAGAAACCTGTTCTGTGGCCTCCCACGCTGTCCTCCTTGCTGGCATCCCGCGTTGCTGCGGTTGCGCTGCCCGAAAGATTAAGGGTAGGAGACGTCGCGCCTGTGCTGGGACCGTCGCACATGCACAGGGTTGGTGCCCTGGGGAGGGGGGGAAAAAAAAAACCAAGAAAAAAACACTTCCTTCTGTTTATTTTACTTGTCCTGGATGCCAGGATTTCAAACCAGCGAAGTACGTTGTGACAAAATACCCGTGACCGTGGCTCGCGTGATCTTTGCTGCAAGAAAACTTGGCAGGGAAGAGGAAGAGGAGGAGGAGGAGGTGGGATCCGACAGCGCTGGGTGCCCAAATCCACGGGTGAGGAGTAGATTTACTCCTAGGAGGGGTGATGCTTAACAGGGACGGCGCTCAGCGGACCCCTCTGCTCTCAGCCACTGCAGTTGTAAGCACAGAAAATAGAATTTTGGGTTGTTTTTTTTTTCCTGCAGCCCAGACGTACTTGGTCAGAGCGCTTTGTGCTCCGGGGCAGGCTGAACCGAAAATGGCTGTTGGGGGGGGACGGGATTGCTACAGCTGGTCTCTGGGAAGGAGAAAAGCAGAATTACCCGCAGAGGGGAACAATTTTCACCCCGCTTGCACGCTCGCTTCCTTAAGTGGCGCTAAAATTGCTGGGGAAGGAACTGCGGAGGGCAGGGCACGGCTCTGCCTTGGCATCACGTGCCGGGGCTCGGCTCTGAACGTACCCGTGGGCTCGCCCGGGCAGGCGAGGGAAGCGGAGCCAGAGGAGCCAGCCCGTCCCCGCCGCGCTCCCCGGGCACCCGCTCCAGGTAAAGAGCCGTCCTGGGACGGGGGGGGACACGACACACACACCGGAGCTTGGCTCGTGCGTCCGATTCCTTCCGTAGAGCCCCGATCTGCAGCAATACGGTGTTGCTCTATCCAAAACTTCATCACAATGACATAAAAAAAAAAAGGGGGGGGGGAAATTTAATAGTCACTGGGTTTGGTGTATCTTTCCTCTCCTTGAGGGATGACATGGAGATGTCCTCTTTGTCTTGTCTGACTTGTGTTCTACTTCTTGCTCTTTTTTTTTTTCTTTTTTCCCACTTCTGGCTTGGTGCTCTTGTCTCTCTCAACCTGCAGCCGCTGAGTTTTTAGTTTTCTTCACCAAAAGAGTGGTCAGGCATTAGAACAGGCTGCCCAGAGAGGTGGTGGAGTCACCATCCCTGGAGGCCTTCAAAAAACCTGTAGACGTGGCACTTTGGGACGTGGTTTAGTAGACATGGTGCTGTTGGGTTGACGGTTGGACTTGATGATCTTGGAGGTCTTTGCCAACCTTGAAGAGTCTATGGTTCTATGATTCTAGTTCTCCTTTCATCAAGCGAGGTCTGCCGAGGAATCGCCGCTCCGTTCCTGGCTCTTAAGGAAACCGAAGTTTGTCGGGAACGTTTCGGGCTGGAGAGAGGTGTGGGAGCACGGGCTGGGCTCCGGCGTGGGCGAAAGGTGGGGGGTGAGGAAGCGAAGAGGTAGTGGAAGCAATCAATGGGGAGACGAGCTGAGCTCAAGGCAGAGATCTCTTGAGGAGCTGGTGAGATCTAGTCTGGTCCCAGGGATGTTCAGCCCCGACCTTCTTGTATCTGCACACATGCAAACATTCCTGGCTGTGGGACGGCCTCAGAAATGACCTAACTTGGGTTTTTTCTCCCATAAATTGGAAATAAATATCCCACTGTGATGCTCCAGCTCTGTCCCTTCAGTGCAAGCGGGTCCAGCAATATACTGATTTATTCTTTTTTTTTTTTTGGGGGGGGGTCCCATCTTACCCAAAAGGTCATATTGTAACTTCCAGTCCTGTTACGCTCTATGTTGGGAGCTAATTTTTTTCCCCCCTCCGTTAACAATAAGCCTCTTGTAATGCCGAATTCCTGGGAAACGTGCTTGGTGGTGGATTTGGATCTCTTTTAAACCGGCAGGGAAGCCGGCTGCGTTTATCTCAGTCTCGTAAGGAGGGCTGGTCAAGGCTTGTGTGTCTCTGCTGTTGATTTAGGGTGACTAATCCATCGCAAACCAACTCTTCTATTGCTCGCCGCTTCTCCGAACGCAGCTCTCAGTGTCTCTGCCCACTCTCGTACGTAAACTGTCTATGTAGGAAATAACTCAGCTGGGTAGAAGACCTGTCAGCGGGGCAGCTTGAGAAGCCTAGATAGATGCAAGGGGCTTTAAAAGTGATTTTTAAAAAAAAAAAAATATTTTTTTTTCTCTTTCCTGAGAGGGTTTTGCTTGCCACGAGGTGGATTTGTGAGCGGAGCTGGGTGTTTAAGGCACCTCGCAGCAAACGTCTACCATAACCTGCTCCCAGCACGGCTCCACCAAAGCTGCCAGGTCTCTGCTCCTGGGAATGACCTCAGATGTTGTCCTCTATCTCCCGGGATCTTAGGAAATTAGTTTATTATTTCAAAGGCCACTGGAGCAGATCGGCAGCCTCAGAAGGGCCCTATCTTTTTTTTTCCACGTACGTTATGACTTTGTGAATCCCAAGACCTTGAATTCTGGACTCTTCCTGCAGAGCTCCGGGTTGGTGCCTCACAAAGAAGAAGAGCTGTTCTTCCGTAACCTCGATATCCGAGTGGTTTCATGCAAATCCAGGGAATATCTGTGTTGTAACATCTGACCTGTGGCATTAAAAGGGGGGTTACGTGGCTCTTCCCGGTCTAAAACCAGCCAGGAGTCGCTTCCACTGAAGAGCGGATGTTCCGCTCCAAGCCAGGGGATGAAGGTTCAAATTCTTTTTGGCCAAGCTTCGGTTCCTCTCCCAAATCCTGGACGTGTCTTCAGCAGGTCGTTATTTCCGCGCAGGCATCAGATGTATTCTGCAGCTTAATCAGCTGAAGCTTTTCCTCCATGTCTAGCAAAAAAACAACCAAAAAAAAACCCCCAATAGAGGCTTGATATGACAAATGAAATATTTTCAGTATTAAAGTCATCAGGGAGTCCCCAGGGGGGTGGGGGGTGGTGTGTTCTCGGTGCGATTTTTCTCTCTGGTGGCGAGCGATAGAGCGATTTGCATTCTTAGCGAGAACCTGTTTGCATATATTTCGAAATAAGGGAGAAGCTCTGGAGGAGTGTGGTATTTGCCGCGTGCAGGGACAGCTCCTCTCTCTTGGCCTTTCCTGGATTTTTGAAATACGAGAGAAAAGATTCCTCGCCCGCTCTTACCCTGGAATTAGCGATTGGGAAACGAAGGCAGAGACGAAGCACGCGAGCGATTCGGAGCGAGAGGAGGGGACACTCGGAATCTGGGGCTTCGAGTGACGCTAAGCGTCGCGGGGAAGCGTCTGCGGAAATAATTGCCGTTCTTGATTTGTTTGAGCAGAATATTATCCCCCTTTGACCCGTCCTTGCTGTGCCCCACAATTAGCCGGGTGCGAACGCGGTGACGTGACTCGGAGGCGCAACGGTCCGGGCAGAGCGAGGGGGGATATCAGCACAGAAATCGCGTTGACTCAGCTGAAGGCAGAGTTTCCACTGGAAACATTAGCTGGGAGAAATAACTCTTCTAGATAAGAAGTGAAAACGTGGAAGAAGGAAATAGCTCTTATGTGCTGGGTGAGCAAGCGCCCGGTCGGGCGATGTTGTTCCTGCATCCTCCGGCTGAGGACGCAGACCCTGCCCGTGGAGGTTGTCATCTTTTAAATTTTAATAAAACCGCAGCAGGGGAAGAAAAAAATAAGTGCCGTGGGGAGAGATGCCCTGCTGGTAACTGGGTCTCTGTTATCGGCATCCGGCTGGAAGCAAGCGATGCTCGGTGGCTCCTGGCTCGGCGGCTGCAGCCGTGTGGCGGCCCCAGCTCCTCCTGAGGCGCCTTCGGTAGCGCTGGATTTGATTTTTTTTTTCTTTTTAACTGTTTTGTTGGTAGTTTCCCATCACTAGCTTTATCCTGGAGCACTTGAATGCCTTAGGACGGTCAAACGGGACGTCCTGCAGTTGGGGATCGGGCTCGGCACGGCTCTTCTCCGCTTCCCCAGCCTGCGGTAAATCATAAAAGACAGCAATAAAACAAAACAAACCCCAAAAACCCCCAAAAATGCCCCAGGGCTGAATCCTTCCCGGGAACTGGGCCTTGTGCACCCGCTTGCCCCATAACTGCAAAGCCGAGGGATCCTTTTCCAGCGTCCGCGTCAAGGCCTCAATCACGAGAGCGAGGTAAAAGCGGGTTTCCACGCCGGCGCCATCGGCGTCGTGCACCTCGATTGCCATCGGGAAGGGACGCGTAGCGCGTCGGCCATGTCCACGGGCCGCTTTTGACGAGCGGGAGCGTTTAGGGGCCGACGCGTGCGGTCCCTTGGCTGCGTTGACCGTCTCCACCCCTGCGGTTGTTGCAGAACCCTCAGGTGTAGCGACGCGGGTACCCCGGGAAAAGCCGTAAGGACCGAAACACGTCGTGCCGAACCCGGCTGTCGCCCAGCTCGCGTCTTTCCCGGGCTCTCCATCTCAGCAGAGCCGCTCGCCAGGGTCGCAGCGGGTTTTAGGCTGAACCAGATGTGCCGGGGAGCGCCGAAGTTAAGCTTGCGTCAGTTAAGCTGAGCAGACATCGTGTGGCCTGGTCTGGAAGAAGGTCCATGCACAGTTTCGGAAGCGATAAGTTGGGAAAACTCTGTGTCTTCGAGGTTTGGGTTTTTTTTTTCTAGTGGAATAAAGGAAAAGGGCTCTGTCCTGCGCTGGGTGTGGCGTCGCTAGGCTCGGCAGTAACCACGGGACCGGGTTTTAGGTAGGCCAGACGGGCAGTTGTACCGGAATTTGAAATTCTGGTTGTAAATACAGCAACGCACTAGCACAGAAGCTGTTTTTTCAGATAATCCAGTTTAACGTCTCACAGCTGCCCCTTTCCTTAAATCACAAACACACGCAGCGGGTTCTGAGCGAAAGAAAACCGACACAACTTCCATTACGCGGGTCCAACGCCTGTTAGGTTTGGTTTGGGGTTTGTTGGTTTTGGGTGGGTTTTTTGGTTTTGTTTTGGTTTTTTTGCCGTTTTAGCCAAGCTTTCTGGCCTGCCAGGCGTGGGTTCGGCGACCGCCGTCGCTTCTCGTTTGTGACTAACATCCTCCCGTGGCACCGCTCAGGAAATGAGGCACTCTGTAGCTCGCTCGCTGCAGGCACGGTGGTCTTCCTCTCTCCAGGGCACACAAACTATTTTATTTATTATTATTATTTTTTTAATAGGTCGCCGTTCAAGACTAATGCGTTTGGGGGGAAAGGGTTTTTTTCGCTATCTGCGGACTCGGAGGTGCGGTGCTGCTGGTTTCGACGGAAGGTTGCGGAGCACAGGCAGTGCCTGCGGGCAGGGGGTTCTTGCTGGGAAGGAGAAGCGTCCCTCGCAAACCACGTGCCCGCGCGGTTAGCGTTGGCCCTCGCAAAATGTGCAGGTTGGGCAGGGAGATGGCGGTCTGTGGTGATTCCCTTTCTCGTTCGGAGTCAATTGACTGATTAAACGCAGCTCGTTTGCCGTGCCAGCTCCTAGGAGCATCAGGTGAACAAGGAATATCGTCGTGCCTGCGCGACGGAGACGATACCGCGATCCGTGGACCCCAACCCGTGGCTGGCCTTGGCCGACACGTGGGACCCCCCGGCTCTTCCCTGTCTGAACTTGGCTTTGTGAAGGCTGGGAGCTCGGAAGCCGCCGGGCTTGTGGTTTTGGTTTTTGGTGGTTTTGTTGTGTTTTTTTTTCCCCTCTGATTTCCTGTTGCCCTGTTCCTGGGCTGAGCTGCCCGAGCACAGGTACGTTTGATCCGCCCGGCTCTTTGCTCTATCGGTTGGCAAACTTTCACCTTTCCCTTTTTTTTGCTGTTTTTTTTTTTTTTTTTTTTAATCTCTGGAGCACCTAGAGCCACTGCAAATCGCCTTTCACCCCACGTCATTGCCGGGGGGGGGAAATCTTCTATTTAAGAAGCGTCTTTTGGGGATGGGGCAGGCAGCCCCCACGGTTCGGGTGCTGGATGGGGGGGGAGAGGGACGGGAGGGATCAGACGAGGCTGGGAGAGGCGTCTCCTGCTTTCCTGTTCCACCAGAAAGCTGTCGTGATTTCCCACCACAGGGGAAGCAGAATTATTTAGCCCGTTCCTGGAAACCAGCCCTGCTATGCGCCAAGGGGAAGGGGTGCCGGCTGCCCTCACCGCCCCCCACTCCCCGCGGGGGGACTGCGGTGCTGCTGGCCCCTGACCCACTGGAGAGGTGGGACCATGCGAAGCGTGTGAAGTTCACCAAGGCCAAGGGCAAGGTCCTGCACGTGGGTCGGGGCAATCCCAAGCACAGCTCCAGGCTGGGTGGAGAATGGATGGAGAGCAGCCCTGAGGAGAAGGACTTGGGGGTGTTGGGGGGCGAGGAGCTCAACGGGACCCAGCAATGTGCACCGGCAGCCCAGAAAGCCAACGGTGTCCTGGGCCGCGTGTCCGGCAGCGTGAGCAGCAGGTCGAGGGAGGGATTCTGCCCCTCTGCTCCGCTCTGGGGAGACCCCCCTGCAGTGCTGCGTCCAGCTCAGGGGACCCCAGGACAAGAAGGAGACGGAGCTGTTGGAGCGAGTCCAGAGGAGGCCACGGAGATGATCCGAGGGCTGGAGCACCTCTGCCATGGAGACAGGCTGGGAGAGTTGGGGTGGTTCAGCCTGGAGAAGAGAAGGCTGCGGGGAGACCTTAGAGCCCCTTCCAGTCCCTGCAGGGGCTCCAGGAAAGCTGGAGAGGGGCTGGTGACAAGGGCAGGGAGGGACAGGCCAAGGGGAATGGCCTGAAGCTGCAGGAGGGCAGATGGAGATGGGATGGGAGGCAGCAATCCTTCCCTGTGAGGGTGCTGAGGCCCTGGCACAGGGTGCCCAGAGAAGCTGTGGCTGCCCCTGGCTCCCTGGCAGTGTTCAAGGCCAGGTTGGATGGGGCTTTGGGCAACCTGGGCTAGTGGAGGGTGTCCCTGCCCATGGCAGGGGGTGGGACTGGGTGGGCTGGGAGGTCCCTTCCCACCCAAACCATTCCATGATTCTGGGCTCCCCGGTTTGGGCCAGCTCAGACCTGCAAAGGGAAAAGAGCCGTTGCTGTTCCTGCACCACCTCCAACTGGAGGAGACAGCAGGGTTGGGAACGGCCAGTCTATGGCAATGGTTGGCTTTGGTTGGGTTTTTTTCTTTTCTCTGAGTAGTTTTGGCTTTCTGTCCCAGAAAATGAAAATTCCCACCGCTGCAGTTGATGTAGCTGATAGACGTGTGTCCTTAAACAAGCGCGTGATGCTTTGTGCGACGTCCAGTTGTGAACCATTGCGTGATGCTTTCTCTGAAACCCAAGTCCGTGAGAGCAATGCTTTGCTGAAACCGTTGTCCTACCTAAAGGCTTCTTTTGATTAATTTTACCCTAGAAGTTGGTTTTTTGGGGGCTCCGAATCTCTAGATGACTCGATGTCGCAGATGTGAAGCGTTCAAGTGCAGCATCCCCTCTACTCCGCGTGATGTCACAAGCAATCGAGGGCCTCGCTTCTTCGTGACGAGTGATCGCGGGCCTTAAGGAGCTGGTTTTGTCTAGAGAGGGGGTTCCAAACGAGGAGAAAAAGCCCCAGATCCCGATGCCTCTACTGAAAATCCCGCTCAGGAAACCCAAAAGCGCGACGGAGCCCACGGCAGCTCGTGACTCAATGCCGGAGGATGCTCCACCCTTCCCGTTGCGTCTTTCTTTCCAGTTCCCATGCCGCGGTGTTTGCAGGTCAGTCGTCGGCGTCGAAACTCGTTGCGTTTCAGGCCAGCTCTCGCCTCTTCCGCTGCATTTGCCCCCACCCCGGAGGCAGGGCCGGCGGGGGGGGGTTGTCCGTGGGCGCTCCTGCGATGCCGTAACTGGGCGCTCCTCGCTGTTATCGCTCTTATCGGCGGCCGATGGCCTCCGCTCCGGGCGGGGTGTGCCGGGTTGGCTCATCACGGTTGGCAGACGGTCTCGAGACCTGGCTCCGTGTCTGTAAACTCTTGCATCAAGTGGATCCGGAGAAGGGTAGGTGCTGGGATGAAGGCTCATTGGTTGGGAAGGAGGGCAGAGCCAGAGCCAGGATGATGCCAAACATCCCCGTTCCGTCTTCCCGCGGACGGCAGCTCGTGCCGAAAAACAGCAACTTGGGGAAGATGCGGAAAGGGAAGCTCCGCCAGCCCGTGTCAAAGCCGCAGCTGTGTGAAAAGTTGCTTTCCTTTATTTATTTAATTTTTTTTGAAGGAGAGTTTGAGAAGGGATGCATTGCTCGCGTAAAAATCCCGTGTTAGAGCTGTCCAGCCGCCTCTAACGCCGTGCCGGAGGGCTGTCCCTCGCCGAGCCGGCTGGGGTGCTGCAGGGAGCGCTCCGGCTCGGTTGTGTGGCTTAAAGGACAAAGCGGCGTGCCAGCGAGGAGTCAGGTTGGAGGCATTTTTGATGCCGTGCCTGAGCTGTAATCTGGAAATCTGTTTACTTCATTCCTGCCAGTCAGGGGAATGGCACTCAGAAATGTTTTCTGCTTCTACCCGCGCATGTAAGGATTTGTTGCTTCATTGCCGTGCGAGATCCTGTAACGATCCTTGGCTAATTGGTAGAAGAGCTTGTACATGGCCAGGTGTTGGGGTTTTTTTTTAAATTCTGTTTCTCCATGCTGGCTGAGGGTTTGCACCATGACGTGTTGTGGGGTTTTGTTTTTTTTTTTTTTTTCCAAATTCTGCCTCTCTGAGGGTTTGCACCGCAATGTGTTGGTGTGTTTTTTGTTTTTTTTTTTAAATTCTGCCTCCCTGAGGGTTTGCACCGCAATGTGTTGGTTTGGTTTTTTTGTTTTTTTTTTAAATTCTGCCTCCCTGAGGGTTTGCACTGCGACACTCGTCTCTGGCCACCCCTTATCCCTGCCGCGCACCGGCTCCCTCGGCGCCTTTCCCGGGCTTCTTCTGCAATCCGTGCCTGCGCTCAGCCCCCGGCTCCTGCCGCGCGGTGGCTTCGGAGGAAGCACGTCCACAGACGTGCCTTGCACGCGCGTTTGCTTGAGGACGCCTCGCCGCACCTTTGCACGCGGGAGGCTGGACGTGTCTCTGCAGCCTCCCCGGAGGGTTGCGCGCTCCGCAGCTGCTCCGTGCCCGCTCCGCCGCCTTCGGAGAGCGATCGTCCCTCCAAGAGAGCCGGGATGGGCGGTATTGCTGCGCTGACGACTCTATAAACCCAAACCCGGGTGTTTGGGGACCGGCTTGCGCATCCCCTCTCCTCCCTCCCAGTTTGCCGGATCCCGCGTGCGACGGCGAAGACGCCGGGCGATGGCGGAGGCGCAGGGTGACACTGCGGCCCCGGGGAGCTGGTGAGAGCCCCACCGGGCTGAGAGCAGACCTGCTCTTGCTCTGTCAACGCTTTTATTTTTTATTTTAGCTTTGCTGCTCAGATGTCTGCTCCTAACCGCATTACTGGTGGCCGTAATCGAGTTCAGCGTGTCCCCGGGCTTGCTCGCTCCCATACCACAAAACGTTCAGGGAGCCCGTAAGTGCCTGATTCCTCACGAGGAATGAGATTAGCATCCTGTTCCTTGGATTTTTTTTTTTTTTTTTTTTTTTAAGTCTCTCTGACCTTCTGGAAACTAAGATTTGTAGCTCCGTCGAAGGGGTGGCATGAGCTGACACGCAGCAGGTAATAAATAGCTGCCGGTCTCACGATGCTGCCAGGTTTGCCAGATCTCAGGAGGATGCAGCCCCTCTGGATCTTGCAAAAAAAATAAAAAAAAAATAAAATAAGTGTTCTTCCAACCTAGAACTGGAGGTGAGCTGGTGGCAAGAGCTTCACCTGCTGCATCCATCCACATCTGGGCTGGTGCTTCGTCTTCCCAGGAGGCTGTCAATCCGCTGGCTAATAAATCTCACGGAAAGCAGCTAAATAACAGGGCTCCCTGGAGCTACACAAGGAAATTAATTGTCTCTTTTTTTCTTTTTTTTTTTTAAATGGAGAAAGGGCTTGCTCGCATGCCGCAACTAGACAGTATGAATAGGCTGATTTGTACTGGCAAAAAGCTTCTTAAAATGCGAGTGCGGTGCCAGAGGCTCCGTGGAGCATCGTTTTGTTTTGACATGTCGACAGCAGCGCTAATTGAGCGCGAGCCAGGGAAATAGTAAAACCTCCGTGTAAATGAATGGGTCTCTCCAAGACTTAGCGGAGTCTTCGGCAGCAAGTCGGAGCAGTGCCAGGGGTGAGGATTTACTTAGAGTTCAGAAAGCAGCCTGTTCCTTTCAGGCCATGCGGGTAAAGTTGGGGTTTTTGGGGTTTTTTGTTGTTGTTGTTTTGCTTGGCAAATAAATGAGCCAAAAAAAATCTATTTTGATGGAGCAGCAAAGACGCTGAGAACGTGACAAATACTTTCACGGTACTGTAACAGCTTATTTTCTGCCTCCTGAAAATGTTTTGCGGTGGTAGTCTCAAAACACCAAATACGTCAAAGCTTCTTTAGTGAAACGTCTTGTTTTCCGGGAGCATCTAGCCGTTCTTTCGCTGCCTTGGTTTCCCCCCCCCCGGACCTCCTGGGGAGCAGTTGGCCCAATACGAACCCGCGTCCTTGGCCGTAGACTTCAGCAAAATGCTTCCTCTGGGTTTCTGCACCGTTACTGAGGGCGCTTCGGAATAAATATCAGGTTCAAAGCAAAGGATCCTCCTTGGGGAGCAGCACGGAGGAGGTAGAGGAGCATTTCTCCAAGGGGCAGGTTCTTGCTCCGTAGCATGGGGTCTTCTCACCCCACGCCATCACGGGGTGATGGTTTCAATGGCCCTTACGCTCATTTTCAGGATGATTTGCCCGGTTTCCTTCAAGCTGGGTTACACGTAGGGAACGTGCACGCCGGCAGCCCAGAAAGTCACCCGTGTCCTGGGCCGCGTGTCCGGCAGCGTGAGCAGCAGGTCGAGGGAGGGATTCTGCCCCTCTGCTCCGCTCTGGGGAGACCCCCCTGCAGTGCTGCGTCCAGCTCAGGGGACCCCAGGACAAGAAGGAGACGGAGCTGTTGGAGCGAGTCCAGAGGAGGCCACGGAGATGATCCCAGGGCTGGAGCACCTCTGCTATGGAGACAGGCTGGGAGAGTTGGGCTGGTTCAGCCTGGAGAAGAGAAGGCTGCGGGGAGACCTTAGAGCCCCTTCCAGTCCCTGCAGGGGCTCCAGGAAAGCTGGAGAGGGGCTGGTGACAAGGGCAGGGAGGGACAGGCCAAGGGGAATGGCCTGAAGCTGCAGGAGGGCAGATGGAGATGGGATGGGAGGCAGAAATCCTTCCCTGTGAGGGTGCTGAGGCCCTGGCAGAGGGTGCCCAGAGAAGCTGTGGCTGCCCCTGGCTCCCTGGCAGTGGTCAAGGCCAGGTTGGATGGGGCTTTGGGCAACCTGGGCTAGTGGGGGGTGTCCCTGCCCATGGCAGGGGTGGCACTGGGTGGGCTGTGGGGTCCCTGCCCACCCAAACCAGTGTGGGGTTCTGTGAATGGCCAGTCATTCCAGAGGATGCTTTTTGCCGTTCGTAAGTTGTTTTGCGTCTGAAAGATGCGTCTTGGCTTCCCTCAACGCAACTGTTGAACTCCCGCTCACGCGGGGCTCTTGGCCGGCAGCGTGCGGCTCCGTCCACGCTTCCCCATCAGCCACCGGCTTTGGGAAGGGGCTGCCCGTCCCCCCCATCCGCATCTGCAAGGCTCCGGTTAGTCACACGGGGCTGGAAGCCAAAGCTGGAGATGTTAACGACTGGGGTTAACGACTCTTCCAGCTGCGTCGATGGAGGCTGCGCAAGGGCCGCGTCGCTGGTTGGGGGGATTGACCCCGGCTGGAGGGCAGGTGCCCCCCAGAGCCGCTCTGTCACCCCCCCCTTAACTAAACAGGGGAGAAAAGTACAACGAGAGGCTGGAGAGTCGAGATGAGGACAGAGAGACGTTGCTCACCAATTACTGTCACGGTAATTAGAGAGAAATTCATCTAATTTATTACCAAACAAAACAGAGTAGAGCAATGAGAAACAGAACCACATTTTAAACCATTCCCCCCAGACCCACCTTCACCCCCCCTTCTCTCCCTCCCTGCCAGCGGCACAGCGGGACGGGCAGTGGGGGCTGTGGTCAGTTCATCGCACGGTGTCTCTGCCGCTCCTTCCTCCTCAGGGCAGGACTCCTCACACTCCTCCCTGCTCCAGCCTGGGGGCCCTCCCACGGCAGACAGTCCTCCACCACCTTCTCCAACGCGAGTCCTGCCCACGGGCTGCGGTTCTTCCCCAACAGCTCCAGCGTGGGTCCCCCACGGGGTCACAAGTCCTGCCAGCAAACCTGCTCTGGCGTGGGCTCCTCTCTCCATGGATCCACAGGTCCTGCCAGGAGCTTGCTCCAGCGCGGGCTTCCCACGGGGTCACAGCCTCCTTCAGGTGTCTCCACCTGCTCCGGCGTGGGGTCCTCCAGGGGCTGCAGGTGGAATCTCTACACCCCCTCATCCTCCCTCCATGGGCTGCAGGGGGACAGCCTGCTTCACCATGGTCTTCACCACGGGCTGCAGGGAATCTTGCTCCGGCGCCTGGAGCACCTCCTCCCCCTCCTTCTGCACTGACCGGGGTGTCTGCAGATGTTCTTACATCTTCTCACTCCTCTCTCCGGCTGCAAAAGCTGCCCGTAGGTTGGTTTTTTCCTTCTAAACACGTTACCCCAGAGGCACTACCGCCATCGCTGATGGGCTCGGCCTTGGCCAGCGGCGGGTCCGTCTTGGAGCCATCTGGCATTGGCTCTGTTGGACATGGGGGGAAGGTTCTAGTAACTCCTGGCAGAAGCCCCCCCATAGCCCCCCGGTACCAAAAGCTTGCCACGCAAACCCAATACACCAGTGCATCGCACGCCGGTGGGAGCGGCCCTTTGCACGGCAGTCGGCTGGTTTATTTGTGGTGTTCTTCCCTCTCGGCGTCTCCGGCAGGTGAGCTTTTTCCCATCTCTTGACACCTGGACGTGGTGGCTTCTGTGCTGCTTCATCATCTGGCACCATCCCAGCGGAGGGCTCCGGTTGCTAATTACGATCACGCAGCCTTCTCCACCAGCGTCTTGGTGGAGATTTGCTGCTGTGAAATCTGAACAAAGACCATAGAACCACAGAACCCCAGACTGGTTTGGGTTGAAGGGACCTCCCAGCCCACCCAGTGCCACCCCTGCCATGGGCAGGGACACCCCCCACTAGCCCAGGTTGCCCAAAGCCCCATCCAACCTGGCCTTGAACACTGCCAGGGAGCCAGGGGCAGCCACAGCTTCTCTGGGCACCCTCTGCCAGGGCCTCAGCACCCTCACAGGGAAGGATTGCTGCCTCCCATCCCATCTCCATCTGCCCTCCTGCAGCTTCAGGCCATTCCCCTTGGCCTGTCACTCCCTGCCCTTGTCACCAGCCCCTCTCCAGCTTTCCTGGAGCCCCTGCAGGGACTGGAAGGGGCTCTGAGGTCTCCCCGCAGCCTTCTCTTCTCCAGGCTGAACCAGCCCAACTCTCCCAGCCTGTCTCCATAGCAGAGGTGCTCCAGCCCTCGGATCATCTCTGTGGCCTCCTCTGGACTCGCTCCAACAACTCCGTCTCCTTCTTGTCCTGGGGACCCCCGAGCTGGACGCAGCACTGCAGGGGGGTCTCCCCAGAGCGGAGCAGAGGGGCAGAATCCCTCCCTCGACCTGCTGCTCACGCTGCCGGACACGCGGCCCAGGACACCGTTGGCTTTCTGGGCTGCCGGTGCACATTGCTGGGTCCCGTTGAGCTCCTCGCCCCCCAACACCCCCAAGTCCTTCTCCTCAGGGCTGCTCTCCATCCATTCTCCACCCAGCCTGGAGCTGTGCTTGGGATTGCCCCGACCCACGTGCAGGACCTTGCCCTTGGCCTTGTGGAACTCCATGCGATGCACACAGGCCCTCTTCTCAAGCCTGTCCAGGTCCCTCTGGATGGACCATCTGAAAGTTGAAATTCCCTGACCTACGCGTAGATTCGGCACCTTGGGAAGGAGACGACGGGAAACCTTTGATTTAACGAAGCTGCTCGGAGCCGAGCCTGGGCTTTCTGCAAGTTTGCTATAACCGGTTACAAAACTGGTTTGACCTTTCTGGTGCCTGCTTGAAGGAGGTCAGCACTTCTAATGGAAATTATTTTGCTGCTTCCAAGAGGTGAAGGTTAAATGTCAGGTTTGATGAATGAGCGACCTTTCACGGGGGTGGAGGGAAACTCCCGTGCACGCTCCACCCCGCACACCAGCGTCACTTCCATTATGGGGCTGAGTAACGTTTTCCAAGAAGTCAGAGACGGTAGGTTGAAGCCGTGCCGTCATCCGTGCGGGAATTGCGTCTGGAACAGATTTATTACTCTCTAATGAACGTCGGTGACCAAATCATCTATTGTTTTGGGTTTTGGTGGGGTTTTTTTGAGAGCTGGAGAAAGCAAGAAGCCTGCAGAAGGTGGGGGGAGGCCCCTCCTAGGGTGGCTGGTGGCCATCAGCACCTGCTTTCCCCATCCTGCCCCGTAACGCCGGGGGTGTCGGCGTCCCCACATGCGGTCCCGGGAAGGTACGGCAGAGCAGGGAGCAACGCAAAACACTGGAGAGCTGTTAACCGGCGCGGCGGGATGTCTCTATGGCAAGGAGAGGGTTTGTGGAGGTTTCTACACGGGTCTTCACCCGAAAGCAGCCCCGCTGCTCGCCGGAGAGGGGTGCCCTGCGCAGCCAAGGGAGCAGTTTGGGTGCTCGGTGGGTGTTTTGCCATGGCCCGGTACGTCAGCACGTCTGGAATCCAGCCCTGCAGGAAAGCGAGCGAGCTCGGGGCCGTCTGCACCCTGCTCCCCCCCTGCGGACCTCGGGACCTGGTGGGACGGAGCTGGGTGCTCGGCAGGGTGCTGGGACCTGGCCTGAGCCCGTTTCTGCTGAGCGCAGGCGTGTCCTGGGCTTTTCCCGAATCCCAAAGCTCCGCCACGCGCTGCTTTCCCAAGGGGACACCCCCAAGTGCTGTTCGCCTCTGCCGTCACCCTCGGCGGTAGCTGCAGCATCGTCCTGCACCCCAAGGAAAAGAAACCCCAAGGAAAATAAAAGGAACGTTTTGTGCGAGCTGCCCGGCCGTGGGACGCGGCTTGCGTCCGCCGCTCTCCTTGTTTCGCCTCTACGCTGCGGCACGTTCATCGTTTAGGGCTGCGGGTTTGCGGTGACCAGCGGGGTGACCCACGGGGACGCGCCAGCCCGTCACCCTGTCGCTCGTACGGGTTAGCCATGTCTCGAGGAGGAGCAAAAGCACCTTAACAAAACCTTTTCCTAGCTCTGTCTCGTCACCGCGTGACCCTGGTGCTTCCCAGCCGTGAGCAGAGCTGCTGAAAGAACAAAATGACACGAGAAAGGAGGGGAAAAAGACAAAAATAACCTTCCAGGTCCTCAGCTGTGCCGTGATCCTGTTGACTTTGAGCGTGCACGCTCTGCTGAATGAGGACCCGCGTTTCCAGCAGCCGCTCGGCTCCGCTTCGTGCCATCCCACGCAAGCCGGCGGGTCTCGCGCTGCTGCGCGCCTGACAGGCTGAATTGTGAAATTTAAATTTATAGGAAAATATTAGTGAGGTTAAAGGAACGAGCTGAGCACCTCTCGCCGTCTTCTTTCCTTCCTGTGCCCTTGCTCTCGCCGAGGGTAGCTGCCGTGTTTGCCGGTGCGTTCCTCCGGCTCCCTTAGCAACCTGCACGGAGGGTGGCCGGGGCATTGCCGTATCTCCTCCCGGATCCGCGGCGAGGACGTGGTGTGGGAACCGGCCAAGTGGTACCCGAGCCGACAGGTTATTTTGAAATCACCCCGGTGTTCACGTCTCACCGAAGGGCTGGAGCAAGCCGTGAGCGGGGCGTGCGGTCGGGCGCTCCCCTTTGACTCATCGATAAGTTTTGAGCTGTCTCAGAGCGTGTCCCGTCTGTCGTTTTAATTGCAGGTGGCTCCATGTCCCAGCTCCAGAGCTCCTGGGAAATGCATCAGCCGAGCGTGGCGTATCTCCCGGATACAGGTAACGGATAACCCTGGATGCTCTCCTTGGGATCGCGGCTCTTTTTCTTTTTTTCCAGGGACCTTTCTCCCAGCGGCGTAGCAGATAAGGACTCCTATCTTAAGGAGAACAGCCTCGGCTGGGCTGAATTTCAGCTGGGGTACAGATAAAACCAAAAAAAGAAGGGAGAAAATTCCACGCTCCTGGACTGACTTAGGGAGCTGGGACATCTCCCCGGGGTTTTGCGTGCGAGTTCCGCAGAGCTGCTCTGCCCTGGCAGGGGATGAAGAGGAGCCCGGGCTTTGCTGGGCTGGAGCGATGGCTCAGGCTGATGGCGAGACTTAAATCGTAGGGTTGTCCCCTTGCTTTCTTCTGAACTCGAGTTTGCTCCAGACTCACCGTCGCTGAGATAAAGGAGGATTTTATAGAGGGCAATTCCAGTGCCAGCTAAAAAAGCCTTTTGAAAGTAAGACTAGACCCAGCAGTCTCTTGAGAAAACATTTAGCCTTGCTTGAAAAAAAAAAAAAAAAAGGGGGTGGGGAGGAAAAGGGGAGAAAAAGAAAGGGAAAAAAAGGGGGGAAAAAGGGGAAAGAAAAGGAAAAAAAAAAGGGAAATTTGGCACCGTGAGAATTTCTAACCTTTCTTTCCCCGGTGCTTTTAGATACTCGGGCTTTCTAATAGCCGACAGACTTCTGCCAGTGGATGCTGTAAACCAGAAAAAGTCTTTGAAAAGCTTCATTTTAATATTCATTTTGGTGATGTGCAGCAGGAGCGCTATTTCCTCCCTCCCTTGTTTACCTCCCTGTTGAGGATTTTTTTTTAAAAAACAAGGTTCATTTGCCTCGTTTTTGGGATTTTTCTCGCTTACGAGCGTGCCCGGTGCCGCTTCCTGTCTGCGTACAAGGGAAATTCTGCGCCAGCGTACGGGCGGCGTGACCTCTTTCCCTGTGGTTTTGCACCCTCGATTTGGGTGAATTCTGGTCCCTTCGAGGCTTTCTGAAAACAAACGTGAAGCAGCGGGGAGAGCGGGGAAAAAAAAAAAACCCCAAACTCAACCCCACCTGAGTTTGGGGTGGGCCGTAGGAGAATCGAAGCGCAGCGAGCTACGGTGAGCCTGTTCGGCGGTGTTTAAGGCTTGGGGGTATGGAAAGGGGGGGATCAGCCCTGGTTTTACGGGGTACATGAGTATCCATACTAAAAACTAGCTAAAACCTGCTTTTTTGGTGGCGTTACGGTGCGGAGGCGAAGGGAACACAGAAGTTTCCCGTCCCAAATGGCGTTGAAGCTGAGGAGGAATCCTTTATTCGCACCTAATTTGCTTTTTTGGAAAGCAAAAAAAAAGCTTTTGATGCCTTTATGAAAGAAAAACCTGGCTTTCTCTGCTCTCCCAGACATGGAGACCGTGGCTGCTAGCACATCGCTTCCCGATCCGGCCGGCGACTTCGACAGGAACGTGCCGCGTATCTGTGGCGTCTGCGGGGACAGAGCCACCGGCTTTCACTTCAACGCCATGACCTGTGAAGGCTGCAAGGGCTTCTTCAGGTGAGTCAGGGGCTTTGGGCAGGAGGAACCATCGCTCCATCGCCAGCGAACCTTGAGGAGCAGGAGATCCGATCCTCGGGGTGCTTCCTGGCCGCATCCCTGCAAAGCCGGCCTGCAGGCGGCCTTGCCAGACCCGTGCCGGCGAATCTTGCTGATGGGCAGATCACAAACCGTTTCCTTTCTTCTCGTGGCTTGTCGTGGCACCCCGTTACCGGGAAATAAGTTGTTTTGCCCTTAGCCAGAGATTTCCATCTGTCCAGGAGCCTTGCAGACCGCCACGTGCTGTACGGGCGGGAGCGTGAGAGCCTCTAAGCACACGATGGATGGAACCTGGGAAAAATACCCCTAAACCCAGCAGTCTTTGAAAACTGAACTGGCACGACGGCCACAAACTTCTTTTCTTTCAAGCAAGCTGCTCTGAAGCTCCGCGCGCTTGGGTATGGAGATGCGCGTGGTCGTCTGCCCACCCGGAGGAGCGGGCATCGAGCTTTTTCCAAAATCGGGGGGATCTTTCGCTCACAACTCTGGCTTTTGGGGGCTGAAAGTAGCCGGAGGCTGTATACGTAGCTGGTTTGAGGATTTTTATTCCAGTGTCGGGGTGAGGGTCTTGAGTTGATCCTCAACAAGGCAGAAACATCTCCGAGTCTGGAGAGTCTCGGGTTCGTGGATATTCGTTAGCGGCTCAGCACCCAGGCGATGCTCAGACGGTGCTGAGCCCTCCACGTGGGAGTTCAGATCGCTTGCGCCGAGTGAGAGGGTGACTAAGCGCTGGTGAAACGAAGCGGGATAACGACCGGCGTGGGACCGGCCGGGAAAAGCCTTGCTCAAGTATCTTGCGACGGCGGCACGGGCGGCCACAGGATTGCCGACACGAGCGTTACGCCTCGAGCCGGGCTCGTACAGCAACCAGAGCTTGAACTTTCACAGCAAGTCGTAACTCCTCCTCCCCCGGCAGGAATTTGGGGCTAAATGGGGGTTTTCGCATACCACAGTCTCGCAGTCTGTTTTCAAACCGGGCAGCGTCGAAGCCCGGCCAACCTGAGTGACAACATTTTCCAGAATTATTGCTGCTAAATGAGTAACTCTTCTCTCAGATGCTCTCCTCCACACCCTGGTCTGGTGTCGCCAACCTTCCCCGTCCCCGTTTGTGGCCGCAGAGGTGACAGTTTGACTTTTCCCCTCTGAAATGGCCGGCACTGCTCGATGAACCCGACACGTGCGATGGGTGCGACACGGCTCTCGCACGAACCTCGCGAGCCCTGCTGCCGCTTTCCTTGTCTCAATCGTCACGCCGTCGTAAACCGTGCAAGACGTACAACTGTGTGAGAGTATTTCTGAACAGACGTCTTCATGATGCGAAAAACTCGCGTCTTCAGCCAGCCCTTCATGCCCCATATAAAGCCTTTATTTTCAATTTAAGGCTCTTCAACTTTTTTTTAACCTTCCTTTCCAGCCACGCTCGCCCTTGGCGTGTTCTCTCTTGCTTTTTCTGAGCGCAGAGATATATTTCATCTCTTCTACGGACCGGACCGAGTCTGGTTCTCCTGCATCCGGGACACCGTAACGGAGGGCTGCAGCAAAACGCGGCCGGAGCCTCGGCTCGTACCTGCGTGACACGATTCTGCCCCGGTGTAAAGTTCCCCAGGGAGGTGCTGGATTTACTGACTTTGTAGAAGGCGTTAGGAATTTACTGGCACCCCCGGGTGCTCAGACGCGCACGTAACCCGCAGCACAAACAGGCGTGAGGCAACCTTGGGCTGCTTGCTTCAAAGTCCGCTGTTTACTGATGATGCCAACGGCGACAGGAGCCTTTTATTGACGCGCGCTGTTTGCTCAGGAGCTCTTAAAAAGCAGCTCAGCCCGAGTGATTTATTCTGCTGCGACTTGGCTGAAGCATCCGCAGTTTCTCTCATTTCTTCTGCAGTCCTAGTGGGTTTTGGGGGTTTTTTTTTCCCCGCCCCCTTCCCGATGCAACGACACTGGGCGTTAATGGCGGGAGCTGCTTGGAAAGGCTCCGGGTTATTTCAAAACCTCTGAAGTCCCCACCCAGCCCGTCTGCATCGCTGCATCTCCCACTCCTGTAATCCGCCCCGGTTCTGTGTCATCTTCGACATCAAAGTTTTAAAAACAATCCTTCCCCAAAGGTCTCCGGAGGAATTCCAGGCCAAGGTGCGGTCGTCTGGAGGGCACCCGGGATCAAAAGTGGGGGAACGGAGCTGGCAGAATTTGGGGGAGAAAATGCAAACGGATTTAAAACAAGCGATCGAGAGCTGCCGGCGTCAATGGGTGAACCGAGGGGCTTCCCTGGGCGGCCGCATGGGTGTCACGGTGGGACAAACAGGATTATCCTACCCCAGACGCTTTGCGATGGCCGCGCCAGGAGGTTCTGCTGCGGCCCCGGTGCCGAAATGACTCCTCGCATGGTGGTGGGTGACGGAAAGGACGTGCCAGGAAAGCCACGGCGGGGTTTGGTTATGAGTCGGGTGGCTTCCAGGAACCGCTGTTTCACAGGTTCTGCAAATGGGAGAGTCGGGTGTATCGAAAGCCCGTTTTGCTAATAAAAACTCAAAAGGGTTACTCTGAAGATCAATCCTGCCCAGTAAAGGACCGAGCATCGCTAAGACCAGCCGTGTGATGCAGATCTGGTCCGGGCTTTGCCCTCCCTACGGCGGGGGCTGCTAGTCACCATCTGGCTTTTATCTAACCTCGCATTTCTGATAAGAAAAGCCGTTTCATAGAGGCGCTGGGCTTTGCTTTCTCCTGGGCGTGCTAGGCAGGACCGGCGGGCGTACGTCTACCAAGGGGGGAGCTGAACTGCCGCCGTCGGGGCGGGGGGTTAATGATCTGGGTTTCTGGATGGAGAGCTGGAGTTCAGCAAATCGCAGCCCTCGCTGCGCCTGCAGCGCTCTCCAGATCTGTTGGGCAAGATAACGCCAGATGTGCTGCTCCTGCCCAGATGTGAGATGGACATCCTGCAAGCGGTGGATGCAGCCCGTGCTTTGCAGCGTTGGGTTTGCTTTGCAGCATTGGGTTTGCTTTGCAGGGTTGGGTTTGCTTTGGAGGGTTGAGTTGGGTTTGCAAGGTTGGACTGGGTTTGCAGGGTTGGACTGGGTTTGCAGTGTTGGGTTTGCTTTGCAGCGTTGGGTTTGCTTTGCAAGGTTGGGGTTGCTTTGCAGTGTTAGATTTAGTTTGCAGTGTTGGATTTGTTTTGCTGTGCTGGTTTTGCTTTGCAGGGTTGGATTGGATTTGCAGTGCTAGATTTAGTTTGCAGTGTTGGATTTGTTTTGCAGTGTTGGGTTTGCTTTGCAGGGTTCGATTGGGTTTGCAAGGTTGGATTGGGTTTGCAGCGTTGGGTTTGCTTTGCGAGGTTGGGTTTGCTTTGCAGCACTGGATTGAGTTTGCAGAGTTGGGTTTGCTTTGCAGTGTTGGATTTGCTTTGCAGTGTTGGGTTTGCTTTGCAGGGTTGGATTGGGTTTGCAAGGTTGGATTGGGTTTGCAGTGTTGGATTTGCTTTGCAGTGTTGGGTTTGCTTTGCAGGGTTGGATTGGGTTTGCAGCGTTGGGTTTGTTTTGCAGTGCTGAGTTTGCTTTGCAGCATTGGATTGGGTTTGCTTTGCAGGTTGGGGTTGCTTTGCAAGGTTGGGTTTGCTTTGCAGTGTTGGATTGAGTTTGCAGGGTTGGGTTTGCTTTGCAGTGTTAGATTTGCTTTGCAGTGTTGGGTTTGCTTTGCAAGGTTGGGTTTGCTTTGCAGCGAATGCTGCCGGTGAAGAGCACGCATGGGAACGCTGTCCCTATTTCCCCCGTCACCACCAGGTACCACCACAGCGACCTCGGATCACGTCGCTCCCCGCTCGGCAAACCCGAGTTCCCCTCGCTGCTGGCCGCGGCCGCGTTTGCTCTCTCTGGGTTTGCGGAGGGAGGGAGCTCGTTATTTTTAACGTTCCGCAGTCCGCCTGGGACGAGGATCTTAAATGAGCCTTGAAATGGCTAGTTTGATAAAAATACACCGGAGACGGACGGCGTGAGTTCCTGCGGCGGGGTGGACGGCCGCTCCTCTGCGCCGCTGGTGCAAATCGTGGCCCCTCGTAGCCGAGAGCCGCGGACCCTCGGGGCAGAGAAGCGACAGCTCGGCAACCCTCTGTTGTGCCCAGCCACCCCGTGTTGGCCTAAACTGCAATTTTCATACCCAAACCCCTCATGCGCGGGACATTTTTCCCTGCCCGAGGGCGTCGTGCGTCTCTGGCTTGTTTGTGCGTTCCCCAGCCTTGCCCCGGGCTGCGGGGGGAAAAAACCCAACCGTCTGCCTGCCCCAGATGCTGAAAACCAGAGTCGCTCACCGAAACTGGGACATTTTTGAGGTGTTCAGTTCCAAATCCTGATTTTTTTTATTCCCCCCCCCCCCCCCGAGCCAAACGACATTTGTCCCCGTTCCTGGGAGAGCAAAGGTCCTGCTCAGCTCGGTGGAAGGAGGAAAACCCAGAGAAAAGCAAGAAACCGTGAAAAAAAACCCCGAGAAAAGCGATAAACCATGAAAACCCCCGAGAAAAGCGATAAACCGTGAAAACCCCCCGAGAAAAAGCGATAAACCGTGAAAACCCCCGAGAAAAGCGATAAACCGCGAGCCAGCTCCTGGGTGCAAGAGGAATTTCTTAGCGAGAGGCAGGTTATGGAGGGCTCCGCCGTCCGCCTCGCCTCCGTTAATTCTCCTAAATGCATTTATTCATCTGCGAAAGCGAAGGGGAGAGTAAAGCCTCTTTGTTTACGTCTCCCTTTCTAAAATAGCCTCAAATTGCACGCTACGTGCCGCTCGGCTCTGCAGCCCGAGAACATATTTTATATTTATACCCTATAGAAGCGCAGGTTTGGCGGCGTTCCTGGACCTCACAGCCTGCCGTCGCCCGTTCGGTACGGCCGCGTCGGTTTTCTGCGCGGCTCGGCATTGCCGAGGGGTTTTATTGCTGGAAGAGCAATTCTTTCTAGCAGGAGATTCTTCATCCCGGTGCTGAAATACGGCGTGAACTTGGTGGCAGATTTCTCACTTTTTGTACCCGAATCGCATCTCAGCTCTGTTCTGCTGCTGCGTTTACCTCTGAGCATCCTCACTTTGATTTTCCCGACCCCCGCCGTTACCCTGGGTCTGGTTTTAACCTCCGTTAAAAAAAAATAAATAAAAATCACATCTTCACTTAAAACAACCGGCACCTTTAGAAATATTTGCAAATCCGGGAAAAGCTTCGCTCGCTGATGGCAAATTGTCGAGGAATTTTTTTCCCCCGAGCAAAGACGCAGCAGCGCCGAAACCGCCCGCGATGGACCGGCGCGGCCGTGTCCGTAACGTGTCATCAGCGGACGTCGCGCAGGACGGCCCCGCGGAAAAGCGAATTTAATTTTTTTTTCACTGGGAACTCTGACATGACCCTTTGCACTTGGGAGATTCACGGTCCCGATCGCGGCAGCGGATTAACGTGACGCGGGGCGGTTTTGGGTGGAAAAGAGGGTTATTACATGAAGTGGCATTTCTCTCGCGTCCTGCAGCGAGGGTTCATTCTCCGGCACGCGTAAACCCGCGCTCCCGCCGGTTGTTCTAGCAAAGCCGGGCTTAAAGGCTGCTGAACGTTCAATGCCGCGCTGCTTCGGGACGTGCTGGTTTTCTCTGCCAGCCCTTCCACCCCTCTTCACCCTCCAGAATACCTGCTGGAACCCAGAAAGCGGCTGCACCCCTCGCCTCTGTCCTTGAGGGGGGCAGTTTTCCTGTTCCGCGCTGGCCGGCAGCGCCCAAACCTCCAGGATCGAACCCGACTTTGTGTTCTCGAGCGACCGGCTGAGCTGGTCCGAGACGTTTCCAGCATCCTCGTAGCAACCTCCCTCCAGCTCTGCGCTGGATTCCCGCTTGCGTCTCTTCCCGACGTTCAGAGCACCCTCTTGCGCCGTCAAAACGATGTCGATTTTAACTCAATACGTATTTTTTTTCCACGTACCCCCCCCCCGCAGGAGAAGCATGAAGAGGAAAGCGATGTTCACCTGCCCGTTCAACGGCGACTGCAAAATCACCAAGGACAACCGGCGGCACTGCCAGGCGTGTCGGCTGAAGCGCTGCGTGGACATCGGCATGATGAAAGAGTGTGAGTACGGCGACGCGCGTCCCCCCCACCCCGGGGAACGATCCTGCGACCCCCTTTCCCTCCTCCGTCAACGCGCGGCGCGGAAAAACTCGAGAGCCCCGCCGGGATTCGGGGAGGACGCGAAGGGCAGGGTACGTGGCGGGTAACGATCGAGGGGAGCTCGTTTAATGATTGAGGCCGTCCCTGCGGCGCTTAGCGATTTGGGGAGTCGCTTTTATCGGAGCCGAGTCACCTTTGGTGGGGGATCGGCTCCGCGAGAGCATCCGGGGCTGTTTGCCGATTAATTCCGACTGAATTTAGTTCCCTTCCACTTCTGCAAAGTCATCATCCTCTCCAGTGCATTTTTGCGCGCTCCTCGCCGCAGTCGAACGGGGAAAATTGAATTTTGAAATTGGAAAGTTCCATTAGCGTGGAACCGGATTGCGTTTTGCTCTTGGGCTTTAATTTTTTTTTTTTTTTTTTTTTTTTTTTGAGGTTTTATTCTTGCAACGTGGATCCGTCTGTCCGGCCACGTGCACAGCAGAGACTTAAATAAATAGCAGAGGGAAGTAAAGTAGTTTTTAACCTAATCCAAACACGTTAATGTTGTCCAAATATTTATTTTCTTCAACTATATTTATAGATAAGCAGCTTTTAAAAATAAAATCATGCTTCCTCCTACATACACACGCTTTCCACGTCCGAAGTCTTCAGGAGAAGGCTGGTGTTCGCGTAGCGTTTGAACCAAAATAAGCTAGCCTCCTGCTAGGAGACATCGCAAAGAGGCCGTCACGTCCTGTGATTGACGGACCCGGAAATTTGGAAAATTAGAAGCGGCGCTCATTCCCTTACGTAGCGAGCGGAGAGCAAACGGTGTCCGATGGCACCGGGTGCCACCGAAGCACCCAAGTCCTCCAGAAAAATCGAAACCTGCAGGGAAAAAAAAAAAAAAAAGCCTAAATTTCTAATTGTCCCAAAGATCGAGAAGATCTCGGGATTTTATTCTCTTAAACTACCATCCGCGTCCCAGAAAGAGGGAGAAAAAGACCATATAATACAGCCGTAGCCTGTCGGCGCGGTTCATTTGGCGTAACCGTTGCTAACGAGGGAAACGTGTCGATTTGCACCGGTTAATTACCCGGGAGAGGCAGGAAAATTGCGCGGCAGCGATGCACGGGGGGGTTTGCACCCCACCGACGCCGGGTCCCGGGGACGTCCCCGCTCTCCGCGGGAGTTAATTTTAAGCGACCTCGTTAGCGAACCGTTACTGGATTAACAAAACCTGACCTGAGGAGACTAAAAATAGCCTTCCGGCGGATTTTGGTTAAACGGAGGGGAACGAGGTGTGCCGCTGTTATTTTTGGGTCGAATCAGGGATATTGAGGATTTTTTAGACATCGCCTCCGTGCGGGGCTGAGACCGTCCAGGTCCCCTTCCAGGCTTGGCTTGAGCCAAACCTGCGGACCAGACGCTGCGGCGATGGGCTGGAGGAGGCGACGAGGAAGGGATCGCGTGTCTTCCAACTCGTACGGAACAAAAAGCCCTGAGCCGCCCACGCTCCCCGGGGACCTGGCGACGACGTCGGGGCGGCCGCTGTCCCCGAAGGATGGGGGGACCGGGGCGGGGGGGAGGTTGGAAAGCGGGAGGGCGGCCGAGGTTACGGCCGTAAGGCTGGAGCAGGATTTATAGCCGCACCGCAAACGCCTGGGTTCACCCCGAGCTGTCCGCAGCCAACGTTAGCAAATATTTGTGGTTTTCCGCCCGTCTTATCTGCGCGGGGTAAAGCGCAGGGCAGGATCGCGGGCTGGGAGACGGGCAGAGGCGAAATCGGCCTCGCGACCCGAGCCGTCGCCTTTGGGAACACTCTGCTCTCCGGAGCGGTTTCCCTTCGGAAAAGGTTTCCCTTCGGAAAGCGACGCCGCTGGTTTTTCCTAGTATGATGCTTAGCACGAATATACTTTAAAGCAGGGCGAAGGGTTCGTTACTGGACTATTCTGCCTGTTTCGGCACCGGGTTTGGGCAGCAAAATGCTGAATTTGCCCTTTTTTGCCCTACAAAATCGCCTTTTGCCACGTGCCTGGAGCTCAGGAGGGGACGTCCGTCCCTCGGGGCACCGGATGGACCCGTAACCTCTGGGTGATTCCCCTCTCGCCGTCTCCGTCCCTACTGCCCCGACCTTTAACCGCGTACAGCTCGTCCGTCTGAAGCACGACGATAAATTAGGCATCACCAAATCGAGCGGCCGAAGGGACCCGTGAGCCCCTCCCCAGGGCTGCAGCGCTCTCACGGCGTCGAATTTATTCTCTCCCCGCCACTTTATCTGCTGCTGGGGAATTATTTTTTGGGGGGGGGGGGGGGGATGGAAAAAGTGAATCTCCCCGGCCGCATCCTGGGGCAGTGTGTCCCTCGGCAGCCGGGTCCTGGGACATCGGGGAGGTGTTTGCAGATAATCCCCGCCCTGGGATCAGCACCCCATGGATCTTCTCTCTCCCGTTTTCCAAGGAAAAGGCTGGCTGGGATCGGGTTGTGGATCCTCGCTACAAGGCTCAATTTATGATCTCAGTGCTGAAAATCCCCAAAGAGGCGGGGGGGGAACCAGACCAAAAACCAACCCCACGCCATCTCGGAGTCAGGGAAAGGAGCGGACACTGGAAGGAAATTGTGCGGAGAGAAGGGAATTTCCCGAATCGGGGGAGATGCTGGGGGAGCAGCCGGGGCAGCAGCATCCGGCAGGGTTACGGCTGTCGAGGGTGGGACCGTGGGATGAGGGTGAGCAGGGAGGGAGGTGCCGTTTCCAGCTCTCCTCCGCTTCCCCGAATAGGCGGCGATACTCGAAAGCAAAAAAAAAAAAAAAAAAAAAAAAAAAAAGTCCCTGCTGCCCCAAACGTGGAACGCGTTATTCCCCGGCCCCGGGAGCCGCCGCACGGCGACGTTGTGCAACGCCGGATTCGGGGACCCGGAGAGCGGCCGAGCGGCGAAGGGGGAGCGCGAGAGAGAGGGAAGAGTTGCGGCCGGCTGGGAAAACGTCGTTTGGCAGCGGCCGGCCGGGAAGGGTCTCCGCTCCCCACGGGCTCGAAGCACGCGTCGTAAACATCCAGAGTCCTTTAATTAGAGCAGATGGGAACCGGCGGCGGGAAAGCTCTCTGTGAAATCTGCGCGAGCATCGCCGCCGTCGCTGCGACTTGCTTGGCGCGGGGAGAGCAGCAGCAGCCGCGGACCCCGCGGTTGGCGTCGCGGCTCCAATTTAACCCCGGTGCACGTCCCTACACCGTATTGAACTGCTGCTGTCGCCGCTTGGCCCTCATGCTTTCTGTTCGGCTGCTCTGGCGCTTCCAAGCCCCTGGTTTCGGTGGGGGCTGCGGGGTCGTACCCACCCCCCCCAGCCGGCTGTACCCCCGCGTGCTGCCCTCGGTGCCGGCCGTGGCTTCCCCTGCTGCCCCCGCGGCGTCTGGCGAAGAGGGACAGCGTCCGTCTGGGTGGATTTCGGGTCAGGGCAGCCCACAAACCCTCCGCCGCGTGGTCGGTCGTGCCAGGAGTCTGTGGCCGGACGCCTCCGGCTCGGCGTTCGGGAGGAAATCCGCGCCGGGATCTCGAGTGGAAGGTGCGGGCGTCGAGCTGCTTCCCCGCCCCGCGTTCCCGCTCAAGGGACGTGGCGGGCAGCACCCGTCCTGCCGCCAAAAGGAAATGAGCCCAATCCTTTTCCCCAGGGCTTCCCGCTACCCCAAAGCCGTTTCTCCGTCCCCTTCGGGTTTGCTGCTCCCCGGCATCACCGGGAACGATTTCACCAGAAACGCTGGGGGCGGTTCTCGATCCGCAGCGCCGATGCCGGGCTGTGTCTTGGCTTGCACGAGTACCGCTGTGTCACGGCACGGGCGTTCACACCGCCAGACGAGCTAAAACGAGATCGCAACTCCCCTTTATCTGATTTTTTTAAAAATTTTTTTTTTTTTTTTAAACACCTCCTTCAGGTTTTAATCTTCTCTGGGCTCCAGCAAGTCCTATCGGAGCATTAAACACCGAACCCGCTGCCGGCCAGAGCCACGGCCCGTTTCCATCGCCACAGCAGCGTGCAGCCCGGGACGTGCAGGGAAACGGGATGTTCCGTCCTATGGACCCCGTACAGGGAAATCCGGCTGCCGTAGGGGGTCGTACCGGGGAACACAAACCTTTGTTCCCCCCCATGGGAGCGATACTTTGGGAAACGCTTTTGCTTTTCGGCGCCTGCCGGACCGAGAAAGGCTGCGGCTCGCTGTTCAAATCTCTCGGCAGGGTGCATTTCCTAAAGGCGGGTGGGAAATCCCAAGGAAATTTCCCTTGCAGTCTTGCCCCAACACAGAAACATCCTTTTCCTTTCCTGTCCGCTCTGCGGATGCTTCCCAACTTCGGATCAATTCTCTTGCGGGATCTGAGACTTGTTCGCTGTAGATGCCTGCGATAATAATAATAATAATAATAATGATAATAATAATAATAACCAGAACGGGTGACGGGAAACTCTTAATTTCTCTCCCCAAGCAGTCACGCTGTTCCCTGCGGAGCTGCCCGGAACGTGCCGGCCGTTCCCGTGTCCCCGAGATCTTCAAGTCCCCTCTGAGATTGTGCAAATTTGAAAATGTATTGGAAAAACGCCGGGGGCTAAAGGCGGCGGGAGGGAGCGGGGACCGCGAACGGCTCTTTGCTCCCGCCGACCTCTCATCCCAAATTCCGTCTCGGCTCTCTGTAACCCAAGGCAGGCAGAAAGCCGCCCGCCATCAGATAACGTGCTTGGGTTTTGGTTTTGGTTTTTTTTTTTTAATGACTGGTTAAAGGGCTAATAACATCTTGAAGAAAATGAGCTCTGCTATTTTTAGGACCCGCCGGTTGGATGAGTATTAACGAGCGCTTTCGTGAACGTGTTGGTTTGGTTGTGGGACGGGGACGGGGTCGCTACCCCCGAGAGATCGTTGCGGCTCTGCGTTGCTTTTCTTCTCTTTCCACCCCGTCTTGAAGCTCTTTTTATGAAGATTGGAGCCCGGATTGCCTGCGGTACGCTCCCCTTCCCTAATTAAACGGGAGCAGCTCTGCGTATCGCCCTTGGATTGACCCTTGGCCACCGCCAAAGCCCGTCACCCATAATATCAGCCGTAAATACCCGACTCTGGGAATTTATACATCCCCTCGGCTTAAAAATACTTGCGATCCTGCACTGGATACCCAGCCTATCGCTGCCGCAGCGCGGTTGCCGGACAGCGATGCCACGTCGCGCTCCCTTTGACGGCGGCGGCAGCAGCGCCGGAGTGAGATGAACCCGCTGGCCTGAGTCCTGCAGGATGAAGATTTCTCTTCACCCGAAAGCAAACGGCAAGGTTGCGGGGCAGACGCGCGGCCGACGTGACCTCGTCGCACCCCATCCTCGTCTAAAAAGCACCCAAAGCCGGTTATAAACCGCTGCCGGTCTCGTAGCGGGACGCCGTGCCGCGGCGATGGAGGGCAGGAGCAGGCTGGGGTGGATGCGGGTTTAATAACGGATTTAGTAAAAGGCGATGGGGATGGCGGTGGCGTCGCTGCGGTCCCCGTTTGTGACGCTTTGCCTGTCCCTGCAGTCATCCTGACGGACGAGGAGGTCCAGAGGAAGCGTGAGATGATACTGAAGCGCAAGGAGGAGGAAGCGCTCAAGGAGAGCTTGAAGCCCAAACTCTCGGAGGAGCAGCAGAAAGTCATCGACATCCTCCTCGAGGCCCATCACAAAACCTACGACCCCACGTACGCCGACTTCACCAAATTCCGGGTACGTCCGGGGCACGCCAGCCCCGATCCGCGTGCGCAGCGCCGAGCGGTTCCTCCCCGGATGCACCGAACCCGTTCCGTCCCACGACCTCGCGATTTAAAAAAGCCCGTTCCATCCCACGACCTCGCGAGTTTTTTTAACTCCTCCGTTTTTTTTAAATAAAATCCCGACGCCAAAAAAAAATCCCAACCAACCCCTCTCCCCCCCAAACCGGGCGAACGCCCGCCACCGAATTGCTCTCCCGTCCCCGTTGCTCACCTCCTGCTCTCTCTTCCAGCCCCCTGTGAGAACCGACGCCAGCGGCAGGGGGGCAGCTCGCTCCTCCTCCATCCTCACCCAGGACTTGTCCTCGGAGGATTCCACCGACCTCTTTGGCTCCGAAGCCTTCGGCGCGTTTCCAGGTACCGCGCTCGCCTCTCCCCTGGGTGACGGGGGTGGAGGTGCGGCAGCTTTACCCAGATCCGGCCACCCGGACCCTTGGTTTTACCTCTTTCGGGGAGGTTTTTGAACTCTAAGACCCTCCTGGGGGGGGCCGGGGGGGTGTTGACCGTTCTCCCTCTCTGCAGAGTCCGTGGAGCCCCAGATGTTTTCGAACCTCGTCCTCTCCGAGGAGAACGACGAGAGCTCTTCGATGAACATCGACTTCTCTCACCTCTCCATGCTCCCGCACTTGGCCGACCTGGTCAGCTACAGCATACAGAAGGTGATCGGCTTTGCCAAAATGATCCCGGGATTCAGGTGAGACGGTCGCTCCCGGATCCGATGTCCGTGGCCGTTTTCCACTCTTGGGAATCCCCCATCCTACCCTTCGCAGCCGGATCATTTTTCTCTGTTTCACCTTCGCAGCTCTCCCTCGGGCTCTTCCCTTCCCAGGTCTGTTCCTACCTTCACGTTTTCTGTCTCTCCTCCTCCTCGGGGTTTACTCCTTTTCCGTCTTTACCCCGATTCACCCCAGACTCAAAACGTTTGAGCTCCTCCGATGCTGGAGGCCGCGCCAGCGGGTCCCCATCCCGCTTTGTGAAGGACCCCAGGTCCCGTTTAACTCCAGGCTGACGCTCGGGGCGCCGCTTGGTGCCACCCGGTAAACGTAACTGCGGAAATACCCGCGGCTTAATTTACATGGAAACCCGGGGTGAAGGGAGACGTCAGGGTTCCCCCTCGCCGGCGAAGGGGGTTACGGATGGAGAAGGCGGCGCGCGGGCCGTCCCTTCGCTCGCCGACCGGGTCTCGCATCGTTTTGCGTGTGTGTGTGTGTGTCCCCCTCCCTCTTCCCCGGCTCCGCAGGGACCTGGCGGCGGAGGACCAGATCGCCCTGCTGAAATCCAGCGCCATCGAGGTGATCATGCTGCGCTCCAACCAGTCCTTCACCCTCGAGGACATGACGTGGACCTGCGGCAGCAACGACTTCAAGTACAGGATCAGCGACGTCACCCAAGGTAAAGGGGATTTAAGGATCCTCGGTGCGGGGGGCAGAGAGATCCCAGGCGGCGCGGTGGGAACCAGGCGCTGAAGGTGGGAGAGATGCACCCGGTGCAGCGGGGAAGCAACAATACGGAGCCAAACCGCCCGTAGGTTCCAAAAAGAGATTTCAAAAGCAAAACCTGCTCCATAATCTCCTGCTTTAGAGAAACTACGGCGGAGAAAAGTACGATTAGAACCCAATGTGCTTTTAGCTGTATCCAAAGTCCTTTTCCGCTGTCCCGGCTCTCTGCTGCGCTGGAAGAGGAGCTGCCGAGCTCCAGGGAGATCTTTTATTTTTATTTTTTTTAGTTTTTTTATTCCCCCCCTGGAGCGGGCTGTGCTAAAAGTCCTTTCTCCTCCCAGCTGGCCACAGCATGGATCTGCTGGAGCCGCTCGTGAAATTCCAGGTCGGCTTGAAGAAGCTGAACCTTCACGAAGAAGAGCACGTGCTCCTCATGGCCATCTGCATCCTGTCCCCAGGTAGGAGGACGCGAATCCCCCCGAGGTGACGAACCCACCACATTTTTGAACCTCGTCCCCCAAACTAAACCCATCACCCATCCCTACCAGCTGGGAAAAGGGAAATCACCTCATTTTTGGTGGCGTTTCCTAGATCGTCCGGGTGTGCAGGACACCTCGCTGGTGGAATCCCTCCAGGATCGCCTCTCGGAGATCCTCCAGACCTACATCCGCTGCAGGCACCCTCCTCCCGGCAGCCGCCTGCTCTACGCCAAGATGATCCAGAAGCTCGCCGACCTACGGAGCCTGAACGAGGAGCACTCCAAGCAGTACCGCTGCCTCTCCTTCCAACCCGAGCACAGCATGCAGCTCACGCCGCTGGTGCTCGAAGTCTTCGGCAACGAGATATCGTGACTCGGCGGGATGTCGCGACTCCGGCCGCGGGATCGAGCGCGTGTGTCGTGTGTCGTTTCCCCCCCCCGCTCCCCGCTAAAGGGATAAGTCAGCAGCGAGCGGAGGGGACGTGGCGGGAGTTTTGGACGTAGATGGGTTGGTTTCACACTACTGGGGGGGGTCCTGCTCCGTCTCAGCCGCGGCAGGGGAGGTTTGATCGGTGACAGACCCAAATCCACGTGGGTTTTTCGTCCCCCGTATTCCGTGAGCGGCTTTTCCCCCTTCCCTGCCGGCTGCGAGAGCTGACTTATCCCTTTACGGAGGTTTTTGAGGCCGGGCTGCCTCGAATCATTTCTTTCTTGACACAAAAAAAACCCAAACCAAAACCGCCCCAAAAATTGAGCTGCTTGGAAGAAGCAGCGCTGGGGTGGTTTTTTTGGGGGGGGGACACACGGACCCACGGCGTTGCTGAGCGCTCGGCACCGTCCTCCGCTCCCCTCCTAAACCCTGCAGCGCTCGTCGTCCCCCCCCGTTTCAAAAAGGGAGGTGCCGGTTGAATTGCACACACACACCACACACACACACACACACACACACCCCCCACACACACACACACCCCCCACACCCCGTCGGGGCTGCGTCCCCAAAAACCGCTCCCGTGGGACGAGGCCGGAGGCATCTGTGGCAGCTGCCGAGAGGGGACATTTTGGGAAACCATTGGAATTTGCTGTTCCCCACACGACTGCCCGGCGTGGGGGCAGCAGGCCTCTCCAGCGGAACCCCCGGGACTGTGTCCCCCCCCGGCCCCACACTCCCCCTCCCACGGCCCCTCGCAGCCCGTGACGGCGTCGCATTAACCGCCACGGGCCCAGCCCGGCTTTGGCACCTCGCGGTGTCCCGTGCCACGCTGGGACCGGGTGCCGGAGGCTGCTCGGTGCCGGTGACCCCCCCCCCCCACACACACACCCCTCCCCGGGCCCGGTGGAGCCACCCACGGCGGGGGGTTGGGGGGGACAGGGAGGCTCCTGGGCCCCCCCCGGGCCGTGCCCCGTGTCTGGGCAGGGCCCCTGCTGCTCCTCCCAAATAAAGTCTCGCTTGGGAACGGCGCCTGGGCTGGTTTTTGGGGGGTTTGGGGGGGGCTGCGTGTCCCTCTGTCCCTGCGTGGGCTGGGCAGGACCGGGGGTGTCTGTCCGGGGGGGCTGGGCAGCGCCTGTGCCCGGTGGGTGCCTGTGTGTCCGTGTCCGTGTGTCCCCATGTCCGTGTGTCCCCGTGTGTCCATGTCTGTGTCCCCATGTGTCCGTGTCTGTGTGTCCATATGTCCATGTCCCCGTCTGTGTCCCCGTGTGTCCGTGTCTGTGTGTCCATATGTCCATGTCCCCATGTCTGTGTCCCCGTGTGTCCGTGTCCGTGTGTCCACGTCCATGTGTCCCCGTGTCCATGTGTCCTCATGTCCATGTCCGTGTCCCCGTGTCCCCATGTCCCCGTGTCCCCGTGTTCATGTCCCCATATCCCCATATCCCCATATCCCCATATCCCCATGTCCCCATGTCCCCATGTCCCCATATCCCCATATCCCCACGTCCCCACGTCCCCACATCCCCACATCCCCATGTCCCCATATCCCCATATCCCCATGTCCCCCTATCCCCCTATCCCCATGTCCCCATATCCCCATATCCCCATGTCCCCATATCCCCATGTCCCCATGTCCCCATGTCCCCATGTCCCCATATCCCCATGTCCCCATGTCCCCATGTCCCCATATCCCCATGTCCCCATATCCCCATATCCCCACATCCCCACGTCCCCACGTCCCCACGTCCCCACGTCCCCATATCCCCATGTCCCCATGTCCCCATGTCCCCATATCCCCATGTCCCCATGTCCCCATATCCCCATGTCCCCATGTCCCCATGTCCCCATATCCCCACGTCCCCACGTCCCCACGTCCCCACGTCCCCATATCCCCATGTCCCCATATCCCCATATCCCCATATCCCCATATCCCCATGTCCCCATGTCCCCATATCCCCATATCCCCATGTCCCCATATCCCCATGTCCCCATGTCCCCATATCCCCATGTCCCCACGTCCCCACGTCCCCATGTCCCCATGTCCCCATATCCCCATATCCCCATGTCCCCATATCCCCATGTCCCCATGTCCCCATATCCCCATATCCCCATGTCCCCACGTCCCCACGTCCCCATATCCCCACGTCCCCATATCCCCATGTCCCCATGTCCCCATGTCCCCATGTCCCCATATCCCCATATCCCCATGTCCCCACATCCCCACGTCCCCACGTCCCCACGTCCCCATGTCCCCATGTCCCCATATCCCCATGTCCCCATGTCCCCATGTCCCCATATCCCCATATCCCCATATCCCCATATCCCCACGTCCCCACATCCCCATGTCCCCATATCCCCCTATCCCCACATCCCCACGTCCCCATATCCCCCTGTCCCCATGTCCCCATATCCCCATATCCCCATATCCCCCTGTCCCCATGTCCCCATATCCCCATATCCCCACATCCCCATGTCCCCATATCCCCATATCCCCATGTCCCCATATCCCCATGTCCCCATATCCCCATATCCCCATGTCCCCATGTCCCCACGTCCCCATGTCCCCACATCCCCATGTCCCCATATCCCCATATCCCCATATCCCCATATCCCCATATCCCCATGTCCCCATGTCCCCCCCCGTGTCCCCCCCCGTGTCCCCCCGTGTCCCTCGCGCCGCCCGAGGGGGCGGTGCCTCCAGGCAGCCCCGCCCTCGCCCCGCCCCTTACGGCTCCGCGAAGGGCGCATGCGCGCTCACAGCCGGCCAGAGGTGGGCGGGGCGATCTGGCGCATGTGTGGTCACGCTGAGGCGTGTGCTGGGAGGTGTCATCTGGCGCATGCGCGCAGCGGACGGGCGGGGACCGGGGTAAATTGGCGCATGCGCAGGGTGGAAGGGCGAGGACTGGGCGGGGCTGGTGAGGGTGAGGGGCGGGGTCGTGGGAGCTGGGGCGGATGGCGCATGCGCAGAGCAGACGGGCGAGGGCCCGGGCGGTGGCAACGCATGCGCAGGGCGGCGGGGAGGGGGGTCGGGTGGGGTTAGCGCATGCGCAGGCCAAACACGGACAGGTGCACGGGCTGTTCGCGCATGCGCCGTACAGAAGCGTCGGTGAGGCGGTGCCGCGCATGCGCGGTGCCATGCCGAGCGCCCGGCGCGCGCTCCGCCTCATGGCCGCCGCCGTGGGCACCGGGAGCGGGGCCGGGGTTGGGCCCGAGCCCGCCCCGAGCATCGGCACCCACGACGGCACCTTCCACTGCGACGAGGTGCTGGCGTGTTACCTGCTGCGCCTCCTGCCCCGCTACCGGGTACGGCTCCGGAGCACCGTGCGGTTGGGACCGGGATTTGCGGCCTGCTCGGGCCTTCTCGTAACCGGGCCCGGCTCCCTCCCGGCACCGCTGCAACGGGATGGGGACCCCGTGCCATGCCCCGACCCCCGCCCGTCCCTGGTCCCTCCTCGGGGCTCCCCCTGAGATGCCCGGTCTCCTTTCGGGGTGCCCCGTTACCCGGGGGCAGCCCCCCCCCCCCCCCCGGGTTCGTTCCCCTCACTCCAACCCCCGGCAGGACGCGGAGGTCGTTCGCACCCGGGACCCCCAGCGCCTGGCCCAGTGCGACGTGGTGGTGGACGTAGGGGGGGAGTACGACCCCGAGCGACACCGCTACGACCATCACCAGAGGTGAGACCCCCCCCCCCCGCCACGCCCCGGCGGTCCCCCACGCCCCGGGTCCCTCGGGGCTGACCCCACGGCCCCGCAGGTCCTTCACGCAGTCCATGCGGAGCCTCCGTCCCGACAAGCCCTGGACCACGAAGCTGAGCAGCGCCGGGTTGGTCTATTGTCACTTCGGCTCCCAAATCCTGGCGGGGCTCCTGGGGCAGCCCGAGGACGGTCCCGTCGTGACGGCGCTCTACGATAAGGTACCACGGGAACCGGGAGGGCTTCCCTGGGGCGTCGCCCCATAAGAGAGAGCTGTGGGGAGCGCGACCCCATCCAAGAGGGGACCAGTTTGTTCCAGGTACTGGTGGGGAGCTGACCCCCAGTGTCCCCGCGCTGTCCCCAGCTGTACGAGAACTTTGTGGAGGAGATCGATGCCATCGACAACGGCATCGCGCAGGCGGAGGGGGAACCCCGCTACGCCCTCACCACCACCCTCAGCGCCCGCGTGGGCCACCTGAACCCCCGCTGGAACGACCCCGACCAGGACACTGAGGTGGGGATGGGGGACGGGGCGGGGGGGGGGAGGGCAACTTGGGGCCACCCCGCTGGGGGCCACCCTTGACCCTCTTCTGCGTCCCCAGGTGGGGTTCAAGCGGGCGATGGAGCTGGTTGGGGGCGAGTTCATGGACCGGCTCGACTACTACCACCGCGCCTGGCTGCCGGCACGGGCGCTGGTGGAGGAGGCCATCCGGCGACGCTTTGAGGTACTTCCTGTGCCGGTTCTGGGGGTGGGCGGAAAGTTTGGGGAGGGGCACGGCATGAACAGAGGCCAGGTTCCCTCGGGGTAAACCTGCGTGGTCCAGGGCACCCCTTGCGCCCCAGAGCCCTACACACAGCTGTGCACCCCCTTCTGTACCCCTATATCCTTCCATATGGCCATGCACTCCCTTCTGTACCCCATATTCTTCAGTATAGTCATGCACCTCCTCCTGTACCCCTGTATCCTTCAATATAGTCATGCACCCCCTCCTGTACCCCTATATCCTTCAATATAGCTGTGCACCCCCTCCTGTACCCCTATATCCTTCAGTATAGCTGTGCACCCCCTCCTGTACCCCTATATCCTTCAATATAGTCATGCACCCCCTCCTGTACCCCTATATCCTTCCATCCAGCTACGTACCCCCTCGTATACCCCTGTACTCCTACGCACAGCCACCCCCCCTTCTGCTCCCCTATACCCCTACACACGGCCGTGCACCCCCCATACGTGTGTATATATATTATTATAGCCGTACACACCTGTATACGCCCCCCCACCTCCCTGTGCACCCCAACATTCCCCGGAACTCCCCGCGCAGGCTCGGCAGAGCACCCTCTATCAGCTGCAGATGGATGAAGGGGTGGGGGGCAGTGTGTGTGTGTGGGGGGTGCTGTGCAGGCAGGACCCCCCATGTGCCCAGCGTGTCCCCCCCGCCCCCCGTGCAGGTGGACGCGAGCGGGGCGGTGCTGGAGCTGCGGCAGGGCGGCTGTCCCTGGAAGGAACACGTCTTCAGCCTGGAGCAGGAGCTGGCGCTGCCCCGGCCCCTCCAGCTGGTGCTTTTCCCCGACCGCAGCGGGCAGTGGCGGGTCCAGAGTGTCCCGGCGGGGCCACACACCTTCCAGAGCCGGTGAGAGCCGTCCCCTCGCCGCGTCCCCCCTTCCTGACGGCAGGTTTTTACCTCTCGCCTCCCTCTTTTCCCCCCTCTCCCCACTGCAGCCTCCCTCTCCCCGAGCCCTGGCGAGGTGTCCGGGACGAGGAGCTGTCCCAGCTCACCGGCATTCCCGGCTGCGTCTTCGTACACGCCAGCGGCTTCATCGGAGGCAACCGCACGCGGGAGGGGGCGTTGGAGATGGCGCGGCGGACACTGGCACAGCAGCACGGGGAGGGCACGTAGAGTGGATGAGGCCCCCCCCCCCCCCCCCCCAGTCACGGTCACCCCAAAAGGGAGCCCCTTGCCCAGCGCAGGGGGGTTCCAGGGAATGCTGCTGGGTGAGGGCTGAGACCATCCCCGCTCAGCACGTGGAACGGGATCACAGCAGGACACTGAACTGGAGCTGGCTGGGGGGGGGACCGGGCTCCCCCCCGGGGTGTCACTGGTCCCAGTGTGGGACTGGTGCAAACCCAGTCGGAGCCCAAACCAAGAGACTTTTTGGATCCAGTTCCCTGACGATTGTGCCCGTTCCTGAGGTGTACCTGCTGCCAGTGGCTTCCCAACACCAGTAAAAACCAGTCCGTTCCCAGTGCATTCGTTGCTCAGGCAATGGGGGGGGCTGAGGGGTGTCCTTGGGGTGTGGGGGAATAAGGGGGTGGGGGGGTGGGTGCAGGCATCACTGGGAGCCTGGGAGGGGAACGCGGGCGTCCTGCTGCCCCCCCCGCCACCAACCCACACATCTGGCACTACGGGGGGGGAACAGACGGACGCGGAGCCCCCCCTCCACCTCGCTTCAGCTCCAGGGCGATGTGGGCAGCCTGGCTGCTGCTGCTGGTGCTGCCCGCCTGCCCCCCGGGCTGCCGGTGCCCTGGGGGGGCCCCCCCGGGGCTGCCCCCCACCGCTGGGCGCAACGAGACGCTGGCGGGGGGCAGGCGGGCGCCGGACGCGGCGGTGCTGGCGGCCGTGGGCGGGTGGCTGGGCGCCGTCCTCGTCTACGTGGGCCGGTACGTGCGGCGGAGCCGAGCCGAGACGCGGTTACACCTCGAGTACCTGCGGGCGCTGCCCTGTGAAGCACCCGGCCCCGAGGAGGAGGAGGAGGAGGATGAAGAAGCGCTCAGCACCGTCCTCTGAGGCGCCGTGGGGACGAGCCAGCACCAGCAGCACACCGGGGAGCCCCAAGGATGGGGGGAAGCCCCCCCCCAGAAGTGCCTCAGCGGCTGGAGCGGGTTTGTACCCCCCTTATTTTTACTCCATAGCCTCCTGCCCGGGCTCGGCTGCTCCTGCCCCGGGTCATGCCGTACCTCTGGGGAGGATTTGGGGGGTCCGGGGCAGGGGGGGACACAAGGGCAAGCGGGGCCCCTCTGCTCTCCCCATCATCTGTGCGCTCCAGGCTTTAGCAGAGCGATCACAGCGTAATCCCAGGGATTAACCGTGTGTAATCCGGGGGTTTAACTGTGCTGCCCCCCCCACCTCACCATTAATCCCCCCTCTGGGTGTGGGGGGGCCCCATCTGCTCCCCCTTTCCACTTCGGCGCTCACACAGGGCGACGTGAGCCCCCAGCACCGTTCAGCACCCAGCTCCAGCCCCAAACGAGCCACATGCTGGTTTTTATGGATTCACAGAGTTTTTGATGGACTTTAGGTCGTTCTTTGCCCCCACCTTTCCCCTGGTGGGGGGGAGGAAGCAGCTCTTTAACCCCAAAACAAAGCCCCCAGGGGGGGCACCAACGCTGGGCGGGTCCCTTAATTAAACAGATTGAAGACGCAGGGAATGGATTTTCTCCTGCAGGTTCACCCCGAGCTGTTTTTAACATCAAAAAGCAGCACTGGAGCCCCAGAAACACCCACGGGGCTTCAAGACCTCACACCCCCACCCCCCTCCCCAAAACTTCCAGCCCCCCCAGGGCAAGGAAAGAATGAGACGCAGCAACAGCGAGGGGCAGCGGGGGAGAAAGAGCCACCTTTAATCTGCGCAGCGCCGGCCCCGCGAGCTGCGTGACCCCCCCGAGGAGGTATGAAAAGGCACCTGAGGTTACGCCGCGCGTCCGGGGAGGAAGAGGATGGAGGGGCCGGGGGTCGTCACAGCTCCGAGAAGAGCGGCTGCTCCCGCACGCTGGCGCTGGCCATGACGGGGCTGCGGCTGGGGCTGGCGCAGGGGACGCGGGCGCTCACGAAGAAGAAGGGGATGTGGCTGATTTTCCCCGTGGACCAACACTGGAGGGAGGAAGAGGATGGGAGGAGGCAGATGAGTACAGGCCAGGGGACGACAGTCCAAGCGTCACCCTCGTCCCCCCCGTTATCCCAGCAAGGACGCCTTCCCCACCCTCTCCCTCTCCGCAACGACGCTCCGGGGAGGTTTTTCCCGCACCACGGGATCGATCTCCCTCGGGGAGGGCGATGGGGAACCCCGAGAATTGCTGCTGAAACCCGGGGACCGCACTCACCACGGTGAGGAGGGCGCCTTTCGTAAAGCAGGGGTGGAAGGAGATGAGCTGGGGCTGCGCGCCGCGCTCGCCTCGCAGGAAACCGCTGCAGGGGGGGGAAGGAAGAGCTGTGGTTAGAGCACAACTGCAGAGCGACATCAAAAATAAACACCAAACCCAACAAAAACCCGGTGCTTTTGGCACAGTTGGCGGGCAAGCAAGAGATGTTCGGGCTCTGCCAGGACGCAGCCCCAAGCAAAGGGTTTTGAGGTGGATAACGGACAATATTGCCAAAACAAAAGATATTCTGGGGTGCGGAACTGCTCAAAGCAGCACGGGGCGGCAGCAGCTCTCCGCTCTTCCCCACCGCGCCCTGGGGAATTCCTGGTATCGAACCAACCCGAAACCAACCCAAAACCCGCCGCCACGCACCACGGCAGGAGCTCAAACACGGGGCTGTTGCGGGTACGAAACACAGCGATGACCGTCTGGCTCCCGGGAGCGTCGGGATGCCCTGCAGGAAGGGGAGAGGAGCAGCGAGGTTTTTCCCTTGCCCGAGGGACAGCACGGACGGGCCCCCGGACACCGAACCGGGGACGCGGAGGTCAGGTTTATTGCGGGGAGAGGCTGGAGGCGGCTGGGGGCTGCGGAGACTGGGGCTTCAACGACCCTTCGGTGATTTAACGCGGGCTCCGAGGTCTCGGGTAGCTAGGTTTGGCCGAAAAGGGTTTGGGCAACGGGTGAGGCGGCTCCTTTGGGAACACCCCAGCCTTTAAGGTGTGACGTGGAGGCCCCATCGCCCCGAGGTGGAGGTTATTTTCCATCCTAGCGCAGTTTCTGTGCCGAGAACCTCGCAGGACCTACCTGGAGGCGCAGAGGGGGGGCAGGTGCCAGCTATGGGAGTCCCGGTCCCCTCAGCTTTCCGCCCCCCCCGCACACCCCCGTTTCTTCCCCACCCAGCTTTAAGCACAGAAAAAAAAAATAAAATAAGATTTGGGCACAGCAGCTTCAGCCAGTGGCGTGCAGGGAGCGAGCCCGAGGCAGCAGCATCCCCAGCACTGTGTTTCGGTGTTCCCTCAAAGGTCTGCTTTGTCTCGGAGCCGGACCCGTCCAGGAGAGCCTGAATAGCTCGATTATCCCAGGGGCTGCTCCTGGACACGGAGCCAGGAGGCCCAGTCGGGCTCCAGGCGGAATGTGGGCACTGCGGGAACACGGAGACCTCGCAGGGAGGTCGGGAGAGGTGATTCATCCGACTGGAAGCGGGAAGGGAACTCGGACACATCCCTCTCTGAAGGATACGGAGGAGCGGAAGGTGGGTGCTGCCTTCCTGACCCGGTTCCTCCTCACCCCGGTGGGGTTCGTGCCCCTCCTGCCCGCTGGAAAGGGGATTTCCAGCAAAGCCGAAGGCGGCGCTTACCTCTGATGATCACCGCGAGTCTCTCTCCGGTGGGATCCCACACCATGGAGTGAACTTCTCCTCCGATCCTGAAACCGGCACGAGCAGCAGTGAGCTACCACCATCCCCAGCGGGGAGACACGGACCCCCCGTGTCACCTTAGGACGACGGGGGCGGCCAGACCCACCTCTCCTCCCCGTAGAGCGTCTCGAAGGTGGTCTCGGACAGATCTGCCACGATAGAAGCCGTTTTCGAGCCTCCTACTTGCCCTTGCATCTCCCCTGAAACAAAATCGCAGGAACCGGGTCATTTCTGGTCTCCTGTTCAAATCACTGCCCTAAATCATACTTTTATTTCTAAAGCGATACGGGATTTATCTCTGTTTCTTAGAGCAGGTAGAGAGCACCGTGCTGCAATCCCAGCAGCATCTGCCTAGGTGTGGGACTGAGGACAGGCGTGGGTTTCCCCTGAAAAAACCATCAGGACCAGCTGCCTCCGTGGAAAAATAAAGCCACGTGAGCTGGGCGTTTAACCCACTGTAAAATTTCCCTGCAAACCGTTTGTGACCAAGATCGTAGTGTCCTGCCTAAGTTAAAAAAAAAAACCAAAAAACAAAAAAAACCAAAAAAAACCCAACAAACAAACTGGGAAATGCAGCTAATAAGGAAGAAAAAAACAAACCATCGGGCCCCAGCCAAAAGGAAGAGGATCGCTTGGGGAACAGCCGCCGGCTCGGGCAGACTCACCTCTGTACTCGGAGAAGGACAAGGAGTAGATGACGGACTCTCCCAGCACCGTGAAGAGCAATCGGCTGCCGTCAGGGCTCCAGCACCCCGTCTGCGGGACACAGAGCCACGTTAACGCCCGTTAGCCGGGCCGGGGAGGTGGCAGCTCGCCGGGGACTTTTTTTGAGCCAGCTGGAAACGGGGGAGTTTTAGTAAACCACCGTACGCGACCCCGAGGGCCTCAGCGGAAACGTCTGACCCGCGTGGGTGGGAAATCCCCCCCATCCTACCTGGCAGCGTCCTTTGATGGTGGGCCACCGCTCGCACGTCCACATCTGAGCCTCCCACACTCTGGAAGAGAGATAGACCGAAATGAGAGGGATAAATTCCTGGGATCTGCCCCAATTCCACTGCTCCAGGAGGAATCGCAGACGTCAGACCCGACTACCCACCCATTTTTTCCTCCCCCCCGCCGCATCGGATGGGGTAGGAGTGGGAGCGGTTAGGACACAAAGTATGCAGATCTGCTTGGGTTTGGAGCGAACAAAAACCGTAATAAATAAAACGTTTTTGCGGGCAGGGAGCTCACCTGAACACCGCAGAGGGGGTGGCCGCCAGGACCTTGCTGCCGTCGGGTGACCAAGCCAAGTACGTGACACCACCGCCCCCAAACCACTGCAGCTGGACGCAGTTTTCGGTGGACACGTCCCATACCTGGCAGAGGGGACAACGAGGAGGGTAACGACACCGGGACCCAAATGCCGACCAGGTAGTTAGCACAGCTTTGGGGTCATTTTTACATGGATTAGGCAATACAGAGTGATGCTTTCCGATCTAATCAAATTCAGGAGCTGCCTAATCCATCGTCCGAGGAAACGCTGCCCGTCCCCAGCCGAACCGTCCCTCGGTGACCCCGCAGCGGGTGTCCCAAATGCCTCTTACCAGCATGGCCGTGTCAACCGGTGACGCCGAAAGCAGCAGCTCCCCGCTGGGAGCCCACGCCAGGCTGGTGACGGGGCTGTGACCCGGGTAGGACAACACCTGAGCGCAGCCGGATGATGGTCTGGAGGGCAGGAGGAGGAGAAACCACCATGGTTAATCGTGGCAAGGGCTGGCCCACGTGCCACCAAAAGCCAGCGCGGCATCCCCTCTGACCCAGGACCCAAACGGGCTCGCAAACACCCCCATGACGGGGCTGGGGAGACGCGTGGGGCCATCACCTCGTGGAGAGGGAGGTGGGATCCAGGTGCCACACCAGGACGCAGCTCTGGCAGGCGACGGCGAGGATGGAGGCGCAGAGCGGCTTCCAGGCCATGGCGGCCACGTTCCTCTGCAGGCGATGCTTCAGCGAGGGGATGGTGGCACTGCCGGAGAGGAGGGAAGCGTGACAAGAGGAAAAAAATGGGGGATCGAGAGTCCTCACGCAGCCTGAGGTGGGCCAGGGGTCGTCTCCCGGTGTCCCCTCTCCAGCTCTGACCGCAGTGGGGGGCTAAAAGCGTAGTGGGAAGGGGGAAACGCGCCCCACCGTGACCTGCTTCCATGGGGGGGGAATAGAGGAGATCCCAGCCAGGTGACACCGGCGCCGTGCCGCGAGCCAGAGCACACCTCGCGCGATTAAACGCCGTGCCCCGTGCTGCCCACGGCCCGACCCCGGGGTGGGAGATGGCACTTGCTGGCTTGAAATCCCAGCCGGGGGAGAACGCCTCGGCGGGGAGGCGCGGGGAGGGCTGCAGGGCCAGCCGGCAGAGTCTTCTCCTGAGGAGGGCTTTGCATGCCCCGGGGGAGCAGGGAGACCTGGAGGAGAAAGGAGATTCAACAACGGCAGCCAGACCGCGTGCTGCTGCAGCCTGTGCCCGCCCGGGCTGGCCCCGGGAGCTGCAGAGCAGGGAGGGGAAAAATAAAATTAAAAAAAAAACAAAACAAAAAAACAACTAACAAAAAACCAAGCTTAAGGCCAGGGATTTTCCGAAGATGTCCTCGCAGAGCTCCTGCTACGCAGCAAGAGGGTCAGGGGACAGATGGTGCCGGCAAGAGCAAAGCCGGAGCGAAGGCCGAGGCGTTGGGGGGGGAATCGGAACGTGCTGGAGGGCGTGTGAGGGGGCAAAGTGGGGAGCAGGGGGGCCGCGGGGGGAGCAGCCCCTGGGGAACGGCACCTCCCTCACCTGGTGGAGTTGTAGACGCGAATGGAATCATCCAGAAGAGCCACGGCAAACTTGCTGGTGTGGGGGTGCCAGGCGAAGGCGCGGACGGTGCAGCCGGCCCTGGGGGGGGGAGGGACGGGGCAGGGTGAGGCGCGCCAGCCAGCAGCGTTTCAGGCTCGAGGCGGCGGCGATGGGCGCTCAGACACCGGGTGTGACCACCCAGCAGCCTCCCCCCAAGGCCAACACAAGTGGTTCCCAGCCACCAGTGAAATAAAACTTCCTTTTCGCTGCTGAGCATGACCGTTTTCTCTGATAAATTCCCCATTCCCGACAATTATTCCCAGGGCTCTGCCGGGGGGGCTGGTTAACGAGCAGGAGGGGGTCGGTGTTTGAAGGAATTTTCCAAGCCCTGATCTAGTTTAACGCCGTTTCCCCCCGGTGCGTCGGGCCGTGCTTTGCCTCTCGCAGTCGTACGCAAACTGGGGCGGCCAGAGACAACGGGGAAATATTTGCCCTGACGTCTGTCCGATGGAGAGGCCGAGCACGTAAAAACCGAGGTGCTGCTGTCCCCGCACCCCCCACCCCGAGTTTCGCAGACACCCGGGCACTCACCAGTCCACTGCCTGGGAGAACGCAGCGATCATGTCCTCGCTGGTTAGCTTCAGGGGAGAAGAGTGAACACTGAGCGGGCAGCGCACACGAGAGCGGAAGCTGCCTCTGGTACAGCAGTGAGGACCCCCCCAGTACCCCAAACCCCCCCTTCTCTCTCCCCCCACCTCAATTTCGGTCCCTCTTGGAGCACTTTGCTTTCCTAATGCCTTTCCAGCACCCGTTCTCCTCTCTTTGGTGAGGAAAATCTGCAGCGTTTTTAGCCGGGCACCACCAGGAGAAATATTTTTGCTCTGTTTTCAACAGGCAAGCGCCCACCCGCCTTCCCGAGCCGGGGGAGGAGTTAAACCCCGAAAAGACTGACCGAGAGATGGGGGAACAGGGAGCCGTGCAGCGAGGAGAGCCAGTGGCACACGGCCAGCGTGTAGCTCGAGCCCGTCTTCGCCCATTGCAGCCCTGCGGGGAGAAAAAGGATTGTCAGAGCTTCCACGGTCTTCACCGAGACGCCCGGCAAGCGGAGGAAGCGTGCCAGGCCGGGAGCAACGGGCAGAGGGACGGACGCAATGGAAAAGTGGACGAAGGGAACCGAAGGATCAACGCGAGACCCAGGAGATCTGCGGGTCCTCCACGACCGGCCCGGACTCACCCTCCTCCTCGGCGCTGGCGATCTCCTTCAGCACCCCGCACAGCCCCACGTCCCGCCTGCAGCGCAAACCTCGGTCAGCCCCGTCACCCCGCGCGCCGGTGACGCCAAACCCAGGCCGCCTCTCCCCCCCACACACACCTCAAACCCCCCCTCAACCCCCTGAGAACCCCCCCAACCCCCCACCCCAGCTCTCCCCGCCCCCAGCTCTGCTGTGACCCCCCCAAACCCTCCCAGACTGGGGTGTTACGGGGGGGGGGGGGCCCCGCCGCGCTCCAGGGCCGAGGGGCCGCAGGACGGGTACGGGGAGGAGGGTCCGAGGTGCCGGGGCAGCGCCCGGCTTTGCCTCCCCCGGGTCTGGCTGGGGGGTTTGGGGTGGTTTTGGGGGGGGGGGGGGGGGTCGTGCACTCACCAGGCACTGAGGCACCTCTTCCAGAGGGACTCGCGGTGGTGGATGAAGGCCGGGCGGGCGCTGTGCTCCAGCCGGCTGGGAGCCTTGAGGCTGTCCTTGGGCAGGCTGAGGGCGGGCAGGGCGGCCAGCTGGGGGGGCACGGTGAGATTGGGGGGGGCGCGGTGAGATGGGGGGGGGCACGGTGAGAGATGGGGGGGGGGCACGGTGAGATGGGGGGGGCGCGGTGCGATGGGGGGGGGGGCACGGTGAGATTGGGGGGGGGGCACGGTGAGATATTGGGGGGGGGGCGCGGTGAGATATTGGGGGGGGGGGCGCGGTGAGATATTGGGGGGGGGGCGCGGTGAGATATTGGGGGGGGGGCGCGGTGAGATATTGGGGGGGGGGCGCGGGGAGATGGGGGGGGGGGGCACGGTGAGAGATTGGGGGGGGGGGCACGGTGAGAGATTGGGGGGGGGGGCACGGTGAGAGATTGGGGGGGGGGGCACGGGGAGAGATTGGGGGGGGGGGGCACGGTGAGAGATTGGGGGGGGGCGCGGTGAGATATTGGGGGGGGGCGCGGTGAGATATTGGGGGGGGGGCGCGGTGAGATATTGGGGGGGGGGCGCGGTGAGATATTGGGGGGGGGGCGCGGTGAGATATTGGGGGGGGGCGCGGTGAGATATTGGGGGGGGGCGCGGTGAGATGATGGGGGGGGGCGCGGTGAGGGAAGCGAACAGCGATGCGATGAAAAGAGGGGTGCGGGGGGGGGTGAGGGGGCGAAGAGACCCCCAAAGCGTCGGCCCGGGGGGGGGATGGGGAAGGACCCGGGGGGGGGATGGGGCCCGGGGACACACACGGACACGGACACGGACGCGCGTTACCCCGGGCCGGGCTCACCTGGCTCTGGAAGCCGAGCGGGAGCTGCTCGCCCAGGCGGCCGCAGAGCAGCGCGTTATTGAACTCGTACAGGGTGATGTCCCCGGGGGGGGGGCGGCGGCGGGAAGAGCCCCAGGGAACACATCGGGCGGGACGCGCCCAGACACCGGCACCGGCACCGGCACCGGCACCGCCCGGGACAGCCCCGGGCCGGGTCCTCCCGCCCGCCGACGGGTCCCGCCGAGGGCCAATCCCTTCCGCGGCCGTGAGCTCACGGGGGTGGGGGGGAATTAAAAGGGCCGCGGTTCCGGTGTGAGCATCGCGGGGGGGTGGGGTGGGTGGGTACCGTACCGTACCCCACCCCACCCCACCCCCCCGCCCCTCGCGGGTCTGCCTCTGCGCTGACTGGAGGACACGTTCTGCCGTCTGCAGCGAACCCCCTGCGGTGAAGCAGGGGCTCCCCCATTGTAACGGGGTGGGGGTGGGTGATAAATGGGAGGGTCCACCTTTGGGGATGCGTTGCCACTTTAAGAGAGGCTGGTGCGCCCTCCCCACTAAGAGGGGGCGGGGAAGCGGCGCGTGGCGCCGGCGGCTCACGTGGTGTCCGCGCGGGACAACCCCCCCCCCCCCGTGTCCTGCCCCCCCCGTGGGGTCCCCGGGCACCCCCGTGTCCTGCCCCCCCCCCGTGTCCTGCCCCCCCCCGTGTCCTGCCCCCCCCCCCCGGGGTCCCCGGGCACCCCCGTGTCCTGCCCCCCCCGGGTCCTGCCCCCCCCCCCGTGTCCTGCCCCCCCCCCCCGTGGGGTCCCCGGGCACCCCTCGCCCCCTGCTCCCCGTTCCCCCCCCCCCCCGTGCACGGCCCCGTGGGGCGCCCCTCGCCCCGTGGGTGCAGCCTGTACCTTCCTGAGCCCCGTGGGTGCCCGCGTCCCGTATCCCACCCGTGCCCAGGTCCCGTGGGTGCGTGGGGCGTGTGTCCCCCCCCCAGGTCCCGTGGGTCACGCCCCCACCCCACCCCCCCGGCTCCCATGGGTGCCCCCATCCCCCCCCCCCCCCGTGCCCAGGTCCCGTGGGTGCCCCCATCCCCCCCTTTCACCATTCCCCGCTCCCGTGGGTGCCCCCCCCCCCCCCCCAATTTCCCTTCCCCTCCATTTTCGAGTCCCTTTTATTACATTTATCTCGCTGTTTTCCTTCGCGGCCGCAGAAGTTATTTTAATTTTTTCAGGATATTCAATAAAGGCTGCGGCGGTTGGGGGGGGGGCTGTGGCGGGAGGCCCTGCATTCCTCCCCCGTTACGGAGCGAGCGGGGTGCGAGGGGAGACGTCGGGGTTTGGACGGCGCCGACATCGGAGCCACGGCGGGAGCTGGCACCCACACCCCCCACACCCCCCCCCAAAAAAAAATAAACCCCCGTGGGGTAACGGAAGAAAAAAAAAAAAAAGGGGGTGGGGGTGTTCTTTTGGGGGGGTTGTTGGATGGGTTTGGGCTCCGTGGTTTGGGAGGCTCCGGGCGGTCGAGGCCTCGGTGGCCGCCGGGTCGGGGTTTGGCTCGTGAGGCGGCCTCGTTGGCACCGGCCCACCCACGGCGAGCGGGTGGTTTTTTGTGTGTGTGGGGGGGAAACACCCCGAAAAGAGTAAATCTGCGTCCGCAGCGGGGGCAGAGTTGGGGGGCTGCAGGGAGAGCTGGCACCCGCCCTCCCGAATTCCCCAGGGTGCCATCTCCGTCCCCCTCCGTGGCGCTGGGTCTGGCCACCCCGTTGGCACGGGGCCGCCTCCGTGCCTCAGTTTCCCCACCCTGCGTGGGGGGGTGAGCAGCGTGTGTGTGTGTGTCCCCCCACCCCTCCCCAGGGACCCCGGGGGTCCTGGCCAGCTCTGCGGAGCCGTGGCCGGGGGTGGCACCCGGGTCCCGGTCACGCTGGCACGGGGACCTGCTCCACGGGGTGGTGGGTGCCGGCAGCCGCCCCCCCGCTTTGTTCTGGCGCAGGACCCCGTTTCCGCCTCCCTTTGCCTTTTTCCGTGGCTTTTTCGGTCGGGTTAGTTGGGGTTTGGTGGGGTTTGGGGTTTGTTTTTTTTCAGAAAAGCCCCAAACCGGCGCTGGGCACATCAAAGGGCTGGCAGGAGCCCAGGGCGCCAGGGAGGGGTGCTGGCGGGGGTGGTGGGGTCCCCGCCAGCCCGCAGCGCCCAAAATTGGGGTGTCCTCGGGAACACGTGGCCCCGCCATGTGCCCGCGCGCTGCCACGTGGCTCCTGGCCGCGATGCTGCTGGGGGGGAAACTGAGGCACGGGGCAAGGCTTGGCTGAGCCGGGCAGGGGCTGCGCACACGCGTGTTCCTGTGCACACGCGTGTTCCTGTGCACGGATGTTCCCGGGGACACGCGTGTGGCTGGCTGGGGTGGACGCGTGGGGCTGGGGCACACGCGCGTGCGGGGCGAGGCCGGCGCGATGGGTGCTGGGGCGTGCGGGTGCTAAAGCCCCGTTGGGTCCCCGAAAGCGGCTTGGGGCGGTGCCTGAGCCTGGGGACAGGGGGACAGGGGGGTGTGGGGCCACGGGGGCCGTGAGGAGCCAGCGGCGTGGGGCTACGGAGGACCCCCGGGATGGGGGGGACAAGGGGACAGAACCGGGCTGACCCCAACCCTACTCAGCTCCCACCACCCCCCCCCCAGAGTGGGGCCACGTCCCCTCCGTGCCTCAGTTTCCCTCTGAGCACTGAGAGCCGCAGCAGAGGAAGAGCGCGGGAGGAAGGCAGAGCCCATCCCTGTGATGAAACCGCCCGGTCTCAGCCCCCCCCCCCCCCCGGCGCAGGAGAAGGGGGCACGGCTCCGTTTTCACGCCGTAGCAATCCCTTTATTGCTTGTTGGGTTTCTTTTTTTTGGGGGGGGGGGGGCAGCCAGCTACAAAAAGGAGGGGGGGTACATTAGTGCCTAACGAACCGGGCGTGCTAACGAGGCCGGGGGCGGAGGAGAAGGGGTGAACCCTGTCCCTGAGCTCTGTGCGGGGGTGCGAGGCGGCCGGCGAGGATTTGGGGGTGAGAAGATTGGGGGGGGGGGAGAAAAAAGGGGGGGATCTCACCTAGACACCCCCCCCCGGCAAACCCCAGAGTGCTCAGAGAGCCCCCCCATAATTTAAGACATAAATTATAATTGCTAACGAGGAGCTGCCGCCAGCCCCGGGGGGGGGGGGGGGAAATGCGGGGTTTTGGGGAGGGGGGGGGGCAGCACCCCATAATAAATATCCCCAGCGGCGCAGAGGAAGATGAGGATGGAGGACGAAGGCTCAAATCTCCAACAAACTGCTGGCCTCGGGGCTACCGGCGTCTTTCCCGGGAGAAGCCGGAGGCTGCCGAGGAGAAGCGGGGGGCTGCTCCCCGCTACCGGCGGGGTTGGGTTTGGGGGTGCCGCTTTCGGCGTGGGTCTTCTGATGTTTGCTGAGATGATCGCTACGGGTGAAACGCTTGCTGCAAAGGAGACAGGTAAATTTTTTTTCCCTCGTGTGGGTACGGACGTGACGTTCCAGCTCGTCGGAGCGGGTGAAACGTTTGCCGCAGAAAAGCCAGTTGCAGACGAAGGGTCGTTCGCCCGTGTGCCAGCGCAGGTGGGCTTTCAGGTGGGACGCTTTGCCGTACACCTTCCCGCAACCCGGAATGTGGCAGCTGTGAACCGGTTTTCGTCTGGATCCACCCGGACCCCCCAATCTCTCCAATTCTTGACAATTAGGACAATCGCAGGCCGGCCGACCACCTAACGAACCGCCGCGGGGTCCCTTAGGGGTTTCGCCCGGGTTGGTTTTAGGGGCGGGAGGTGCGGAGGGGTTATTGGTGTAGGGTGGGGGGTTGAGAGCCCCGAAATCGGAGCCGTAAGCGGGAAGCGGGGGGCTGAGGGTGGGCTGGCCCTGCAGAGAGCCCTGCAGCCCCTCGGCACCCGTCGGCCCCCCCAGCCAGCCCCCGTTGGGGTGCACGTCCCACCAGGAGGGTGCCGCCGGCCCCGAGCCCCCCGGCAGCCCCCCGCCGATGCCGCCCTTGTACCAGGAGCCGTAGGGATGCGGCATCTCCAGCGAGGGGTAGACGCCCGGCAAGCAGTCGCCCGGCGGGTGCCCCTTGGCCGTCACCACCACGGGGGCACCCAGCACCTCCTGGGCACCCGTGGGTGCCGGGAAGGGGTGGCCAAAGGGGCCGTAGTCGGGGCCGTAGGGGCCGGGCGATGCCTGGGGGCTGGCGGAGGGCGAGAGCAGCCCCGGGGCGCTGGGGAAGGCGGCCGTGTAGGAGTCACCCATGGCGGCGGTGGAGGGGGACACGGGTGGGAGCACCCTGAGGCGGTGGGGACGGCGTCAGCGGAGGCACGGGGCCATGGTGCCCGGCAGCCTGCGGGAAGAGGGAAACGGGTGTTAGGGTGCTGGGGGGTGGAAAGAGGGGGTGCTGGGGGGGGCACCCGGTGCAATGGGGCACCCAGTGTTGGGGTATCAAGGACCACGGGGCACCCAGTGCTGGGGGGGCACCCAGTGCGACGGGGTGACCGGTTGGGGACCCAGAGCGATGGGGCACCCAGCGCTGTGGGACACCCAGTATTGGGGTGCCAAGCACCACGAGGCACCCGGTGCGGTGGGGCACAGCCCCGTGGGGTGCCCCAGCATCACAGGGCACCCAGCCCCGCGGTGACACCCATCACCTCCCTCCCTACCCCCGGTGCTCCCCGCTCCTCCGTGCCTCAGTTTCCCCTCCCTAGAGCCGAGAACACCCCGGCCCCACCCTCAGAGCGGCGGCGGCCACGCAGGGGATTCTCCGAGGGCTAATAGCAGGGTTGTGCCGGTGGCGGGGGGCCCCCTCCCCGCCCCCTCCCGGCCTCCCCCCCGCTCCCAATCTCGGCTCCTTCTGCTTTTATGGCCTTTTAATCGAATTACGCTGTGGCCTCCCCCCTCCCCGGCGACTTCCTCTGCTTTTATGCCCGTCATGGCTTTCAGCTGCCGCGGGCTGAGACCGGGCGTCACGAGCTGCTCCCCCCCCCACCTCACCATCACCCCGAGTTTTTCCCCCTTATTTTAATTTTTTTTTAAAACTTTATCCCTCCCCTTCACCCACTTTGTGGCTTTTCCAGCTTTCTTTTTTTTTTTTTGGGGGGGGGGTCACCCCCTCCCCCCCTCCCTCCCTTCCTCTTACGCCGCGGTTATTGCGCCTATTTTTAAGCCGGCCCCGGCTGCGGCCGCAGCGCGCTCCCGGTTTTCCAAGGATAACAAGGGCCAGGCCTGTGCCCCGGGAACGCTGCCCTGCCGCGAGAGCCGAGGTAATTAAAACCAGGGCGAGCGTCTAACGGAGGCACGCTTAAAATAGTGTAAACCTCCCATAAATCAGCTCCGCTTGCGCCGGGAAATTAGGAGCAGGGCAGGCGCCCCGGGGAGCCGGGAGCTGCGGGCTGAGAACGGCGCGAGCTCGGTGCACGAGTGGCTGTCGCAGTTGGTGGCAGCTGGTGGCTTCGTGGTTCTCTGGGGGGGGACCCCGACCCCTCCTGTGTCTCCTCTGCTCCGGAGCGGGGTGGGACAGGTCTAGCCCCTGCTCTGGGGGGTCCCCGGTCCCCAGTTCCCAGCCCCTTGGCCCTGACCCCCAGTTCTTGGTCCCCAATCCCCGTCCCCTGGTCCCCAATCCCCGTCCTTGACCTCCAGTCCAACGTCCCCAAACCGCAGTCCCCGATCCCCCAAGTCCCCAGACCCCAACCCTGGTCCCTCGTCCCCCATTCCCCAAGTCCCCAACCCCAGGTCCCCAAACCTCATCCCTTGTCCCCAATCCCTTGTCCCCAAACCCCATTCCTTGTCACCAACTCGAGGTCCCCCAACCCCATCCCGTGTCCCCCTCCCTGACGCGCCACTGCCCCCAGCCCCGACCCCAGCGGGTGCCCCCTCAGCCCCTGCCTCAGTTTCCCCTGCCACCGCGCCCGCGAGCCCCCCCGTCCCGTCACCCGGGGCCCTGGCTCCCCCTGCTCGCACGGTGAAGCCGTCCCCAAGGAAGGGACAGTTTGGGGCAGAGGTGGCACTTGGCACCGTCCCCGTGTCCCTGTCCCCTCCCTGGGGATGGCGGGGTGCAGGTTCTGTTGGGGTGGGGGACACCGGGGCACAGGGACGGTTTGGGGGAGGATCGGGCCCCACGTAGGGATGAGGGACCCCGTCTCCTGGTCCCCACGGCTCCCAGGGACCGCGGTGGCCGCTGGTGCCAGCCCGGTGTCCTCTGGGGACCCGGCTGTCCCAGGGTGGCCCTGTGCCACGGACGGACGTGGCCCCGTCACCAGGCTCGGGGTGCTGTGGCTTTGGGGACAGACGTGTCCCCGGGGGGTACCAGACCCCCAGGGAGGGATACGTCCCCATCGGCTGGTCCAGGGGTACCGTGGCCCTGGGGACAGACGTGTCCCCGTGTCCGGGCTGCGACGGCCCTGGGAATCGACGTGTCCCCAACGGCGGGTCCCAGGACACCGCGGCCCCATCCGCCCCTTGCCAGCACCCAGGGCGCAGCACCCCAGGGTGCCCCAGTGCCGCAGGACCCCGGCGGTCTCTGGGCTGGGTGCTGGTGGGTGGTGCGGCGGTGGCAGTGGTGACAGGGTGGGGCTGGGCGGGGGGGGGACACCCGTCTAGGGACAGCCACAAAGTCGGGAGGCTGAAAATATCCCCGGAGCCACAGAGCCCCACGCCCCGACGCCTGGGTCCTCAGTGGCGTGGGGAGGGGGGGGTCCCCCTTCTCGGGGGGGTCTCATGTCCCAGGGGACCCTTCCTGACTCGAGGGGGTCTCCTTCCCCTGGGGGGGGGCCTGTCCCAGAGGGTCCCTGTCCCAGGGGACACCCCCATGCTGGAGGGGGTCCCTGTCCGGAGTGCGGGGGGGTCACCCTCCCCAGAGGGTCCCACATCCCGAGGGCTCCCCCGTTCTTGTGGGGTCCTGTATCCCGGGGGTCCCTGTCCCGGGAAGGGGGGGTCCCCCATCCCAGAGTGTCCCGGCCCCGGGGGGCTCCCCCATCCCCAGAGGTTCCCTGTCCTGGTGGGTCCCGTACCCTGGGGGTCTCCCCCTGCCCCCCCGGGATCAAGTTCCCCACCCCACGGGTCCCGTATCCTCAGAGTCCCGGGGGGGATCCCCCATCCCGAGGGGTCCCTGTCCCGGGGTCCCTGTCCCGGGGGGGATCCCCCATCCCGAGGGGTCCCTGTCCCGGGGCTGGGTGTCCCCCATCCCGAGGGGTCCCTGTCCCGGGGTCCCTGTCCCGGGGGGGATCCCCCATCCCGAGGGGTCCCTGTCCCGGGGTCCCTGTCCCGGGGGGGATCCCCCATCCCGAGGGGTCCCTGTCCCGGGGTCCCTGTCCCGGGGGGGATCCCCCATCCCGAGGGGTCCCTGTCCCGGGGCTCCTCACCGCGCTCCGGGGCTCCGCGGGTCCGGGGATGCCGGGGGTGGGTACCGGCCGCGGGGATGCAGCTGTCGGGGTGTCCCGGGGTGGCGGTGCCGGGGTGTCCCGGTGTCCCGGTGTCCCGGGGCTCGGTGCGGGAGGGAGGGAACGCCGCGGAGGCTGCCCGCCCCGCTGTGCCGCTGCGGCGGGGCTGGGCCGGGCCGGGACCGGGGCCGGGAGCCCTGCCCCGAACCGCCCCTCGGCGGGGGGGGGGGGGACCGGGGGGGTCGGGGGAAGGGAGGGCAGGGGAAGGGGAAGGGGAAAGAGGAAGGAAAAGGGGAGGGGGGGGGAGAAGGAAAAGAGTCTGAGGAAAAAGAACAAGGGATTGGGAGAGGGGAAGAAATCGGGAAGGAAAGGAGAAGGGAAAGGGAAGGGAAGGAGAGGGGAAAGGAGAGGGGAAAGGAGAAGGGAAAGGAGAAGGGAAAGGGAAGGGAAGGGAAGGGAAGGGAAGGGAAGGGAAGGGAAGGGAAGGGAAGGGAAGGGAAGGGAAGGGAAGGGAAGGGAAGGGAAGGGAAGGGGAGGGAAGGGAAGGGAAGGGAAGGGAAGGGAAGGGAAGGGAAGGAGAAGGGGAAAGGAAAGGAAAGGAAAAAGGAAAGGGAAAAGGAAACAAGGAAAAAGGAAAGGAGAAAGGAAAAGGAAAGAAAAGGAAAAAAGGAAAAAAAAGGAAGAGGAAAGGAGAAAAGAAGAAAAAAGAAAGGAAAAAGAAAAGAGGAAAGAGGAAAGAAAAAAGAAAAAGAAAAAGAAAAAGTAAAAGAAAAGAGAAAGAGAAAGAAAAAGAAAAAGGAAAAGGAAAAGAAAAAGAGAAAGAAAAAGAAAAAGAAAAAGAAAAGAAAGAAAAGGAAAAAGAGTGAAGAAAAAAGTTGCCAAGGGAGGAAGACAGGGAGGCTGAAGGCCGGAGGAGGCTGGGGGACAGGGACAGGGACAGGGACAGGGACAGGGACAGGACAATATGCAGGAGGAGGGGGAGAGAAGGGGAAGGGAGAGGAGGGGGAGGGAAGCACAGAGGGGCTGCACCGGCAGGAAGGGAAAGGAAAGAGGAAAAAGGAAAGGGGAAAGGGAAGAGGCTGGGGAGAGGGAACGGACAAAAGGGGCCAGGGAGGAGAAGGGGGAGAAGGGGCTGGGGAAGAGGAAGGGGATGGGAAGAGGAAGGGGATGGGAAGGGGAAGGGGATGGGAAGGGGAAGGGGAAGGGATGGGATGGGAAGGGAAAGGGGATGGCAAGAGGAAGGGGAAGAGGAAGGGCAAAGGGATGGGAAGGGGAAGGGGAAGGGGAAGGGATGGGATGGGAAGGGAAAGGGGATGGCAAGAGGAAGGGGAAGAGGAAGGGCAAAGGGATGGGAAGGGGAAGGGCAAAGGGATGGGAAGGGGAAGGGGAAGGGGAAGGAGGGGGTGAATGGGAAAAGTGCTGGAAAGGAGGGAAGGGAAAAGGCAAAAGGGGGAAGAGAGGGACGGGGAAGGGAAAGGGAAGAAAGGGACAAGGGGGTGGGAGGGCCTGGGGGCACCTGAGGGCTCGTCACCCCATCACCCCATCACCCCAGGTCTGTGGGCGCGAGATGGGGTGAAACCACCCCAAACCGGTGCCGATGGGGATGGAGCAGGGGTGGGGACGGGGGTCTGGGCTGGGGACAGGGACAGGGCAGGGACGGAGCCGGGATGGGGACAAGAGAGGACCCAGGATGGAGCTGGAGGGACCAGGGGTGGGGACAGAGCAGGAACGGGGACAGAACGGGACCCGGGATGGGAAGGGGGGAGCAGGGAGGGCAGGGGAGGGGGACAGCGATGGGAGGGGAGGGGGACAGGGACAGGGACATGAGAAGATCAGGATGGGGACGGGGGGGACCAGGGATGGGTTGGGGGGACCAAGGATGGGGACGGGGACAGGATGGAGTGGGGACAGGGACAGGGGGGACCAGGGATGGGGATGGGGGAGAGCGGGGAGGGAATGGGCTGGGGGGCAGAGCTGGGGACAAGGGACACTCGCAGGGGAGCAGCGTTGGGGACAGTGGCATGAGGGGCCCTGGAGATGGGGCTGGGGATCCCCCCGTGCCTCAGTTTCCCCATTATGGGGGGTTATTCCACACACCTTTTTTTCCCCCACTTTTTTCTCCCTTTTTTTTTTCTTTTTCCTTTTTTCCCCCCTCCTATTATCCCCTTTTCTTTTTATTTTCCCCCCTTTCCTATTTTTTTCCCCCGACACGGCCGTTTGGGAGCCAGCGGGGCCCTTTCCCAGCCCTGAGTCAGGGCTTTCCGCTCCGGAGCCGCCGGCGCCGCGGCCGCCCGCCGAAGGCCGCAACCACCGTCCCCCCCTTCCCTTGTCGTCCCCCCCCCCTCCCCGCTCTCCTCACTGGGGCTTCCACTACCCACAAACTGGGAGCAAACTGGGACGTCTGCTCCATCCCTCCTCTTCCTCAGCCAGCAGAGTGGGGACACCCCAGGGGATTTTGGGGGGGCGGGGGGGGGGTCATGGGGATTTGGCTCCCACCGGCATCGACCACGAAGGTTTGATTCACCGGGGAGGGGGGGGTGGGAGCCGCCCGAACGCCTGGGTGCCCTAGATGGGGGTGCAAATTGGGGTTCGGGTCTCTCCCACCGGCTCGGGGGGCTGCGGCGGTGGCGGGGACCCCCCCCCCCCTTGTGTCCCCCGGGACCCTTCAAAGGCTGGCGGTCACCCGCCGAGGGGAGCAGGGGGGATGCGATGGCTGGCGGCGGCGGGGGCTGATTACAGGGCGGCGCCAGGCCCGGCCGCCCACGGGCCCCACGGCCGCACTCGGGGCCCCCGCAATTACCCGGGTATTTATACCCCGGCCGGACGCCTGGGCCGCTCGCGGGGGGAGCCGGGGGGAGCCGGGGGGGGCCCCTTCCCCACGGCCTGGCCATCAGCTCCCCTTCCCTCCCTCGGGTGCTCACCCACCAGCCCTCCCGTCCCTCTCCCTCCTTCCCTCCCTTCCCGTCTCCATCCTTCCCCCCCAGTTTAGGGGGGGTCTCGACCCCCCTGACAGGAGTTTGGGGGGGTCTCAGTCCCCATGGCATGAGTTTGGGGCAGGTCTCAGCCCCCTGACATGAGTTTTGAGGGGGTCTCAGCCCCCATGGCATGAGTTTGGGGCAGGTCTCAGCCCCTCTGACACGAGTTTGGGGGGTCTCAGCCCCCATGGCATGAATTTGGGGATCTCAGCTCCCCTGAGTTGAGTTTGGGGGGGGGTGTCTCGGGCCCCCTGACATGAGTTTGGGAGGTCTCAGCCAGGCTGGAGATTGCAGCCCCCAGGTAGGACAGAAGCGCCCATCATGCCACGGGATGGAGATGTCCCTGTCCCCGTCCCTGTCCCCATCCTGGTGCCTGTTCCCAGGGGCTACCCCCCCCCCCCCAAAAGCATGCCCCCCGCCCCCCCGAGCGGAGCGCGGGGACCCAGGCGTCCTGCGGTAAAGCAGCAGCAGCTGGGCCGGGGGCACCACGGCCCTTCAAAGGGGAGCGAAAACCAGCCCACGAATCGCTTCCATGTGTGCGCGGGGGGGCACTGGGATGGGGAGCACTGGGATGGGGAGCACTGGGATGGGGACTGGGGGCACTGGGGATGGGGGGCACTGGGGATGGGGACTGGGGGCACTGGGGATGGGGGGCACTGGGGATGGGGACTGGGGGCACTGGGGATGGGGGGCACTGGGGATGGGGAGCACTGGGAATGGGGACTGGGGGCACTGGGGATGGGGGGCACTGGGAATGGGGACTGGGGGCACTGGGGATGGGGAGCACTGGGACTGCGGACTGGGGGCACTGGGGATGGAGGGCACTGGGAATGGGGAGCACTGGGACTGGGAGCCCTGGGGTTACTGGGGATGTGGACTACGGGCACTGGGAATGGGGAGCACTGGGAATGGGGAGCACTGGCACTGGGAGCCCTGGGGTTACTGGGGATGTGGACTGGGGGCACTGGGAACGGGGGGCACCAGGACGGCGATCCCCCATGACAGCATCCCCAAGCCCCACGGCAGGCCGCCAGCTGGGGGACACCGGGGTGGCCCCACGCATCCCCACCCCGCTCGGCGGCGGCCCCCGCGGCCCCTGTGTCCCTCGTCCCCCCCCGGCGCGCTCCGGCCCCCGGATGTTTCTTTTGCGGTCGGAGGCCCCGAAATAGCGGCGGCCCGAGCGCGTGTGGGTGCGCCGGCCATGGCTGCCAGCGCCCGCGGGCTCCAGCCGGCCGCGGGGCCGGGGGGGTGGCGGGGAGTCTCCGAGGGCTTCTAGCGGGGTTGTGCACCCCCCCACCCCCCCGTGCCCCGCTGGCTCAGCCTCCCACCCGTGTGAGGGACCCAGGGGTTTGGGTGACACACCCCCCCCCCCCACGCCCCCCAGCATCGCACCAGCCCCCCCCCCAAGTTCAGCCTTGGGCGGGGGGGACACACGTAGGGGCTGGGGGGACACATAGGGGCTGGGGGGATCTATAGGGTCTGGGGGGATCTATAGGGTTTGGGGGGATACATAGGGGCTGGAGGGATCTATGGGGTCTGGGGGGGATCTATAGGGTTTGGGAGGACATGTAGGGGCTGGGGGGGATCTATGGGGTCTGGGGGGGGATCTATAGGGTTTGGGGGGACACGTAGGGGCTGGGGGAGATCTGTAGGGGCTGGGGTGACCCACAGGGCATGGGAGGACAGGAGGGGAATAGGGGGGATCCGGGGGTCCTGAGGGGTCCCAGGGGGACAGGGGGGAGATTGGGGGGGGCATGGGGTCATGGGAGGACCCAGGGGGACATGGGAGAGATTTGGGGGGGGGGCTATGGGGGTCACAGGGGGACCCACAGGCACCAGGAGCACCTGGGGGGGACCCAGGGGATCCGGAGGGACCCAAGGGGACATTGGGGCTGTGGGGGGACCCGTGGGTACCCCAAAAAGACGAGGGGGGCGGGCCGTGTGCCGGGGGTCCCCGGGCCCGGGGAAGCCGGGGGCAGAGGTTGCCCGGGGCCGGGCCGTGCCCCCGCCCGTGCCGTTTCCTTCCCGCCCTCTAATTATCCCCGGCCGGGCCAGAAATAACTGCGGTGGCCACGGGGGACAGGGCCGGCCCGTGGGGACGGACCCCCAGGGTGGCCGGGCAGAGCACGGGGGTGGACCCCGGGTTCCACGGAGGGGCCCCCCGGTCTGCACACCCCACCCCCCCCCCCCCCAGTCTGTCCCCCCCTCCATCCCCCCCCACCCGTGCCCCATCTGTCCCCCCCCGGCCCCCCCCGCCATGTGGCTCTCATTGCGCTGCGGAAGCCACATCAAAGCGGCGGCGGCCGCGGGGGTGGCGTTGGGGGACCCGACCCCCCCCCCTCCAGCTGCCAAGGGACACCCCCACCCCCCAAGATGCCAAGAGACGCCCCCCCAGATCCTGCGCATCCCCCTCTGTGCTGCCGTGGTGCCCTGGGTGTCCCCCCCCCCCCCGGGCAATCTGGGCCACCCCCCAAGCCCTGTGACCCCCCCCAAGCTGCCGGGGACCCCCCCACGATCTCTCGGGACCCCCCAAGCTGTCAGGGTGTCCCCGTCCCCCCCAGCCCTGAGCCCCCCTCGTGGTGCCCTGGGTCCCCCCAGGCTGCCAGGGACCGTGGTGCCTTGGGTCCCCCCAGGTCCCCCCCACACCCTGTGACCCCCCCAGGCTGTCAGGGCCCCCCCCCGGTGCCCCGGGCCCCCCCCCGGGCCATGCCCTGTCCCTGTCCCTGTCCCTGTCCCTCCCGTCCCCGTCCCCGCGGTCGGGCCGGCCCTGGCTCGCGCCACGCTGCATTTCTGCGGTTCCCAACCCAAAATTGCTGGGAGTCGCCCGGCGTCGCCCTGATTCCTCCGCGGCCGCGACCTGCGGGGGGGGGACGGCTGTGCACCCCAGGCTGCCCCCCCCCCGCCCCAGTGCCCCCCTTCCCTCCCAGACTGGGCCCAGTGCCTGTGTCACTCACCCCAGTGCCTCTGCGTCCCCCCCCAGACTGGTCCCAGTGTCCCCAGTACCCCCATTCCTCATCCCAGTCTCTCTGTTCACTTCCAGACGGGTCCCAGTGCCCCCTCTCCTCATCCCAGTGCCTCTGTGTGTCCCCAGACTGGTCCCAGTGGCCCCGTTCCCCCTCCCAGTTTGCCCCTGTACTGGTCCAGCCCCCCCGGCCAGAGGTGAGGGCTCCTCAGTGGCGTCCTGTGTCCCCAGCGCTGAGACTGATGGTGTGAGGTGGGACAGGGACGGGGACGGGGATGGGGATGGGAATGGGACAGGGACGGGGATGGGGATGGGACAGGGACGGGGACAGGGACGGGGATGGGAGTGGGACAGGGATGAGAACAGGGAGAGGGACGGGGACAGGGTGGGAATGGGACAGGGACGGGGATGAGAACAGGGAGAGGGACGGGGACAGGGACGGGGACGGGGACGGGGACAGGGATGGGGATGGGAATGGGACAGGGACGGGGACAGGGACGGGGATGGGAATGGGACAGGGATGAGAACAGGGAGAGGGACGGGGACAGGGACAGGAACAGGTACAGGGATGGGGGTGGGGACAGGGATGGGGACAGGGACAGAGCTGGCACAGGGACAGGGTTGGGGAAAGAGAGGTTTGGGGACAGGACAGGGACACTGACATGGCTCAGGGCAGGGCAGGACCAGGGATGGGGACAGGAGCTGCGACAGGACGGTGACATGGATACGGTCGGGACAGGACAGGGGTGGGGACGGGAGCAGGCACAGGACGAAGAATGGGCATTGACAAGGTTGGGGACAGGGGAGGGACAGGGATAGGAACAGGACGGGGTTGGGGACAGGACAGGGCTGGGGACAGGACAAGACAGGACCCTGCTGGTGACAGGACACTGTTAGAGACAGGACAGGGGTGGGGACAGGACAGCCCAGGGCTGGGGACAGGGTTGGGGACGGGACAGGACAGTCCAGGCTGGGGACAGGAAAGGACAGGACAGCCCAGGCTGGGGACAGGTTGGGGACAGGTTGGGGACAGGACAGGGACAGGACAGGCCGGGAACAGGTTGGGGACAGGTTGGGGACAGGACAGGACCAGGCAGGACAGGACAGGTTGGGGATGGCCCAGGTTGGGGACAGGACAGCCCAGGTTGGGGACAGGTTGGGGACAGGTTGGGGACAGGACAGGGACAGGACAGGGACAGGACAGGACAGGACAGGGACAGGACAGGGACAGGACAGGTTGGGGACAGGACAGGGACAGGACAGGACAGGTTGGGGACAGGACAGGACAGGACAGGACAGGACAGGTTGGGGACAGGACAGGGACAGGACAGGACAGGTTGGGGACAGGACAGGACAGGACAGGACAGGGACAGGACAGGACAGGTTGGGGACAGGACAGGACAGGACAGGGACAGGACAGGCCAGGACAGGACAGGTTGGGGACAGGACAGGCCAGGACAGGCCAGGACAGGACAGGCCAGGACAGGACAGGACAGGGACAGGACAGGACAGGACAGGTTGGGGACAGGACCGGACAGGACAGGATAGGACAGGACCGGACAGGACAGGGACAGGACAGGACAGGACAGGCCAGGACCGGACAGGACAGGACAGGACAGGGACAGGACAGGGACAGGACAGGGACAGGACTGGACAGGACAGGGACAGGACAGGACAGGACAGGTTGGGGACAGGACAGGACAGGACAGGACAGGGACAGGACAGGACAGGACAGGTTGGGGACAGGACAGGACAGGACAGGACCGGACAGGACAGGGACAGCCAGGCCAGGGACAGGACAGGGACAGGACAGGACAGGACAGGGACAGGGACAGGACAGGGACAGGACAGGACAGGACAGGACAGGTTGGGGACAGGACAGGACAGGACAGGACAGGACAGGACAGGACAGGACAGGTTGGGGACAGGACAGGACAGGACAGGGACAGCCAGGCCAGGGACAGGACAGGACAGGACAGGGACAGGACAGGACAGGACAGGTTGGGGACAGGACAGGACAGGACAGGACCGGACAGGACAGGGACAGCCAGGCCAGGGACAGGACAGGGACAGGACAGGACAGGACAGGGACAGGGACAGGACAGGGACAGGACAGGACAGGACAGGACAGGACAGGACAGGACAGGGACAGGACAGGTTGGGGACAGGACAGGACAGGACAGGACAGGACAGGACAGGACAGGACAGGACAGGACAGGACAGGGACAGCCAGGCCAGACCCCCCCGCCAGGCGGCAGCAGAGCCCCGCGCCCGGGGGCGGCACCGACCGGCTGCGGCCACCAGGGGGCGCCAGCACTGGGGGGTGGGGGGGGGGACTGGGGAGATGGGAGGGGACTGGGGGGGAACTGGGGGGAACTGGGGGGGACTGGGGAGATGGGAGGGGACTGGGGGGACTGGGGGAACTGGGGAGATGGGAGGGGACTGGGGGGAACTGGGGGGAACTGGGGGAACTGGGGGAACTGGGGAGATGGGAGGGGACTGGGGGGAACTGGGGGGGACTGGGGGAACTGGGGAGATGGGAGGGGACTGGGGGGGAACTGGGGGGGACTGGGGGAACTGGGGGAACTGGGGAGATGGGAGGGGACTGGGGGGAACTGGGGGGGACTGGGGGAACTGGGGAGATGGGAGGGGACTGGGGGGACTGGGGGGGACTGGGGGAACTGGGGAGATGGGAGGGGACTGGGGGGACTGGGGGAACTGGGGGAACTGGGGAGACTGGGGGAACTGGGGAGATGGGAGGGGCTTGGGGGGGACTGGGGGAACTGGGGAGACTGGGGGAACTGGGGAGATGGGAGGGGCTTGGGGGGGACTGGGGGAACTGGGGGGAACTGGAACTGGGGGAATTGGGGAGATGGGAGGGGCTTGGGGGGACTGGGGGGAACTGGGAGAACTGGGGAGACTGGGGGGACTGGGGAGATGGGAGGGGCTTGGGGGGACTGGGGGGAACTGGGGGAGCTTGGGGGGGACTGGGGGGAACTGGGGAGATGGGAGGGGCTTGGGGGGACTGGGGGAACTGGGGGGAACTGGAACTGGGGGAATTGGGGAGATGGGAGGGGCTTGGGGGGACTGGGGGGAACTGGGGGAACTGGGGAGACTGAGGGAACTGGGGAGATGGGAGGGGCTTGGGTGGGACTGGGGGGAACTGGGGAGATGGGAGGGGCTTGGGGGAACTGGGGGGAACTGGGGAGACTGGGGGAACTGGGGAGATGGGAGGGGCTTGGGGGGGACTGGGGGGAACTGGGGAGACTGGGGGAACTGGAGGGGCTTGTGGGGGGAGTGAGGGTAACTGGGGGCAGTAGGGGGAAGTGGGGGAACTGGGGGAGGCTGGGGGGACTGGGAGGGACTGGGGGGAACTACAGGAGACCAGGGGGACTGGGGTGCTAAGGGGTGGGGGGGCTAACGGGAGCCAGTGGGGTGCTACTGGGACGGGAGGGCAGTGGGATTAATGGGGGGCTACTGGGGAGGGGGTCCCTATGGGGGTAATGGGCTGCTAATGGGGTTAATGGGGGGTCATAATGGGGGGCTACGGGGGGGTTAATGGGATGGACATCCTGATGGGAGTTATGGGGTGCTGAAGGGGTGCTAATATGGGGGGCCCTAACGGGGGGGGGGGCCCTAACGGCGGGAGGGCCGGAGGAGGAGGCAATCAAGACAGAGGCAAGTCAAGAGGGGAAACTGAGGCAGAGGGCTGGGTGGGCACACACCGTGTCCCCGGGCGGCTCGGGGGGGGGACACCCCCACCCACCCCGGCCCCCCGAGAGTTTGGTTTGACTTCACCTCCCCGGGCGCCTCTCTGCTCTTCCCCCGGCGCCGGTTTCGTGACACCGGGGGGTTCCACGGGGAGCGACGGTGATTTTCCGGCTGCGGGACGAAAGGAACGAGGCCAAAAAAAAAAAAAGTGGAAAACGTAAAGGCCACGGCCAAGGCGGCATCCGGTGGATTGACGGCCGGGGGGGCTGGGGGGGGGGTCCCCACGCCGTGTCCCCCCCTTGTCACAGGGCGGTGGCTGGCAGGGGGGACACGACAGCTTTGATGCTGGAAAACGTAAAAAAATGAGACATTAAACGTCACCTCGTGTCCGTCCCCCCCCCCGTGTCATCGACCCTTGGGCCTCGTTTGCCTTCAAAACCCTCTTTTTTTAATAAACCAGAGGATTTTTGCTGTGAAATCCCCCCCAAAAAAAGCGGCTCCCCCCATGCCCAGAGCAGGGCTGAGGCCCGGAGCTCGAGCTTGCGGACAGGCCCAGGCGTCCCGGCGGTGACAGGCCTTGTCGTGACAGGGCTGGGCGCCGTGACAGGACGCGGGGCAGCGTCACGACAGGGACTCGAGGGTCCGCTCCGGTGACAAGGCCCTGGGGATATTTACATAGCGACGACGCCCCACCGAGGGTCTGTGAGGACATGTCACGCCGGGATGGCGGCTATCGCGACAGGGCCGCTCGTGACAAGAAAAGGTGACGGGGGGGGGCGCGACGAGCGGCCCTATCGCGACACGGCCCGGGCTTGGGGGGCGCCTGGGGACGCCGCTCGGGCTTGGGGGCGCCCGGGGCCGGGGAAAGCGGCAGCCGCGGCCGGGGCGGAGCCAGCAGCAAAATGGCGCCTTTTCCGCCACATTCCCGGCGCCGCCGAGCCGTCCCTCCAAGGGCGCAGCCCGGCCGATCGCCCCGCCTCCTCGCGACGCCCATTGGCCAGTTTGAGACGGACCGCCGTTCTCATTGGCGCGGAGTCCCGCCGCGGCCGACGCCTCCGAGTTAGGATTGGGCAGCGCGGCCGTCAGTGTGCGAGCCCGCCTTCCTCTGCGTCACGCATCACGCGATCGGTTGGCGGGCCTGGCTGCCAGTCGCTCCTCCGCCCCGCCTCCCCTCACCCATTGGCTGTGGCGCTCGCCCATCACGCCGCGGCCCACGCCGCCGCGGCCGCTCCTATACGGGGTCTCCCTGCGAGCCCGCGCGGGCTCCGATTGGCCCCCGCCTCCACCGGCCCTCCCCCTCCCTCTCCCCCATTGGCCACCGCCCGCGGCGCTCCCCCTCCCCCACGGGGCGGGGCGGCGGGGGCGGTACACCCCCCACCTCCCTCCCCCCTCCGTCGGCCCGCCCTCGTTCCTTATCGGCCGCGCCACCCGTCACTCTTCCGCCCGCGGCGGCTTTTCATTGGTGGACGCGGTGGCGGAGGCGGGTCGCGGGGCTGGGGCCGCGGAGCGCCGCTCCCTCCCTCGGCAGCCCCTTGGCGGTCACCGGCGGGGTTAGGCCGCCTCGTCAGCGAGCCGGGCGCGCCCGCCCCTCCTCTCCCCCGCCCCGCCGCCGCTCGGGCTCGCCCCCCCCCCCCCCCCCGGCCACCATGAGCGGTAAGGACGGGCCCGCTTCGCCGGTGGGAAGGGGTGGGGTGGGGGGTTGAGGGGCGCGCTGCCGCCCAGGCACACGCAAACGACGGCGCCCGCCCGCTCGGAGGGGCCAGAGGCGGCCCCGCCCCACGCCGGGCCGGGCCCCGCCGGGCCGGGCCTCGCCTCGCCGTGCCGCGCCGGGGGGACCTGCCGGGGGAGGGACCCGGAGGAGGGGGAAGGCCTCGGGGGAGGGACCCGGCGGACGGGACGGGACGGGCTGGGAGAGGAGGAGGAGGGGGCGGCGGGAGGGGGTGATTGGGGTGCAGGCCCCGGTAATGGGGGGGGGGGGGGCGGCGGTGTGAGGGAGGATCCCGGGGGATCGGGCGCGGAGAGGAGGGTTTTGCGGAGCGAGGGTGTAGGCCGCGGGGGGGGGGCGGCTGTGAGAGCGGGGACTGGGGGGGCGGGGGCGCTTCCCCCCCCCCCCCCCCCGAGGAAGGCGCCTTGCGGGGGCGGTTGCGGGCGGGGGGGGGGGGGAAGCCGTGGGGTGGGGGCCGGGGGGAAGGTGTGACCTGCTGGGGGTGTTTCGGGGCGGGGGTGTCCACGGAAGCGAAACTGGGGGGGTTGGGGGGGACCCCGGTGGGGGTGGGTAGGAGTGGGGGGCGCAGGCTCCAGGTCCGGGGGAGGGGGGGGGGGGAAGTTGCTAGGGGAGGATGTGGAGGCTCCTGAGCGGTGGGAGGGGAGGGACTAGGGGGGAGCAGGGATTTGGGGGGGAGCAGGGACCCCGGTGGGGTCACAGGGAGCGAGGATGGGGGAGTCCCGGCCAGGGGATCCCTGGGGAGTCCCGTGGGTTGGATTCGCGGCAGGGAATCCCGTGGGCAGGGCAGGGAGACGGCCTCCGGGGTGGATCCTGGAGGGCCGGGGCAGGAGGTGTGCTCCCCGGCCAACGGGGAAGGCAAAGGGGAGGCCGGGGGAGGACCTGGGGGGGGCCAGGGAGTGTCCCGAGCGGGTGGGGAGGAGCTGGGGCCTGGAGCTGGGCCGGGTCCTCCTCTGCTTGTCCCGCTGCCAGCTCCCCTTTGGCAGCTCCCTCCGGTTCCCAGCCCCTTCGCGCCAGCACCCGGGCAGCACACGGTCCCCCCCAGGAGTCCCTGCCAGCGTGCCGTCCCCCCCCCGTCTCTGCCATCCCCCCCCATGCCCCCGTCATCACCCCTTTCTTCCCAGCCCTTCTGCCCATGACTCCCTGTGTCTTCTCGAACTCCTCGTCCCCCCCTCCTGCCCAGAAATGTTTTTAACTCCCGCTGTCGTTTCCTGCCCGCGCAGACCAAGAGAGTCCCGAGGAGATGGCGACAGTGAAGCCCGAGAAGGGCGAAGGAGATGCCAGCAGTAACAGCAGCGCAGGCGGTGGGGAGGGCCAGGTGAGTGCAGGGAGGGAAGAACAGCCCCAGGCCGGCAGCCTCCTGGCTCCGCTTGCCCTGGAGAACTCGCCGTCCCCGTAGCAAAGTCCAGGGCCAGGCCGAGGTGTTTGTTTGGCCCAGCCGAGCGTTACGGTGGCTCCTCTCCCCGGGGAGAGGAAGAGAAGGGTGAGTGCGCGCCCGGGGGGGGATCGTCAACGCTGCCAAATGCCCTGCCGGAGCGTCGACCCGCAGTGCCCGTGGCTTCCCCTCCTCCCCCGGCTCTGCACGGTGCTCTCAAAAACATGACAGTTCCCCTGCTTCCAGTAAACACCACAGCCCCGACTGGCGCTTCTCCAGCTTGGGACGCCCAGAAACAACTGTACTTCCCCGAGTTCTTCTCCTGCGGGGAGATTCCCTCGCTTTGGGGTGAAGGAGACGTCTCTCCTTGCCTTTTACGTGCAGACTCCCTCCCCTTTCCTCCCTCCCAGAGGGTTTTTCCCTTTGGGTTCAGTCTGTCCCGGCCTGACAGCCCTGTGTCTGGCAGTTGTATTTTTCCGGCTGTGGGTGGGTTTTCTCAGGAAGGAGTGTTTATCTTTTCCAAGTATGCTCCTCCCTGCTTTCTCTCCCCCCCCCTCCCTTTTTTTTTTTTTTTTATTTTTTTTTTATTTTTGGCCTGCCTACCGGGCCGCCTCCCATTTCCTTAACTCCTCCTCTCCTTCCCAGGAATCGCAGCCTTCCCCGCTGGCTCTGCTGGCAGCTACCTGCAGCAGGATCGAGTCTCCCAACGAGAACTCCAACAGCTCCCAGGGCCAACAAGGCGGGAGCGGCGAGCTGGACCTGACGGCCGCCGCCGCTCAGATCGCCCAGTCTGCCAATGGCTGGCAAATCATTTCCGCCGGCTCCAGCACGCCCACGGCCTCCAAGGAACAGGGCAGCAACGGCAGCAATGGCGGAGATGCCTCCAAAAGCCGACCCGTGAGCGCGGGGCAGTACGTGGTCACGACCGCTTCCAACATACAGAACCAGCAGGTGCTCACGGGCCTGCCGGGAGTTATCCCGAATATCCAGTACCAGGTCATTCCCCAGTTCCAAACCATCGATGGGCAACAGCTCCAGTTTGCCACCACCCCTGCCCAAGTCAACGTGCAGCAGGATGCCTCTGGTCAGCTCCAGATCATCCCCGGCACGAACCAGCAGATCATAACGAGCCGAGCGGGGACGAGTAACCTCATCGCCATGCCAAACCTGCTGCAGCAGGCCGTCCCCATCCAGGGCGTGGGCTTAACCAACAACACCCTCTCAGGGCAAACCCAGTACGTGGCCAACGTCCCCGTGGCTCTGAACGGCAACATCACCTTGCTGCCCGTCAACAGCGTGGCCGCCAGCCTGGCTCCCACCTCTCAGACGGTCACGTTGAGCAGCTCCGGCTCTCCGGACAGCAGCTCTCAGCCGGCCACCTCGGGTGCTGCCATCAGTTCCACCAATACAGCCACGTCTCACGCTAGTTCTGGCGCTTTTTTTACCAATGCCAACAGCTATTCCACCACCACCACCACCAGTAACATGGGCATCATGAATTTTTCCACCAGTGCCACGGTGGGAACCAACGTCCAGGCGCAGACGCCCCAGAGGGTCAGCAGCGTCCAGAGCTCGGACTCTCTGCAGAGCCAAGTTTCTGGGGTGGCTTTGCAGCCGGGACAGCAGAAAGAGGGGGATCAGAGTCAGCAATCGCAGCAGCAGCAGCAGCAGATCCTGATCCAGCCGCAGCTAGTCCAAGGAGGGCAGACCATCCAAGCCCTCCAGACCACCCCGCTCTCTGGCCAGACCTTTGCCACTCAAGCCATCTCCCAAGACGCCTTGCAGAACCTGCAGCTCCAAGCTGTCCCCAATTCGGGGCCCATCATTATCCGAACGCCCACGGTGGGTCCCAACGGGCAGGTGAGCTGGCAGACCATCCAGCTCCAAAACCTTCAAGTTCAAAACCCCCAGGCCCAGACAATCACCTTGGCCCCCATGCAGGGAGTATCGCTGGGGCAGACGGGCAGCACCAGCACCACGCTCACCCCCATCGCCTCCCTCCCCAGCGGCACTGTTACGGTCAACGCTGCCCAGCTCTCCTCCGTGCCAGGCCTCCAGACTATTAACCTCAGTGCCTTGGGAGCGTCTGGGATCCAGGTGCATCAGCTGCAAGGGTTGCCGTTGGCCATAGCAAACACTGCCGGTGAGTTGTTGTTTTGTTTTGGGTTTTGGGTTTTTTTTTTGTCTCATTTTTTTTCCGTAGCTGGGCGGAGGAAATCGAAGGCGAAACGATGTCACCCTGCTGCACGCAGCTGGCTCCGTGCGCCGTCTGGATTCTGTGGGGTTCAGGGTGCTGGCAGGGCTGGGGCTGGGGGTGACTGATGCCAAACCGAGTTGGCAAGCAGGCCGGCGCTTGTGCTAGCCCTGGGAAGGAAGTATTAAGTCTTTGCCGATTGCCAGAAGACACTGAAACTCATTTTGGGTAGTTTCTGATCTAATTAACTCTCGGGCGGCTGATTGCCTGAAAAGAAACAGAGGAGGTGTCTGTGAGCGGCGAAGGAGGGAGACGCGTGGGGAGAAGGGGGACGCCGTGTGCGGCACTAAGGGCAAAGCGTGGTTTTGTGCGAGGCTGCTGTTCTGCCCCGATGGTCGCTCCGGGGGTCTTGGGTCGGTGTTGGGGTGTGGAGCCGAGTCCAGCTCATCTCCTCTGCTGCAGGAGCCCACAGAAAGTCACAGCCTTATAAAATTCAGGAATAACTTAAATCCCCCTGCCCTCCCCCTAGAAAACAAACAAACAAAAAAGCCCTGGGGAATTTCCTTGTAGGGGCGGAAGAACGGGCTCTTTAAGTGTATATTTAGCCTAAAGTTGGGTGCTGGTGTGGGACGCCGTGATCTCATCCTGCCCGAGTCGGCCCCGCTTTCACGGCTGGTGCAGAGCTCCCTGCTTGGTTCCCCCGGATCAGCCCCGTCCTCTCCCAAAAGCTCCCACCAGCTGGGGGGGGGGGGTGTGGACATGGGGTACAAGCTTCCCCTTGGAAATGCCGTGCCTGCCTGTACAAGGCAGCCATAAGAAATCGGTGCCGAAAAGGAGCTCTGCTTGCTTTTCCAGTGTTTTTTCTAATTTTTTTCTTCTTTTTTTTTTTTTTTGTTTTTTGTTCTGGCTCCAGCTAAAAAGGCAGTTGCTAGATTTAGTCACAGCTGAGAGGCAGCAAAAAAATGTTGCTCAATCCAACTCGTGCTTCCTTCTCGCGAGAGGAGGCGGCTGCTCTCCCGGAGTTGTTTTGCAGCAGTATTTTGGGCTGTTGCTACAGCAGCTTGGCTTACAGGCAGCCGTGGGTTTATTACAGACCACGCCGCAGTCGGGATTAGCCTGATCCTTGGATTTCCCCGGGCAGAGAGACCCGCTTGTGCGAGAGCACGCTCGGTTTTTTGCACCCGGAGGGGAGCGCGCCACCTCTTATCGGTGGAAATGCGGATGGCAGAGGGGTCTCTTTCATCTTTGCCTGCCGGGGTTAGGGGGGATCCCCTCGCCCTGCAGCGTGGCCGGGTCGCTTGCGTCGAGGCGTGCGTTGTTTGGAGGAACAACGCGTGGGGGACTCCGAGTTCCTGTATTTGTGCCTGGCTCTGCCCTCGGAGGTGGGGCAGGGAGGAACGCTCCAGAGACCACCCATCCGCCGCCCTCACACTGGGGAGCTGCTGCCGCTGCCTCCTCCTCCTTTTTTTTTTTTTTTTTTTTTTTTTCAGCTCAGCAGCATATTTAGCTCTTGATCCGTGGTGACGGATTCACCATCCGACGCTGGCGGCTGCACCAAGTACCGTGGCCGAGGGCCTCGCTCTTCCTTAGCTCGGAGGATGTGACGCGCCACTTTGATGTTGTTAACGTTTGAAAAAAACAGAGCAGGGTTCAGGTTTCAAAGGGCTTGCGGGGATCCACCGAGACCCCAACTCGATGGGACCTTAAGTTAGGTTCCTAGGAGGAGAAGGCAGGGACAGAAAGCTGCCTGGCACCGATCCGTTCACACGATTTGCGTGGTTTAACTCCAGGGTGGAGGAGTTTTTCCTCTAGCTGGGTCCGTCAGATGTGGCGATGGGTCCGTTTGTCCCTCTGTCACCTGCGAACAGCCCCTCTCCGGTGGGTGCCGAGCCCCTCCAGATCTTGCACGGGGTGCGTCGTCTCTGTCCGCACCACGGCTTCGTAGCTGAGCCATCCTCTGCCGCGCTGGGGGGCTGCGGGTGCGGGTCCCTCCCGGTCCGAGCTCTCCGATGGCAATTTAAGGGAGTGGTTTGTGACTGACTCTGCCTGTTGTCCAAATTGCTGAACATTTTCCACGGGGAGCGTCTCCTTCAGCCGCCGGCAGTTCTGTGAGCACGCACCATGCGTGGTGGAACTTTCTGCGCTCGCTTTCTGCTCGAGGCTGTATTGGGAGGCGTTTTGGTTGGTTTTTTGTAGCAGAAAAAGCTCCTCTGCTTCTGAGGGAGGTGAATGGAAAATATAAACCTCACCTGGGTTTGCTTGGGAGAGGAGACCGGCAGCTGCTCTTCCCGGCCCCTTGGGTTTTGCCACGTGTTACGGTGTGGTGGGGAGAAGGGGGTGCCTGGGAGTGTGTGGCGAGGGGTTTCGGTAGCTGAGTGTTCACCCCAGCTGCCTCCCGGGTTTGCAGCCACCGCGTTTCCTACCACTTCCCTGCAAATCGGCTGTAGCTGAGCTTTGAAGAGTTCAGCTCGGCTTCCTTCAGGGTTGACAGCCGCTCCGGTGTCCCGGCTTGGTTGCTGCTGGGCTGCGGGAAGCTCATGTCTCGTCCCCTGAACCCCGCTCCAGCCGATGGGCAGGGGGCACGCCTCTGGGCTGTGGCTTTCAGCCCCTGGTGAAGATTTCTGCCCCACTGATGAGATTTCTGCTTTTCAGTTTCTTTTCTGCAAAGCGGGGAGGGGAAAGATTCCTGTGGAGAAAATGACACCTGAAAAGGTCTTTAAAAATCGGATTTTTTTGCTCCTGGGTGTGAGGCGGAGCCCGCCGTGCTGTGCAAACTTAACTCAGCTTGTGTTTGTATTAATTAGGTGATGGCATCCTGCTTGGTCTGCAGGCTGCAGACTCCTCCTCGGCGGTAGATGGGGTGTGAGTTAGCCCCGGTGGCAGAGACACGAGAAGGTCTGTGACCGTAATGGGTTGGTATGTGGGCAAACAGGCCTCGCAGACAGCCCTGCTGCGAGGGGAAGGCAGCCGTGGAGCTGGGGAGGGGATTTCCTCGGCTGGCGTTGCCCCAAAAACCCGTGCGTGGTTTTGGGTGCCACCGCTCCCCACGCGAGTGGGCAGCAGGACTGCCTCCAGGATGAAGGAAAGAGGGTTTGGGTGCTCTGCTGCGGGTGTACTGGTACAAAGGTGGGTGTTACAACGCTCGGACAACTCGGTGGGGTCTTCACCCCAGGGAGCAGTGTCACCCAACCGTCACCCCAGCGCTGGCCTGCTCGGGGAGGGGACATCCCGCACGAGAACCCTTCGCGTGGAGGCTTTGTGGGAAGCGGGGTGGGGGCGATTTCGAGAAGTTTGCGATGCCGGGGTTTCTCTTCCCCTTTTGACCGAGCTTTAGGAAGCAGGAGAGGGACTTTTTTTGGGTTTTTTTTTTTTTTTTTTTTCCATTTTGTATTGTTTTTGTTTGTTTAACTCCGCATCCGTATGGTTTTGCCAGCAAAGCGGCTCTGCCCCACGTACCTGTCCCTGGCAGAGTCCTGCTGCTCAGGGCTCCGTGCCTCGGAGATAAAGAGCCCTGCCTGGCTGAGGTATGTGCTGGGTAAACAGGCGTCCGCCTGTGGCTTCCCATTAGGCCAGCGCTGGAGTTAAACCCGTCGTCCGAGGCCCTTGTTTTGTGCAAAACAGCCGCCGAGCGCTAAAGGATGTTTTATTCCAGGGGAGGACGGAGCTGGGAGGGTGCCGGGGGCACTGGTGGGACTGGGGAGATGCACCAGCCCCCAGCCATGCCCCTGTCTGGGGGTGTTCTGGCAGGACAAGCTCTCTTTCAGGGCTCCTGTCCGTCATTTGGACGGAGTCTTGTGGTCGAATGGAGTAGTGGGACGTAGCAAGGACATCCTTCTGCAAGAGGGGGGAAAAAAAAAAAAAGCCTTAGTGGGGAAAGTAACCCTTTGAAATCTGTTTACCAAATGCATCCCCAGCTCTCTGCTGCGACTTTGTTCTTCCAGGGCTCTTCCCAGCCGTCAGAGCACTGACACAAAGACCTGATTGTCTCTTATTTTCTGTTTTTAAGGGAAGCTTTGTAGCAGGGCCTTGATGAGACATCCACATGGCATCGTCCGCAGAGGGGAGGGGAAAATCTGAATCAATCTCAGGCCAGCAAGCCCTGACAGGATCTCTCCTTAACGTGCTGTAATTGTTTGTTTCATTACGCCCATGACATCACGTCAGAAAATAATTATATTGTGAAATTTCCTTCTCTAAACTCTAGCTGGGCTGGACTTTAAATACCCTCCTGGCTTCTTTGGCTGACCTCTCTCCTTGCTGTAAGGAAGAGGGTGGTTTGCTGAAGAAATTACACAAATCCCGAGAGATCCCGGGGTCTGCTCAGGAGAAGGGAGCAATCCTGACACGGGTCCCGTGGTCTGGCCAAGCAGCTTCATCCCAGCGAGGCTGTATCCCACACAAAGCTGCTGTGGGTCTGGGGCTCCATGTGGCAGCCCTCCTCCTCCTCCTCTTCCTCCTCCAGGCCAAGACTTGGCCGCCCTGGAAATGGGAGCCGGTTGGCAGCTGGTCGGACTGGTTGGGTGCTGCACGCCCCGTGACTCCTCATGGAAGAGTTTCCTTGCCCGGCTCCGGACCGTCTCGCCGGGCTGTAATCTTCCCCTTCCTTTTATCTGCGCTGACCTCAGCGCTGCTGCCTCCTCCTCGCCGAGGAGCATGGTCTTTATCGCTCCTTCGCAGGAGCTGGATCCTGGGCCCCAGGGGTAGGGATGGTTTCAGCGTGGCCCCTTTCCAGAGCGTTGGCGCTGGTTCCTGCTTTGGAGATGCTCACGCCGTCCGGCCGTCTCCCCATCCCAGCGCAGGACGTCTAGGTTAGATGTCGTGAGTGATACGGGCACAAGTTCCCCCTCTCTGCAGAGGTTAAAAACACGAGCTTTGAGGCTCGGGAAAAGCACGATGCCCTTGACTGCGGGGGACAAGAGGAATCCAGAGGCTCAGGTGCAGTGAGAGATGCCCGCGGGGATTTCCCCGGCTCCTGGGTGTGCTTTGGGCTGGGCTCAGGCCACAGCCCTCCTCCTTGGTCACAGGCATCGCCCTTCCCCGTCTCAGCTGGGCATTTTCCTCCTTCTGTTCTCCTCACGTGTCATCAGGGACTCGGCTTTTTAATTACCCTGATTGCTTTTTTTGCTGTGGTTTGGCAGGACCTGCCTGTGCTACGGGGTGAGGGTGCTTTGCCGGCCGAGGACTGCCGGTTGCTGGTGGTCTGGTTTGCCCCGGCAGTGCCACCCCGGTGAAGGCTTTGGCAGGACTAGAGGCTTCATCCCATTTTTGCGGCAATCCAGACTGGATTTAAAGGGCGAAGGAAATCTGCGTTTCAGTTCGCGGCGCCACAGAGGTATTTCGCAAGTCCTGGGAGGGCTCGGGGATTTTGCAAATCGGACGAGGTGACTTCCTAGCTCACCTCTGTGCGTCACGGGGCTGGACGGACGCAGCTCCGTCTCCCCTTGCAGCCCACCTTGCTCTTGACCCGATAGCTCCGTCCCTATTTATTCCTTCTCCAAAGGAAGTGTAATTTATTGTGACGCACAGAAACCTCCAACAATTAAAGGATATCGCAGAGCTTGCTGTGTGGCTTTTCAAGTCATTAAACTCCAGATTAAAATACAATTACTCGATGTGCTGCAGTCCGACTTCAAAACTGCACCATCTTACGCAGCCGGGCACCGTGTGTTCACCGCTCCGCTGTCCATAACTCCAAAGAATTATTAAGCGAGAGCTTGGCTAATTTACGTGAATGACTTCCTACTGCAGCTTAACTCATTTTGCAAATTAGTGAGGAAATCAAACGAGATAAAAATCAAGGGGACTGCGTTACAAAACCTACTTTGTTCTTTTCTGTAGCAAGTGCAGCTTAATTGTCTTTGATCTGCCTGGAGTAGAGCGTGGTGGTGTGTTTTGGGGAGAGCAGCGAGCACCGGCGAGGCGATGCTGCTCGCTGCCACCCTGGGCTTTCAGGCTGCCAAAAAAAAAAAAAAGAGGAGGAGGAAATGGGGAGAAATTGAGTTGTGAGCTAGAAAGGTTTGATTTTTGGGGAGGGTTTTTCAGGTGTCTGTCGTCTGCCGAGAAGTTTGGGGAGCCCCGGTGCTACGTGCCACTGTTTTTTTTTGCTCTTTCTTTTCACCTTAAAAACTTCCTCTTGCCTCTTTTTCACTGACGTCGGTTTGTTGTGCGTGCCCCGCTCTGCGTGGTGACGACTTACCCCCCCTCTTCCTCTCCTGCCTCTGCAGACTTGCAGCTGCCAATGTTGCAGAGTTTGCACAAGAAACCATGTTGGGTTGGTTGTTTTTTTCCCCCCCAGATCCTCCCTAAAAATGAACATCGAGCCTGTTTCCCCTCTCCTGAGGTCAGCTGGGGTGGATCTAAAAACGCTCCTCTCTTCTATCCGCAGGGCATTTCTCACCTCGCTTTAGTTTGCTAAATAAAACTGCTAAACTGAAGCATTTTTCCTCCAACAAGCAGTTCGAAGACAAGAAACACCTTGTCTCAAGAGAAGTCGCCAGCCAAGGCTCGGCTCCTTTGCTCTTTTTAATGTGAGACCGCCAAACGACTACCCCTTTTTTCGGGGCGGGGGCGGCGTCTTGGAGGTCAGTACCCCCCGTCCCGTGCTGATGGAGAGCAAAGGCAGGTCGGTCAGCTCCTGCCCGTCGCCTGTCTTTGCAGGCAAGTCCCTCCCAGGGTTTTCCAAGGATTAAATCCCCTCCTTGCTCTGCTATTAATATACTTTTTTTCAGGATTTCAATGACCTAAGCGTGGACCGGGGGCTTGGCAGCCTTCATGAAAGCTTTAGTCTTAGAAGTAATCTATATTAGTGGAGATAATAAACGTAAATTATCCAGCTGGTTTCTCTCCGCCAAGCTTTCTCCTGAAACTGCAATATTCTGGAGACTTCAGCGCGTCCTGATATGTGAAGAATGAAGCGTGTATGTACAAGATCTGTCTTCTCTTGCCGTAATTTATTTATACCTTAATTAGATGCGAGCCATAGATTACCAGAAGGAGGATTTGGGCTTTTTCCCCTCCATGCGACATGCCAACAGACTATAAAACGCTGCGTAGGCTTTTGCATGTTTGAAGATTGAAGCCATTCCAAGACATCAGGGCTGGATTCTCCCCCTCCAAAGCGTATTTTGGGGAAAGCGCGTGTGTGTCTTCTCCTTCCTTTTTATACCAGCTCTCCCCGGACGCCACATACGCGACAGGGAAATCTCTAATCTGTTCCCATAATGCAAGCTGTCATCGTTGGCTTATAAAGCTTAAAAAGAAAAACCCTCCCTGGTTCCCTCCGTGCTGGTTTTAGACTGTAAACATGTGTTGCAAGAGCTGGGGGGGGGCACTGAAAAGGTTTTATCCTAAAATTGCTAAACTTTGCTGGGAGCACAGGAGCGTTGCCGATGAGGTATGGCAGGGCCCCGGCCAAGATTTCCAAGCGGGACTCAAAATTGTGTCCCCTTTGGAGGGACAACCAGTTTCCTTCCTCCTGACCTGGCCTGGTTGCTGTCACTTGATGGCCACCAATATTCCTCTGCGCCTTGGTGTCCCGGTGTGAGGACAGGCACAACCACCGCCGTTGTTATTAATGCTACCACCGTGCAGGAACCCCGTCGCGGGGCTGGACTGGTCGGTCACGGGTGTTATTTGCAGCATTTCGGCCGAGTGTTTCCTCGGAGGGACCATCCGCGGGGTTACATGGTCTTCAGGGCCATCACCGTCCTTTTAACTCGCGATGTTGGGGTGCGGACGTGTGAGCACAGCTGTAACACGGATGACACCCCAGCTTCTGCTTAGACGGCGGCGTGTGCCCCGTACCCCTACGGATGCGCCGGCCCTGGCGTGACCTGAGCAGAGACGGGGTGAGCAGATGAGTCAGGGTTCGTTTCCTTAATTGCAACTTTTCTCTCCTGGTTCTTGCTTTGATGCTCTGAGTGTCTCAGTCCTCGATGGCAAAGGGCTTGCCCAGCACCGCCCTCTCCCAGGAAATCTGGACCCCTGCGGACTTGGGGGGCAGAGCGGCCACCCCTAATTTCAAGCCTCCCTGTTCGTCTGCTCCCGCCTGGGAGAACGAAGCTCCCGTTGATGCCGCCACGACCTGGAGAAGTGAAATCAAAGCTGGAGGAAGCCCAGATGAGCATGGCCCGGTCGCGCACATGAATCCCCCACCAACCACGTGGGTCGTCGGCAATGCCACCGCAGAGCTGTCTGGCGTCGCGACCGTGCGCTGGCCGGTGCCCCGAGTAGCCAGGAATCTATTTCTGGTGGGTTTTTGTCCTTTCCTGAGCTCGGGCCCTGCCCTGGCTCCTGTGCTGAGCTTTGCCAGGGCACCACTGACACCTGCTGGTAACAGCAAAGCCGTGGGGCCGAGGAAGGCTGCCCGCTGCCAGAAACTCTTCGTCATTCCCCCCTCGCTGTCTCCGGGTTGTGAAACCCTCCCGGCCGCAGGAAGAGCACCCAGCACGCAGCTCAGGGATGTTTCGGGCTGGCCTAAGTCTGAAGTTTATCCTTCTTCAGCGCCGGCACCTCTTCTGCAGATGCTTGGTGTGCTGCCTCCTGCCTGGAAGCTGTTATGTGGAAAACCCAGGGTTTTTTTTAAAGCAAACGTCACCGTTTTGATGAAGATACTTGCTATGCTGGTCTCCTGCGGTACCACCACCAGTGGCAGCATCTCAGTCCCCGCGCCGGGGAGGTGGCCTTCGTTCCTGTAGCCCCGTCGCGACGCTGCTCTGAAGGACACCGGCAGCAGGAGCGCAGGCTGGTTTGTTTTGGGGTTTTTTTGGGAATGCTGACTTTGGAAACGGCAGCTCTGTGACATTTGCGCTCCATATTTAAGAAGCCGCTTCCAGGGAAGAGGAGATGGAGCGAATGAAGCAGCACCCTCCAGGGCACCACGACCCCCCTCGCATCCCGACGTCCCCGTCGGCCGGGCTGGCTGGCACGCTCCTTCCCGTTGACTCATCCTCGCCAGAGCCAGCCGGACAGTTGGTGATAAACAGCATCGGGAAAACCCCCAGACGAGTGGGGTTTTTTGGGGAAGACTCACCCTGCCCCAACTTCATTTCCCAGCAGTGGGAGAGTGGCAGAGCTCAGCACCGTTTGCTCTTGGGGACGAGGACGTGCGTGTTCGTGCCCGCGTGTGGTTCAGTCTCAAACACCACCGCGTTCAGGCAGTGATCTCAACCCTGGCTGCCTCCTCATGAGGAAGTTGGTAGGAAAAAGGTGAATTTTGGGCTCGAATCCCAGCCCGTAGCCAGCCAAGGATGCCACTGCCCGTCCGGCGGAAGCGTCTCGGCTCTAAATCTGCCGTTAGACCTATTGGCATATGTTAATTGCAGCTGAAAAGAGATTACTCAGCCTGCCGTCTCTGCGCCCGCTCCGGCTTTTCAGCACGAAAATAATCAAGCAGCAGAGCTTGAAGGGAAATAAAACACTTGTGAAGTGTAGATGGGGTTATTGGAGAAGCAATTAGATGACAGCATAAGCGTAGAGCAATAAAATGGCAATGAAAACCGATAGGCTTAAAAACTTCCTACCCCTGAACCCCCCCGTTACGAATGGTTTATGTTTGTCTGCATTTGGGAGCTCGTCAGCACTACCCTGCGGTTCCTACGGCTTTTATAATTGGGAATTGCTCCTCAAGAGAGAGGGAGGGACTGCGCTCCGTGAGCAGCACCAGATGATTTTTCAACTTTATATAGATATATCTATCCCTTTCTGTAATTGCAGTAATTAACCAGTAAGCGCGTGCCGATAATATCTTCGCTGATGGATGCTGCTGAAGACTACGGTCTTCCAGCCCGTTTTATTTATCACTGCCTCTTCTTTTTTTTCTTTTTTTTTTTTTTTTTTTTTTCTGCAGGGGGGGTTGGTTTGGCAGGAGGATTTGCATCTGCTCTGTAGATTTGCTCCCGGATTTTGCTGTTTTTCATCAGGTTTTAAGCTGGAGAGGTGTTTGAAAAGGGAAAACTGCCCCTTTCAGCCCCAAAAACAAGGTGGGGGGGAAAGGGACCTCGGTGCGGTTGGTAGCAAGGTGTGATTCGGAGAAGCCCGGGTTTCCCTCGGCAATGTTTTGACGCTTGTTTTATCGCTGACACCAATGCAAGCCGGCCGGCGCTGCTCGGTTTACATTTTTGCTCTGTTTTCTGCGCTAGGTTAGCTGAAATAGCTGAAATAGTTGGCAGGTGGCTGGAGTAACGTAGGGGAGGGCTGTTTTTCCAGAGAGACGCGGCTCTTACTTCTCCTCTGGATGCAAATCGGAGGGTGTGGAGCAAAATGTGGGGACCCCTCGCTGTGCTGGGAGCCGTGGAGGGCAGGGAGAGCCCCAGGGCTCTGGGGTAAGCTCCACGTGGGATTGCCATGGCTCGAAAATGCAGGAGCCTGTGGGAAGCTGAGGGAGAAAGCTGGAATTAATAACTTCCTTCGGCTCAATCAAGTCGAGACCTTCCCAGCTTTGCGGCCGCCGTGGGGCAAGGCCGGGGAAAGCCCCTCTCACTTCCCTCCTGCTGCTCGGAGCTTTGCTGCCGGAGAACCCGCGGTAACCTCTTGCCTTTTCTTCCAGGCGACCACGGTGCTCAGCTGGGTCTTCACGGCACGAGCGGAGACGGGCTGGGAGACGAGAACGCGGCTGTGGAGGAAGGAGAGACCAGCCCGGACCCGCAGCCTCAGCAAGGACGGAAAGTGCGGAGGGAAGCATGTACCTGCCCCTACTGCAAAGACAGCGAGGGAAGGTAAGGCTGCTCCACGGCGGATCCGGCAACGCCGGGCTGCCCGAGCGACCTCCGAACCCCCAGGAGCAGGCTGAAACCCCAAAAGTGCCTTGTTTCACCCCATTCTCCCTCCCTCCGATCAGCTGGAGCTTTCAGGGTCATTTTAACTCTTTCCCTCCGCCTCTTTCAGGAGCTCTGGGGATCCAGGTAAAAAAAAACAACACATCTGCCACATCCCGGGCTGCGGGAAGGTGTACGGTAAAACCTCTCACCTGCGGGCTCACCTGCGGTGGCACACCGGGGAGCGACCCTTCATCTGCTCCTGGATCCTCTGCGGAAAGCGTTTCACCCGGAGCGACGAGCTGCAGCGACACAAGCGCACGCACACAGGTAGGACTCGGGGCGCTGCTTCCCTCGGCGTCCGTCGCCTTCTCGGTGGCCTTGGTGGCAGGGAAGAAACGACCCGGCCTCAGCCTGACCGCCCCCCCCCCTCTCCCTCCCTTTATCCAGGGGAGAAGAAATTCGCCTGCCCGGAGTGTCCCAAACGCTTCATGCGGAGCGACCACCTCTCCAAGCACATCAAGACCCACCAGAACAAGAAGGGAGGCACGGCCAACAACATGGCCATGAACGTCTCCGCCATCCCCATGGACACGGGGGCCTCGGCGGAGGGGAACGGCGGGGCCACCCCCTCGGCCCTCATCGCCACCAACATGGTGGCCATGGAAGCCATCTGCCCCGAGGGCATCGCCCGTTTGGCCAGCGGCAGCATCAACGTGATGCAAGTGGCCGACCTTCAGTCCATCAACATCAGCGGCAACGGGTTCTGAGGGCGAAGCGTGACGCGGGCACCGGCGGTGTGACACGGCGACGCCGGGCGGCGCGGGGGCCGAGAGGCGAGCGGAGACGGAGCCGGGAGTTATTTTCACCGCGAGGGCGACGTCCCTCGTCACCCTCCAGCACTAAAGCCCAGCTCCTCTCACCCGGGATCGCAGCCCTCCAACCTCCGGGGCCTGGTGACCACACACGAAGGCCAGAGTTATATATATATTTTTTAATTTCGGCTTGACCTTATTATTATTATTTTCCCCCACCCTTCCCTTCTGTTCCGTTCCCTCCCTCCCCGAGATCCGTCTGCCCTTCCGTAGCTAGCCTTCGATGCCATCATGCCTTGGTAAAAATATATGATCATTGAAATACTTTTTAGCAAAAACAAAATGGGGAAAAAAAAGCAAAATGAAAAAAAAAACACCACAAAACAAAAAAAAAAGGAAAAAAAAAAGGAAAAAAGATTCTATATTATTATTATATATATAAAAATATAAAATGTGTTCGTTTGAGAGAGGAGAGATTTTGCTGCGACCATGGCTTGGTCTCTTTGATGCCTTATCTTGGAACAGGTTGACCCTCTGGGGCAGCGGGACAGCGCCCGAGCTGTCCTTCAGCCATTCTCTTACATTTTACATTGTAACTTTAAAAGAAAAAAGGAAAAAAAAAAAAAAAAAAGAGAAAAAAAACCCCCCCCTAACCCCCCCCCCCCCCCGTCTTTTTTTGTACGCTTTGCTTTTAGGTTGTTCTTTAATTTCTTTGTAATTATTTGGGTGAGGTTTTGCTTTGGTCCCCCCCCCCCCTCCTTTGTAAAAACATCTGCCCTCTCCCTTCCCTCCCCTGGATTTTTTGATCTTTTATTTTCCAGCCGTCGTCTTTTACGAAGATCCTTTTCCTTCGGCTTTTCTAATCCTCGCTCCGGCGGGCTGAGCGGTGACTCTACGCGTGGAATCGATTCGTAAAGGGTTTCGTGCAGGTTCACTCGAGGCTTATTTAGCAGAGGGGCTGGGACCCGGTGTGTTGGGGTACGGTGGGGGCCGGCTCCGGACCTCCTCCTCGGGGAAAAATCTTTTAGGTTTATTTTGGGTTTTTTTTTTTGTTTGGTTTGGTTTGTTTTTTGTTTTTTTTTTTTGGGCCGCCGTTGGTCTTTAAGAATAATAATTGTCCTAAAAAATTCAGCGCCTCTGGAGCCGGTCAGCGGGAGACAGAACTTTTCCATCCCCGGAGAGAGTTCCCGGCGTCGAGGGGGGACACGGGGGACATGGAACCCCCCCACCCCGGTCAGACCGTCACCGCATGCGTTTTGCCGTGATGCTGCTGGAGACGGCTCCTTGTGCTTCCTCCTAAAAAACCAAAAAAAACCCCGAAAAAGCATGGGAAATTGGGAAGAAAAACCCTTTTGGTTTTCCAATACCCGGCTTTTTGGCTTTTCCCACCCGGGGAGGACCGGGACGGCTCAATCCTCTTCCGTTCTTCCTCCCACACCCTCCTCTTCCTGCTCCAGTCCAGACAGCATCTGCCCTTTCCCCTCCGGCCGTAAACAGGCAGGGGCTCCCCTGCCCGCCGCAGGAAGGAGCCGGGGCGGGGGGGGCCCAGCGCCGTCCCCCCCCCCGATATCGGGAGGGGGAATTTCATCTCAGGGTGACGCAGGGCGGCTTTATTTCGTCCCCAAACCGAGGCAGCAGTGGGACGTGGATCCCAACCAACCCCTCGAAAGCCGTTCGGTGAAATCTCTTGTTTTCCGAGCAGAAATTTTTGGGGCGAGATGAGCACGAAACGAGGGGCTGAGCCGGAAAACTGAGCGCAACAGGCGACTTCGGTTGTAGGAACAACCTCGCGACGTGAAAACCAGCGCCCGTTCGCAGGGCGTTGAGCTGGCGGTAGCGGTTCGGAGAGGCAGCTGCCGGCATCCCGCTCTCGTGGGGTCGGACTCGCCGGATTATCCCCTTTGTACGTGGGGGGGGGTGGTGTGGAAAAAGCCGGCGCGGAGGCCAGAAGCCCCCGATTTCGCTCGTCGGTCTCGGATCTATGAATCCCACCTTCCAACAGCGTCTTCCTCCCCACCCCAAGAGGAGGGGTTCTACTGTATCGTTTTTCTAGAAGTTTGGGGTTTTTTTTTTTAATTTTTCCCCCCCTCCTCAGTCTGAGAATAACCAGGAAACTTCCCAGGACGTGAGGAGCAGCGATGCCCACCCGGGGAGGGGGGGGGCTTCGGCAGAGCCGGGAACGCCGCGAGGCAGATGGTGGCTGGGGTTCCCAAAATCGCTCCGGTGGGCTGGAAGAAAACCTCTGGAGAGGAATTAAAGCAGCCGGGGCCCCCCCCAGACACCCCCCCCACCTCCCCCCTGCTCCCCGCAGCCCAAATTTTCTACCGACCCCCCCGAGCTCATCCGCGCTCGGACGCTTCCCACGGCGGGGTGGGCTCGCCTGGAGCCAGGGGACACCCCCCCCCCCCCCATCAGCAACAAACCCCAGCCAAACTGTGAAGGGCGAAGGTGGTTTTACCTTGATTTTGTGATTTTTTTGGGGGTTCTTTTGTTTTTTGTTTTGTGTTTGTTTTTTTTTTTAATAAAAAAGGAAAAAAAAAAAAGCTCCGCAGGGAGGGAGGCGGCGAGCGTGGCGATTCCTCCAGCCGAACTTCCCGCTTTCTCTCTCTCTCTCTCTCTCTCTCTCGATATATATTTTTGCATTTGTATATTTTTATATAGGAAACTTTAAGCATTTGTATTTTAATAATCTGTGAAGCACTATGAGTTCCCCAGCGCGTCGTGTCCGTCTCCTCCCCCCCTCGATACTGGAAGCTACAGAAAATTGGTAGAAAATAGGAAATTTTATTTTTTTTTTTTAATTTAATCGTTGATTATTTTTCCCCCCTAACCCCGTAACCTGGGTGTCCCCAAGACACCCCCCCCCCAGCGCCGAGCAGGATTCAAGTGCCAAACCCCGGCCCCGAAACCTCGCCGAGGGGATGGGCTTTGCCGCAGGGTTTTGGGGTGCGTGTCGTGTGTGTCCCCCCCCCGGTGACATTCCCCGTCAGCCCTAACGGAGCTTAATTTTCCTATGGAAACGCGGCCAGGAAGGAGGGGGGGGGGGGGGGGTCTTTCCCCTGTGTTTTTGGGGAGGTCCGGAGGATTTTGGGGGTGGGGGGGGGGGGCAGCTGGACCCGTCGTCCCTGTTTCAGCTCTGCGGCAGCAGGTCCCCTACCCTCAGGGCCCCCCCAAAACACCCCCCAGCCATCCCCGGGTGGGGGGGGGGGCGACACACAAAAACGTGCCTTGATACGGGGGGGGGGGTGACAGGCTGGGGACGAGCCCCCCGCTCCCCCCCCCCGCCTCCCCCAGACTTTTATATCCCCCCCAGGGACTTGGCGGGGGGGGGAGAAGGGAAATTGGGGGGGTCGGGGTTGTCCCCAAGGCTTCCCCTATCTCCCAGCTTTAATCCACCGTCACCCCTTAACTTTGGGGGCGCCCGGGCCGGTCGTCTATGCAGCGGGGGGGGGACACGGGACGACGGGGGGGTCCCGCGGGGTCCGGCCCCTCCACACTGGCAATAATTCTCCCCGTCGAGACTGTTTGATCTTGTCATGTCTGTGCTCTATATTAATTATTTTTTTTTGGGGGGGTGTTTTTTGTTTTTTTAAAAATCCGGTGGCTGATGTAATAACACCCAAGACATGTTTTTTGGGGAGCTTTTTTGTTTTTGGTTTTTTTTTTGGTTGGGTTTTTGTTGTTTTTTTGGTTTTCTTTTTTTTTTCCCAAAGTGCTATTTTTTTGTACAAAAGGGTTTAGATTAAACTGTTAGTTTTTTGGGGCTCCTTTGTAAACGGGGATGACGATTTCTTTTTGTAATAAACACGAGTCGCTGGCGTTGTCTGGAAATCTGCGGGGGGTTCGACTGGGGGAGCACGGCTTGGGGGGGGGGGGGGACGGCGGGCGGAATTCAGCCCTGAGTGGGGAAACTGAGGCACGGCACCAAGTGGGCGCGCGCGGGTTGGCGGGGGGAAACTGAGGCAGGGAGCTCAGTTTTCGGGGGGGGATGGCCGTGCCTTGGGCAGGGGGGGGGGTGTCTGGGCTGGCTCCCACCTGGGGCACCCCGTCCCGCTCCCCTCCCCGTTACGGGGGCAGCACCTTCCTCCTCCTCCTCCTCTTCCTCCTCCTTGGGGCCCGCTCTTCTCTTCCCACCGGCCCCCGCACGCATCCTGCCAACTCCTTCCCCGCGGCCGGAGGCACCCATGGGGCTGGCGCCGGGGCTGCCAGGTGGGTGCTGGGGACCCCCCCCCCCCCACCCTGGGGTGCTGGGGAGGGCATGGGGGGGTTATTTTGGGGGGGGGGGGGGCTGGGAGCCATCACCACCATGTGTTGTGTGTCCCCCCCCTCTTCTCCAGGTCCCCACAACCTCAGCTGCGTCTCCTACAAGCACCCCAGCGTGCGGGGGGGGTTGGGGGGCGCGGGGGGGGACAGGGCCGGCACCGTCCGTTGCCCCCCCGGCCAGTGCTGCATCGGTATCTGGAACCAGAGCCACGCACTGGTGCAGGGTGAGACCCCCGCACCCCCCACGGGTGGATCCTGACACGGGGGGGGGGGGGAAGGGGCCTGATCCTGCCCTGGGGGTGTCGGGTGGTGGGGTGGAGGGGCCTGGTCCTGCCGTCAGGGGCAGGGTTGGGGGGGGTTTTTTTTTTGGGGGGGGGGGGGGTGGGTGCTGGGAAGCCGGGACGCCTGGGTCCCTTGGGTCCCTTCCCAGCTGCTGCGCTTGACCTTGGCCTTGAGAAGTAGCTACAGCGGCGTGGGGATGGAGCGGGACTGCGGGGGGGGCCTGGGGAGGGGGGGGGCCTGGGGAGGGGGGGTCCTGGGGAGGGGGTTCTTGGGGATGAGGGGGCTCAAGGAAGGGGGGGTCCTGGGGAGGGGGGGTCCTGGGGAGGGGGGGTCCTGGGGAGGGGGTTCTTGGGGATGGGGGGGCTCAAGGAAGGGGGGGTCCTGGGGAGGGGGGGTCCCAGGGAGGGGGTTCCCAGGGAGGGGGGGGTCCCAGCCTGGGCCCCTGCCCCGTCCCAGGCCTCGGGGTCCCCTGGCCAGCACCCTGGGGTGCCCCGGTGACGGCGATGGTGTCCCCAGGCTGCTGGGGGGGCGGGGGGGCCGCCTGCCCCTCTCCCACCTGCGCCCCCAGTCCCGCGGGCCCCCCCGGCGGCTCCGTCTTCGTCTGCCTCTGCCGCGGCCACCTCTGCAACCGCAACGGCACCGGGACGGCCCCGGCGCTGGGGGGGCCCCGCCACGGCCCCGGTACTGGGGGGCACCGGGGGGGACATGGGGGGCGGCTGGGGACACGGGGGGGACCCATGGGGGGACCCTGAGACCTTCAGGGGACACAGGGGGCTGGGGGAGCTGGGGGGGGACCCGGGGGGGGGCTGGGGGGGCCATGGGGGGACCTGGGACCTATAGGGGACCTATATGGGGCTGGGGAGGGGTTCTGGGACCTATATGGGGCTGGGGGACCCCAGGGTGGTTTCTGGGACCCCTGGAGAGCTGGGCAACCCCATGGGGTCCCCAAAAAAGGGGACGAGCCCACCCTGGACATAGGGGTCCCCAGCAGGTGGGGGGGCTCTGTGACACCGCGGCCTCTGTCCCCAGGGCCCGGTCACGTGGGGTCCGCCGGGACCCTCTGGCTGTGGGGTGCCGGTCCCCCCCTCCTCCTCCTCCTCCTCGCCTGCCTGGCGGTCCTCGGTAGGGACGGGGACACGGGGACCCCCAGGCCACCCCCTGCCCCCCTGTGTCCCCGGGTGTCCCCAAATGCCACGTCCCCGGTGTGCGGTGTTCTGGGGTGGTGGGGGGGTCCCCAAGTGCCGTGTCACCCTGTCGCTGGGGCAGGGGGGGCCCGGGGAGCCCTGGGTGTGGGGGTCCCTGGGTGGGGCGTCCCCAGTGTCCCCAGTGTCCCCAGCACGTGGGAGCCCCTGGACGTGGGGAGCACACGGTGCTGCAGCCCCCGTGTCCCCAGGGTGGGGGGTGACAGGGGGTCCCTGGTGTCCCCAGGTCCTGTGTCCCTGATTACGGGGGTCCGCGGGTGGGGGGGTCCCTGCGTGGGGTGCCCCTCGGTGTCCCTGTGTCCCACGTGTCCCCACACCAGGGCTGCGACGGGCGAGGGCCCACACAGGGCGGCCCCCCCAGGGGTCCCAGGGGATCGGGGTCCCCCCGGAGCCCCCCAGCCTGGACCTGCCTGCGCTGCGCTTCCTGCAGGTGCGGGGCACCCACGGGGGGCACCCACAGGGCAGGGGACACCCATGGGTGCCTGGGGTTGGGGATCCTGCGGGGGGCGAGACCCATGGGTGCCTGGGGATCCCGGGGTGTGGGGTGTCTGGGGCAGGGGACACCCATGGGTGCCTGGGGATCCCGGGGTGTGTGGGTGTCTGGGGCAGGGGACACCCATGGGTGCCTGGGGTTGGGGATCCTGGGGCAGGTGACACCCTTGGGTGCCTGGGGATCCCGGGGTGTGGGGTGTCTGGGGCAGGGGGACCCCAGGGTGGGGAACACCCGTGGGTGCCTGGGGCTGGGGATCCCGTGGTGTGGTGTGTCTGGGGCAGAGGGACACCCATGGGTGCTTGGAGCTGGGGATCCCTGGCCATGGGAACGCTCAGGAATGGGGACACCCATGGGTGCCCAGCACTGAGGGCACAGCCTTGGCCTTCCTGGGGCTGGCACCACCCACGGGTGCCCAGAGGCTGGGTGTCACCCATCCCCGTACGGCATCCCCATCACCCAGAGGAGACACCCCGGGGTGCGACTACGAGCACCCACGGGTGCCGCGGACGCCGGCAGGTGCTGCAGGCGGGACGTTTCTCGGCGGTGTGGCGGGGCACCCTGCAGCAGCGGCCGGTGGCCATCAAGGCCTTCGTGGCCGACGCGGCCGGACGCTTTGCGGCGGAGCGTGCGGTGCACGGGCTGCCCCTGATGGAGCACGAGAACGTGGCCCGGCTGCTGGGCACGCGGGGGGCCGGGCCCTGCGCCCGCGGGGGGCTCCTGGTCCTCCAGCTCTACCCCGCCGTGAGTGGGGGGACACGGGGTGCTGGGCGTGGGAGGGATGCCGGGGAGGGTGGGCGTGGGGGGGTGCGGGTGGGTGCGGGCTGCTGGGGGTGCACATGAGTGTGCACGGGCCGCTGGGGGTGCACGTGGGGGTGCATGGACTGCTTAGGGTGCGAGGGGTGCAGACGAGTGTGCACGCACGGGCTGCTCGGGGTGCACGTGGGGGTGCACGGGCTGCTGGGGGTGCACGTGGGGGTGCACGTGGGCTGCTGGGGGTGCACGTGGGGGTGCATGGACTGCTTAGGGTGCGAGGGGTGCGGATGAGCGTGCACGCGCGGGCTGCTGGGGGTGCACGTGGGGGTGCACGGGCTGCTGGGGGTGCACATGAGTGTGCACGGGCCGCTGGGGGTGCACGTGGGCTTGCATGGACTGCTTAGGGTGCGAGGGGTGCGGACGAGTGTGCACGCACAGGCTGCTCGGGGTGCACGTGGGTGTGCGGGGGCTGCCAGGGGTGTGAACAGATGTGCAGGGGCTGCTTGGGGTGCGCGTGGTTTGTTCAGGGTGCACACGGGTGTGCCGGGGCTGCTTGGGGTGTGCACACGGGTGTGCACGGGCTGCTGGGGCTGTGCATGGGATGCTGGAGGGTGCTCACGGGTGGTTCAGGGTGCACACGGGTGTGCACGGGCTGCTGGGGGGGGGTCAGGCACGTGTGCGAGACGCTGGGGGTGCGCACGGGCGTGCAGGGGCTGCTGGGGGTGCTTGTGCATGCAGGAGGGTTGCTGTGAGCGCGCACGGGCTGCTCGTGTTGCACACGCGTGTGCCCAGGCTGCTGGATGCGCCCGCGCAGGTTGCACCACGGCCGTGCACGCGCTGGGGGCCGCTGCAAGAGCTGGGGGGGGGGGGGGGCAGCCGGCTTCGTGCACTGGGGAGGGGGGGAGCTGCCCCGCATCCCCCCACGCGTGTCCCCACGCGTGTCCCCATGCGTGTCCCCACGCGTGTCCCCAGGGCTCCCTGCGGCACTTCCTGGGGCAGCACGTGGGGACGTGGGCCGGCAGCGTGCGCCTGGCGCTCTCCCTCGCCCGCGGCCTGGCCTTCCTGCACCAGGAGCTCTGGCGCGACGGTGAGTGCGGCCACTCCTGCACCGAGCTCGCCCGGTCTCTGCGGGGGTGTCACGCTGTCACCCCCCCCCCCACACACACACCCCCCCCCACCCCCCCAGGCCTGTACAAGCCCAGCGTGGTGCACCGGGACCTCAGCAGCCAGAACGTGCTGGTGCGGGAGGACGGGACCTGCGCCATCGGGGACTTCGGGCTGGCGCTGGCGCTGCCACCGCGCACCCAGGCTGGCACCGGCGCCCGCCACGCCGTGCCCATCCGCAAGGTGACGGGGACGGGGACGGGGACGGGGATGGGACCCCCTCGTGCTGCTGGCAGCGGGGTGCGGGTGCGAGCCAAACCCTCGCGCACGCGCAAGGGCGGCTGTAGCGCAAGGTGGAGGACTGGCGCGTGTGCGAGCACGGCCCTAGTGCAAGCTGAGCCCCGGTGCACGCACGGCCCTGGCGCGAGCCTTACCCTAGCGCACGTGCGAACGTGGCCCTGGTGCAAGCCCCATCCTGGCACGCGTGCAAGCACGGCCCCCGTGCGAGCCTCACCCTCGCACGCGTTCACGCCCGGCCCCGGTGCGAGCCTCACCCTAGCGCGCGTGCGAGCACGGCCCTGGTGTAAGGCGTCACGTGGCGCACGCGCGGCCCTGGCGCCCTCGGGGCCCCGGTGCTCGCCGTGCCTCGTGCCGTGCGAGCGTGCGGGTGGGCGCAGGCGGGCACCCAGCGGTACCTGGCACCCGAAATCCTGGACGAGAGCCTGGACCTGCGCGCGTGGGGCCGGGCGCTGCGGCAGGCCGACGTCTACGCCCTGGCACTGCTCCTCTGGGAGATCCTCTCGCGCTGCCAGGCCCTCAGCCCCGGTGAGCACCCATGGGTGCCCCCTCGTTCCCCTGGGACACCCCTCCCCACACACACACCGCACCCCCCCCCCCTCCCCAACACACACGCTCGTGCCGCAGGAGCACCCGTGCCGGCGTTCCGGCTGGCGTACGAGGCGGAGCTGGGTGCCAGCCCCACGGGTGCTGAGCTCCGGCGCTTGGCCGTGGAGGAGCGGCGGCGGCCGCTCATCCCCCCCGCCTGGCACCGCGCCCCCCAGGTCAGCCCCCTGAGCACCCATGGGTGCCGATGAGGGGGGTGGGGGGGGGTGGTGGTGAGGGGGTGCCCCAGGGTGCCCATGGTGTGGGGGGGTGTCCCTGTCTGGGCACCCAAGGGTGTCCAGGGGGTTTTGGGGGTGCCCAGGGGTGTGGGGGGTGCCCATGGTGGGTGGGGGTGTCACTGGCTGGGTGCCCAGGGGTGTCTGGGGGGGGGGGGTGGCCTGCCCAGGGGGTCCCTAACCGGGTGCCCAGGGGTTTTGGGGGGACCCAGGGGTGTGGGGGTGCCCATGCCCGGGGGGGGGTCCCTGCCCAGAGGGTCCCAGGGTGCCCCTGCCGGGGGGGGGGGGGGGGGGGAAGGGTCCGTACCCAGGGGTGCCCCGGGGGGGTCCCTGCCCCAGTGCCCAGGGGAGCTGGGGGTGCCCCTGTTTGGGGGTGTCACATCCAGGGGATCCCGACCCGACGGGGGGGAGGGGGGGTGTCCCTGTTTGGGGGTTCCCCTACCCGGGGGGGGGGGATGGGGACGATGTCTCCCACCCGGGGGGTCCCTTCCTGGGGTTCCCCCTACCCGAGGGGGGGTCCCTGCTGAGGCCGGGGGGGGGGGTGTGTGTGTGGGGGGGTGTCCCGCAGCCCGGGGGGGCTCTGCCGGAGCTGCTGGAGGATTCCTGGGACCCCGACCCCGAGGCCCGGCTCTCGGCAGAGCGGGTGCTCCAGCGGCTCCAGCGGCTGGCGGCTGCCGCCCCCCCCCCGGCCCTGCCCCCCGGGCCCCCCGCTGGCCCGGCCGCCCCCCCCGCAGATGAGCGAGAGGTGGGTGCGGAGGGAAACTGAGGCACGGGGGGGGGGGGGGGTGGGGTTTGGGGTTTTTTTTTTTGGGGGGGGGGGGGGGATGGGGAATCCCGGCGTCCCGGCTCGCTGCTCCTGACCCGCCCCCCCCCCCCCCCCCCCCCCCGCGGTGTCCCGGTCCCGCCCCTCCCCCCGCCCCGGGGAGGGCCCCGGTGTCCGGCCCCTCCCCCCCCTTCCTGCGGGCGGGGCCGCGGCCGGAGCGGAGGCGGCAGGTGGGAACGGCCCCCCCCGAAACCCTGCACCCCCCTGGGCCCCCCCTGCACCCCCCCGAAACCCTGTGCCCCCCTGAGCCCCCCCGAAACCCCCCCCGAAACCCTGCACCTCCCTGAGCCCCCCCGAAACCCTGCACCCCCCCGAACCCCCCTGTGCCCCCCCGTACCCCCCTGAGACCCTGCACCCCCCTGTGCCCCCCCCGAAACCCTGCACCCCCCTGTGCCCCCCCCGCACCCCCCTGAGACCCTGCACCCCCCTGTGCCCCCCTGAACCCCCCTGAGCCCCCCCTGTACCCCCCGAGACCCTGCACCCCCCGAACCCCCCTGCGCCCCCCTGTGCCCCCCTGAACCCCCTTGAGCCCCCCTGCACCCCCCCTTGTACCCCCCCGCCCCCCACCCCTAAATCCCGACCCCCCCCGCAGCCCCCAACCCCCCAAACCCTGACCCCCAGTGACCCCTGACCCCCAGTGACCCCTGACCCCCCTGCACCCCCCAAGGCCAAACTCCCCCCCCACCCCCCCAAACCCCCCCTGCCCCCCCCAGCTGCTGTGACTCAGTTTCCCCTCGGACACAGCGCGGGGGGGGGGGGGCCGGAGTTGGGGGCGCCCCCGGGACCCCTCCTGGGGTTTTGGGGGGCCCCCCCACTCACCCCGTGTGTGTCCCCCCCCCCAGAGCCTGGAGCTGTCACCCGCCATGTGGGACCCTGGTGCAGGTAAGGGGGGGGGGGACACCCCCAAAGTGTGTGTGTGTGGGGGGGCTCCCTCGACCCCCCGCCTGCCCTCCCTGAGGCACTCGGGGGTTGGGGTCCCCCCCTTCAATTTTCTCTTTTCTCCCCCCCCCCCCCCCCAGGGCAGCCGCCCCCCCCGAACCCCGTGTACCCCCCAAACCCCACGTACCCCCCCCAGCCCCCCCCCCCAAACCCCGCGTACCCCCCCCAGCCCACGTACCCCCCCGCCCCCGGGGTACCCCCAAACCCACCGGGGGGGCCCGGGCAGCCCCCGTACCCCCCTGGGCCCCCCCCTTACCCCCCTGGGCCCCCCCCGTGCCCGATGGGTCCCCCGGGGTGCCCCCCCCTGCAGCCCCCCCACCCCGGGGTGCCCCCCCTGTACCCCCCCGGGCTGGACAAGAAGGCGGCGAAGAAGATGAGGAAGCGGATGAAGAAGGCTCAGAAGAAGCACAGGGTAAGGGGGGGGGGGGACATTGGGGGGGACACACACATTGGGGGGGACACACACACACATTGGGGGGGGACACACACATTGGGGGGGGACACACACACATTGGGGGGGACACACACACACATTGGGGGGGGACACACACACATTGGGGGGGGACACACACATTGGGGGGGACACACACATTGGGGGGGACACACACACACATTGGGGGGGGGACACACATCGGGGGACACACACACATCGGGGGACACACACACACACATTGGGGGGGATGACACATTGGGGGGGACACACACATTGGGGGGACACACACACACACACATTGGGGGGGGACACACACACATTGGGGGACACACAGAGTCCCCCCCGGCCCCCCGGTGCTCACGGCCGTCCTGTCCCCCCGCAGCGCTCTTCGTCCTCCTCCTCCTCCTCCTCCAGCAGCGACTCTGACTGAGGCCACCGCCCCCCGCCCGTCTCCTGCCGTGGCCACCCGGGACCCCCCGGGACCCCCCGGGACCCCCCCCCCCCCGCCGTGTGCCCACGACCACCCCAGCCCACCCGTGTCCTGCTGGGTGCTGTGACCGTCCACGGCCAGACGTGACCACCTGGGATCCGCCTGCGTCCTCCCGCGGCCGACCGTGTGCCTGGGACCACCCGGGACCACCCGTGTCCTCCTGGGACCTCCCGTGTCCACCCGTGTCCACCCATGACCACCCATGTCCTCCTGGGACCTCCCGTGTCCACCCGTGACCACGTGCAACCATCCATGTTTACCCGTGTCCATCTATGACCACCCATGTCCTCCTGAGACCTCCTGCCTGTGTCCACCCATGACCACCTGTGACCACGTGCGACCATCCGTGACCACCTATGACCACCCATGTTCACCCGTGTCCTCCTGGGACCTCCCGTGTCCACCCGTGACCACATACAACCACCCGTGACCACCCGTGTCCATCTGTGACCACCCATGACCGCGTGACCACCCGTGACCACCCATGTTCACCCGTGTCCTCCCAGGATCTCCCGTGTCCGCCCATGACCACGTTTGACCACCCACGACCACGTGTGACCTCCCGTGTCCCCCCGTGTCCCCCCCGTGTCCCCTCCCGCCACGGTCCCTGGGGGGGGCAGGGGGGGTTCCCCCGCTGCCCCCCAATAAAGCCCTGGACACCCCGCGGGTCAGCGTCTCCTTTGCTCGGGGGGTTCGGGGGGGGGGAGGGGGGGAGGGGGGGGCTGTGAACCCCCATCAGCCCCATGGGGGGGGAGGGGCTGCTCCTTTGCCCCCCAACCTGCCCCCCCATTACCTGCCCCCCCCCACTGCCCCTCCTGCCCCTTGCTGCCCCCATGGCCCCCTCCCCCACCCCGTTATTGCCCCCCCGCCCCCCTCTGCCCCCCTCACCCCCCTTCACCCCCCCCGCCCCCCTGCCCCCCTCACCCCCCCTGCCCCCCCCGCCCCCCTCTGCCCCCCCTCACCCCCCCCGCCCCCCATTGCCCCCCCCTCACCCCCCCCGCAGTCCTCCAAGCCACCGGCGGCTCCCGGGTGCTACGTGGCCGCTCTACCCGCCGGTTTTTCCCCCTCCCCCCCACCTCCATCACCATCTCTCTGGTACGGGCGGGGCGGGGCGGGGCGCGAGGAGGGGAGGAGGCCGCTCTATCCCCGCCCCGCCGCGCCTCGCTGGTGCGCGGCGTCCGTTTCCGGGTCGGGGCGGGGTGTAAATCGGGCCGCTCCCGCCGCCCCCTCCCAGACCCGCCGCGGCCGCCGCAGCAGGAGCAGCCGCCGCCGCCGCCTCCCGCCGCCATCCCGCCCGCCCGCCCCGGCGCGCTCCCTCTCCCCCCCCACCTCCCTCCCCTCCTCCCCGCCCTCCCTCCTCCCGCTCCGCCCGGAGCGCCCTTCTCCCGCCGCCGTTACCGGCGCCGCTCCAGGTAGGCCCGACCCCTCCCCTCCCCCCCCCTCTCTCCCCACGCCGCCTCCCGACCCCCTTCCCCCACCACCCTGCTTCCCCCCCCCCCTTCCCCCGCCGCCATCCGGCGCCGACTTCCACAACGGCCGGGGAGCCGCGGCCTCGCGTAGCGCCTCCGCGCCGCTCGCCGCTGCCCGCCGCCGGCCGCGCCCTCACGCCAGCCCGCGGCCTACGTGCGGCCTAGTCGCGGCCTAGGCCGCGGCCTGCGCGCGCGCCGCGCCGCCGCCGGGGCGGGGGGAGGGGGGGGGGGTGCGGGGGGTGCCGCTGCCCTCCCCCCATCCCCGCCACCCCCCCCGCGGGCACCGGGACCGGGGGGGGCCGGGGAGCCGCGTGCGTCACATGGCGCCGCCAACCGCCACCCCCCCGCCCGGTACCGAGCGGCTGCGGGGGGGCACCGGGGGGTGGGGGGGACTTTTTTTTTTTTTTGCCTTTTTCCCCCTCTTGCTTTTTTATTGGGGTTTTTTTTTTTTGCTTTAGTTTTTCCTTTTTTTTTTCTTCTGGGTTTTTTTTTTTTCTTTTCCTTTTTATCGGCCGGGGCCGCTTTTGCCGCCATCCCGAGTTGTTTTACCCCCCCCCCGGCCCGGTTCGCGGCCCCGGCTCGGAGCCGCCACCCCTCTTTGAGGAGTTGGGGGTTCCCCCCTCTGCCCCCCGGGACCTGCCCGCTTTGGCGACGCGGTCCCCGGCCGGGGGGCCGCCCCTCTCCCCCGCTCCGGGGTGTTCTCCGAGTCCCGGAACCGGTTCCCCCTCGGCCCGGTTTGGGGTGCAGACCTTCAACCGTGCTCCCGGGACTCGGCGGGTCCGTGTCCCCCCCCCCCCCCCCCCCCCCCCCCCCCCCCCCCCGCCACCCTTCCGGGGTCCGGGTCCGGTTTCGAGCCGTGATCCCGGGACTGGGGACCCCCCGTTTGTGGACGGGTCCGGTTCGGAGGTTCAATCCCGGGCCCGGGGATCGGTCCGTGCCCCCCCGCCCCCCCATTCCCCACCGGGTTCAGAGCTCGGATCTCCAGCTCCGGAGTTGTTTTTCACCCCCCTGCACCACAGGGACGAGCTGGTTTTGGAGCCAAATCCCTGCCCTGGCAACCAGTTCTCCCCCCCTGCAATGGTCCCAGTTTGAGGCCAGGATCCTGAGTGGGGGGGCCCACGGGTGGGTGTTTGCTCCCGGTGCAGGCAGCAGGCAGGGACCAGGCCTTCCACGTGCACTGTGGGGGCAGGTAGGGCAGCCGGACGGAGGTAAGGAAAAGTTTTGGGGGAAGTTTTCTTGCGGAAGAAGCTCTCTGTGAGCCCGGATCAGAGCGATGGCCTTGGCCTGCCCCGCACGGCTTCGCTTCTCCCTTTGCGTAACCCCCCGGCAGGTTTGGTCGGCTCCTTTTGTCCCTGACGGGCTTCCAGGCGGCCCTGTAACCGACCCAAGCTCGTTCGACAGGCAAAACCGCTGCCAGGAAAGCAAATTAATGCTAACGAAGGCGAACTGGGACGCTGAACTGGTGGGAGGAGGAGTGGGTTCAGAGCCGGAGAGACGGCGGCGGGTGCCAGCGAGGCTCCTGCCACCTCCGGTGAACCGGGAAACTCGTAAACAACCAACTCGTGGGCTCGGGTCTAGACTCTCCTCCGTGCTCCGCTGCTGCCAGGCTCGGATCCTGGGCCCTTCTTTCCAAACTAGGCAAACGGGCGCCTTTTTGGATCCGACGGGATGTCAGACTGAGTTTTATGGAGGCCGTAACTCCTCGCTACGGCACAGAAAAAAAAAAAAAAACAAAACCAACCCCCTTCCGTGCCAGTGGCTTCCCCTTAAAAGAGCATTAACCGGGAGCACGGCAGCGCTGCCCGCTTGGCACGGTCCCCTGCCAGATTAATCCCCCTCCTCTCTGCTTCATCTTTCCCTGGGTTTGGTTAAACTTTGCTGGGGCAGTGACCAGCCAGACTGCTAAAAACAAGAGCTAAAATTTAGTGGATTTAATTTAATTATTTTTTTTCTTTTAAAGTGAAATGGTTTGACTGGCTGAGCTGGTGGCCAGTCGCGGTGTTTTGCAACTGCTGTCGACTCGGGCCGCAGGTTGTTTGAAACCTGATCGTGCGCTCGCGTGGCCTTATCTGGTTTGAGTAAATCAACATGGAAACCGGTCTGAAAGGCCTCCGCACGCAGGCTCAGGGCACAGATAAGTTGTTATATTTTATTTTCTTAACAGCCTGCCTCCCAAGTGGGTTAAACCAAAGGGAGACGGGGCGGTTGCTCTGTCTGGCATGTGTGTGTCTACACGTAGCCGTGGAAGAAAGCTTGTAATCTAGATGAAGGTGTGGGGCTCGCAAGTAGAGACAAGTTTCCCGGAGCTGTAGGCGAAGTTTGAGCGAGGAGCGGGGCTGGAAGGAGGCAGGGGACGAGCGAGACCCTCGTGGTCCCGGCTGTTGTTTGATGCAGGTGGGATCGTGCCAGTTCAGCCCGTCTGCCCTGGAAAATGCCTGGCAGGAGGAGGAGCAGCCTGTTGGGCAGCCAAACCGCCATGGTTCGGCTCTCCCGATCGCCGCTCGGAGAGGAGCGTGACCCTAAAACTGCCGGGGGGGATATTCAAGGGGAGAAGAAAGCACAGAGGGGGCTTGAATCTCCCTGGGATGGGTCCGAAACCGGCCGGGGAGGGTTGGCGCAGTCCCTCAAATACAACCCCCATCTTGTTCGTAGCTCCGCTTGCCCAGCGACCAAAGATCTCACCACTGACGCAGCCTGACTCAACCCAACGCAGCTCAAGATGGACACCGGTGTCATTGAAGGTGGTTTAAATGTCACGCTCACCATCCGACTACTCATGCACGGAAAGGTACGTGTCCGTGGGACGGCGGGGACGTACCGAAACCCCTTTGCCCGACGCAGGGGTGGCCTTTCCTGGACACCGGGCAGTAAATCGATGTTGGTCAGACCTCTCAGAGCTGCCTCGTTATTGCAGCCATTAGGCAGTGGCGTTAGGAATGTGCTCCTTGGCACCCGGCCGGCTCCTGGATATCTTATGACGAACGAGGCAGCGCTTTAAAAGCGTAACGCATCAATAAAAATAACAGCTTGGGGGCGGGGGGGGAGTGACCTGAGGGGAGCTTGGTGTCAGCACGTCTGAGGGGTGCCAAGGAACTTGGGTTTGGCTGTAAGGGAGAGTTGTTTAAGCTTGGGACACCCAGAGTTGTGGGGTTTTTTTTTTTAAGCACTGACTAATTGTCGCTTTTGTTTCCGTCCCAGGAGGTGGGAAGCATCATTGGGAAGGTAAGTGAGCAACAAACCCCCTCACCCTGCCTCCCTGTCCCCCCCCATCGCTGCCCGACACAGCCCCGCTAATGCCTCTCCCTTCTCTTTTTCCCCCCTGCGCAGAAAGGGGAGTCGGTGAAGAAGATGCGTGAGGAGGTGAGTCTGAAGGCCGAGAGGGTCAGGGGGAGCCGGGGAGGCGGGGGGGATCTGGCGGGGCCGCGGCGGCGCGGGCCTTAAAAGGAATTTGCAGGCAGTGCGGTGCCAGCGGCACCGGCAGCAGATGGGAGCCGGCAGGCGCGAGGCATGCTGGGAGGTGTAGGCAGGGCCTGGGCAGGAAGCCGAGGAGGCTAAGATGGCTGCCCGGAGCTGAGGGAGGGAGGAAGGAAGGATTCATCATCATTGAAGGATCCCCGGGGACCTTGGCCGCCCCACGCAGAACCGAGCCAGGCGCGTGGACCCGCTGCCGCTTGAGGGGGGCGCCGGGAGCCCTGATGTCCCCTCGTTTTTTTTTCTCCCGCAGAGCGGTGCTCGCATTAACATCTCAGAAGGGAACTGCCCCGAACGGATCATCACCCTCGCTGGACCCACCAATGCCATTTTCAAAGCTTTTGCGATGATCATTGACAAACTGGAAGAGGTGTGTCTGCGGCCCCGAGCCCCCCCCCCCACTCTGCCTGCACTCATCCTTTACCCCTGTCCCTGGATAAATTTGCCCTGGGATCCGCCCCAGAGTGTGCGGGGAGGGTCCAGAGCACGAGGGAAAGCTCTTCCCTGGGGATGAGCAGCAGGATGGGCTCGTTCCGCATGGCCTGGTGGTGTTTTCCCCGTGGGGCCTGATCTTTGCCCGGTTGCGAGCAGGATCAAGGTCCAGGTAGTGACACTTCCCCATGTGTGCTCAGCCATCCTTAAAACGGCCGCTTGCTGGGTGCCAGAGCCCCACAGGGACTTTTCTGGGCCAAAAATCCCACCTCGTGGCTCCTGGTTAAACAGTTTCAAACAAGAGCAGGGCTTTGAAACTCCCCTGGCTTTGCTCGTCCTCCTGGATGGTTGTGCCACCTCCCCTTCAGCATGCCTCAGTGGTAGCGGGGACTCTGCTCCGGCCCCAGCCCCACCAAGGAGGGGACCCGGGGTTGGTGCGGTTGCGCAAGTGCTGAGGAGGAGCTGCCTCGTGCCCCCTTGTCCCGCTGAATCGGTGACTTCCAGGGGGGATGTGGATCCTGGATAACCTGGATCCTGGCTGCGGGTGCTAGAGCCTGCTCAGGGCCGTGGTGTTGAGGAGTTTTCCATCCTGCTCCGCATCGTTTGGAAGGAGTGAGCTCCTCGCCTGGCGCGGGGCAGAGCTCAGTGAGCCCTCACCTTGCCTGTGAGGGTAAAAATCCTGTTGCCTTCTGGATTTGGGACCCTTCCCTGGGAGGAGACGGCCCAGTGCTGGCAGGTCTGTCCCCAAGGCCCCCTGTACTCCCACCTCTGCCCAAAAGGCTGCTGAGCCCGGAGCCGTTTCTGCCGTTCCCCGAGAGCCGGAGTCCTCCGAGTGCTCCCCGTCCGAGCGTGGCTCCTGGCCGCCAGCGCTCTGAGCGCTGGGCTGGAAGCGAAAGCTTTCATTTTAGTAGGTCAGTTGAGCTGTGGCCTTGTGCTTCCCCTCCCCCTGCCAGCACATGACCGCTGTAATCAGGGCTGGGCTTGTTTTCCCTGGAGCCGCTCCTGCCCTGATCCCCCCCGTTACAACGGGAGGCTCTGTGCCGAACCGGGAGCTGTGGGGACACCGAGCCCCCAACCACTTGTCACCCTCCGACACCGGTACAGCTGTTTCTTGTTTGGCTGCAGTGTGACCCAGCCGGTGCCCCTGCGCTGGGCCGGTGGGAGTTAAACCCGCTGTTTTCATCGAGACAATAGAATTTGGCTGCTTCTTCCTTCCCCAAAAAGTGGCTGTGTCATTTCTGGGCTGCTAACGAAGTCCTGGGAGAGCCCCTGGGGTCACCTTGGTCCGGCCTGCCCCTGCCAGCGTCATCCTCCCCGTCCCTCTGCCGGGCACGTCACCTCCCCACGTGCCGTTCCAGCGAGGGCGCTGCGCCAGGCCGACCCCTCTGAGTGACTCCTCTTCCTCGCAGGACATCAGCAGCTCCATGACCAACAGTACAGCTGCCAGCCGGCCCCCGGTCACCCTCCGGCTCGTGGTACCCGCCAGCCAGTGCGGTTCCCTCATTGGAAAAGGAGGCTGCAAGATCAAAGAGATAAGAGAGGTGTGTGTTGGCCAGCCTTGGGGGGGGGATGCATGGGGTCTGGGGGCCCCCCGGGGGTAAATCCTCGTGTCAGCCCCCCACCCTGGGTGGTACCGCATAGCAGAGCCGTGGCATTGCTTGGCTTTTTTAGAGCTCCTTGTATTTTTAGTGCTTGTGAAACTGAGACTCGGGGCAGACCCTCCCCTTCCCAGCACTGTCCCCCACAGCAGGATGCCTGGGTTTTTGCTCCCCCCCTTCCCATGGCTCTTGATTTTGGGGGCCCCCCCCCCAGCTTTTTCCCAGTTGTTGGAGGGAGGGAACACGCTGCCAGGCCTGCGCCGCTCTCGGTAATGCCATTGAGCACCGTGTGCTGCCGACGGCTTAACTCTGTCCAGCTCCGCTGGCCGCAGGGACGGGATTGACTTGGGTTATGGGGAAAGGCTGCAGCCCAGGTCCTCCTCTCCTGCCCTGGGCTCCCGATGACCGAATTATTTCCAGCTAGGATTAAAGGACTTTATTTTGGGGGAAAGAAGGAGGTGGGGGGCAGTTTTGGCTATGTATAACCCAGCCACGGGGTTTGTCGCTGAGGTCACAGCCCTCCCCGGGGTCTGACCGTCTATTTTTAACCGTAAACTTTGCAGAGCACGGGGGCACAGGTCCAGGTGGCAGGAGACATGCTGCCCAACTCGACCGAGCGAGCCATCACCATCGCTGGGATCCCACAGTCCATCATCGAGTGCGTCAAACAGATCTGCGTCGTCATGCTTGAGGTAGGGCCTCCCCCTCCCTGCCCCGTGGGCCTGGGGTTTGGGGTTCCCCCCCACACACACCCCTTCCCGGGGAGGCACGTGCCCTTGGTGAGCCACATCCATCCATCCTCGCGAGTGGAAACCGCTGAGGCCAGAGAAACGGCTGCTGGGGGGATAAAGGGATAGCTGGGGATTACAGCCTCATCCAGGTGAGGCTTGGAGCTGCTTAAAACCGGGGTCGAGCCAGGCCTCCAGAGCTGCTCACCGGCTAACGCTGTCGCCCACGGCTCCGTGGTGACACTGAGCAGCGGCGTCCTGCCGTCCCGAGTCACCCTCGTGCTCTGCTGTGCTCCTTGGGTGCCCTCCCTCGGCCCCATGCCCGGGACGGGGAAGAAGTAGGATAGCTCCGTGTCCTCCCAAACGGCCGATTTTAAACCCGGAGCAGCGTGTTGGTGTCTGGGGTGCAGAGAAAAGGGGATTGTTGGTGCCAGTGGTGCTCGGTGTCTAACCTTTCCTCTCTGCCTGTCACCCAGTCTCCCCCGAAGGGCGTCACCATCCCGTACCGACCCAAGCCATCCAGCTCTCCCGTCATCTTTGCAGGCGGTCAGGTAAGGCCTCTCCTCTGCTCCTGGGGTGTGGGGTGGCGAGAGGAAAGGGGGGGAGGTATCTTACGGAGCTGCCATGCTGCCAGCGCACGTCAGCCGCTCTGTGTGCCCGTCACCCACGCCGCTTCCTCCGGCGGAGAGCGGCTCTGTTTGGCCTCGGCCTCCTAGAGCCTGCTCTGAGCCTTTCCTCGCTGAGGGATGGAAGAGGGTGGAGGAGGGGGCCAAAAGGGCTGATTTGGGGAGGAGGGGGTGCTGGCAAAACAGTCCTGGGGGTTAACCAGCTAAAAAAAAAAAAAAAAACCAACCCAGTGTGGCGGCAGCAGTGGGAGATTTGAATCAGGCTGAGATTCCAGCTGCCAAATCCAGGCTCTGCCACTCTGCCTTGGGCTGGCTCCGAGGACTCGGCGTGACCCGTTGTGGGTGACTGGCCAGAGGGTGGTTTGGGGGGGGGGGGGGGGGGGGGGGGGGGGGGGGGGAAGGGGTGTTCTCTGCTCTCTGGGGCTGACTTTTGGGGTTGCAAAGGCTTAACCTGTGCCATGGGGTAGGGTTGGGGTGTGGAAAGGCCTCATCTCGCACGAGGGGAGGGTGTCAGATAGGAGTAGCCATCAGGTAACGTGGGGTTTAGTCCCTCCTGCGCTGAGCTGAGCCAGGGGAGTTGCTCGCTTCCCTGCTCCCGAGCCAGGTTACAGGTGACAGGGCTCCCTTGGGATCCTGTCTGCTGTAAAGCCCTGAAATCCCCCCCCCAGCCCTGTTTGCGGTGGGGGGGTGCTGGCTGGGTGTCCTCACCCACGGTCCCATCCAAGCTGCTGGGCAAGACAGGAGGCTCAGACCCGGGTGCGGGTCGCCTGCTCCCCACCCTGCGGTTCCCAGGGCTGCCGTAACGCTCGGAGAAAACGCGGCGACTCGTGCAAACGCATCCGCTGCCTTCCTGTCGTTGGGGAGACCCCTCCGGGGTGGGCTCCGGCAGGACCGGAGCCCCTAGCCGGCCGGGGACCCGCTCAGGCAGCGCAGGCAGGGTCTGGCATTCTGGATGGAGGCCTCCGTAGGCAGGGAAGGGGGGTAGCTGCCGCTGGCCTCCCCGAGAGCCAGGCCTGACTCTGCTCTTTCCCCCCCCACCCCCTGCCCCCGCCGGGCTGGCACGCCATGCTTGTTTTGGGGACGGACCTGCCGCCGTCCCCTTCCTCGCCTTGGCCCCCCCACCCCACCCCTTGCCCTCCCTGCCTCTTCCTCCTCCCTTCCCTGAACCCAGTCAGCCCGCCCCCCCACCCACCCCCCCATCCCCGCCTCTCCAACAGCTTCTCCTGCCGCTCTGCGCCCCGGGGGAAGCGCCTGGCCTGGCCGGTACGTCTGTGCCCCCCCGCCCCGCGCCTCTTGCAAGCGGAGGGCCGTACTGTGTGCCCCCCCCCCCCCCGTGGCGCGGGAGCAGGCTGCCTTCCCCGTTAGAGCAGTGAGGAGCAGGCTTCCCACAGCCACGCATCTCTTCCCTCCTTCTCCCCTTTCTTCTCCCCCCCCCCTCCCCTTCTCCTTCTCTTCCACCCCTCTCCCCTGGCCCAGGGCCGCGGCCAGCCCCATGCAGCCATCCGGGCCCCGCTCCCGGTGGTGTTGCGCTCTGTCTTCGCAGCTCAGAGTTTGTGCGTAGAGCAGGTTTAGCCCTCGAAAAGCAGAGCTAATGTCGATGTGACTTTGGTGTTAGCGGAAGGTTTTGGATTGACAGCCCTGGAGACTGAAGTCCTCTAATTTATCCACAGGACAGGTACAGCAGCGGCAGTGCGAGCTACCCCCACACCGCCCCATCCATGTGCCTCAACTCTGACTTGGAGGGACCACCTCAGGAGGTGAGAGGGGAGTTCAGTCTCCACGGCCCGTTCAATCCTTGGCCTCTCTGAGACTGCCAACAAGGGTGGCATCCCTGTCCCCGTCCCCCAAAACCGTCAACGGTGGCTTTTGTGCTGTGGACTCCTGTCCACTGGGAACTGGACTCTGAGCCCACCAACCTCTCCTCACGCAGGCCACCCGGCAGCCACTGCATGGCAACGAACTTGGGCCAATTCCAGCCTGGGCTGCAGTTCTTCCGGTGACCTGGAAGTGAGGCTGTGTACCCCCCTCTCCCCTTCCTATCCCACCCATCCCCACCTGCCCGGCCCCCCCCGACCCCCCCCAAACCTTAGCCAGCCAGGCCCCAGCCAGTGACTCGCCCTTTCTGGGTAGCTTCAGGAGGAATCTGAAGTCTGTGGCTGTCCCTTAACCTCAAGACATGGAATTGTGGCAGGTCAGGCACTCAGCCTTGTTACCCCCCCCCCCGAATGCCTCTCTTTTGCCTTGTCTAGCATCGGTAGCCAGCTCCAGCGTTTACCTCTAGCTTGCCCGGCGACGTTTTCCTAGGCGTGCGGAAGTGACGAGAGGACTCGGAACGGGACTTTTTTTTTTGGGGGGGGGGGGGGGGGAGGGGGGGGCTGCTGGGCCGGGGAAAGGAGGGGCCGGGAGCTAGCAGGGCTGGCGGGGGTGTTGGAGATCTTCCCCTGTCGGCAAGGCGGGGGGCGCAGGGCTAGAAGCATTGTCGGACTCCACCACACCATACATCTTCATCAAGATCCCAGCCGTTCTGTTTTTGTCTGCCACTTTTTTTTTTTGGGGGGGACGGCGCCATACTGTCCACTCCCTCCCTGTAACCGCCACGTAAGGCCAATTCGAGTAACCGCCCGTCTAGAAACTGCTTGTTACAGCATTTTATCCGTCCCCTGCCTCTCCCTGCCCCACTTCCCTCGCCCCGGAGAACTCTCCACCTTGGCTCTCTGACTTCCTGGCTAGTTGAAATCTGTCTGTCCCTGGGTGGCTGTCCGATGGTTGTTAATAGGACTGTTTTCCTCCTTTTGTAGGCCTATACCATTCAAGGACAGTATGCCATTCCACAGCCAGATGTAAGTTTTTATTTACAACTTCTTGTCTTGAAATCCACCCTCTTCCTCCCCCCTTCCAAAATTTTCTCGGTGCTTTCTCGACTCGAGCCGCTAGCCGTCAGCTTGGGCTGAATACTCGATCCGAACTCCCCCCCAAAAAACTCAACCTCCCTTCAATTCGCCTCCTGCAGCCAATTTCACCTGGTCTTAAATCTCTCCTTTTTCCTTCCCCCACCTTCTTTCTGACACTTCCCTCCTATATATATTTATATATATATATTTTTTTTTTATTATTTTTTTCCAACCCACCTCTCCCTCGGCTTGGCATTTCACACACCGGCTCCGGCTTCCCTTGCCCCCTCTCCCTCTCTCCCCTTGAATTTGGCACGCAGCCTGTCCAGAGAAAACAAAAACAGCACATGATGGTTCACTGTCATGGTGGTTCTCCCGGGGCAGGGGACAGCTGGCCCAGCGAGCGGTCGCAGGTGGCAGTTGTTGGGAGGGTGGGGAGCGGGGCGGGGGGGGGGGGGAAGAGGTTGGATCCGGCCCAGGCTGCCACCAACCCGTCTCGGGGACAGTTTGGGAGAGGAGTGACAGTCCAGGCAGTGGCCGCCTCTCCCGCGGGCGCTGTCCCGGTTTGCTGTCGGCCACCACCATCCTCTGGCACCCATGTTCATCCCGTAGGCTCGTCGCGGGGCTCGGTGGGGGCCTGATCTTCCGCTCCTGGCACCCTTAGAGTCAGCGAGGGGAGAGGCCGGGGCGGGGGGCTCTGACGCGCCAGGCGAGGGAGGAGAAGGGTTAGAAGGAAGCTGGGCTATAGAAGCGCTATGTTGGGGGCCGCACCGAGCCGGGCTCTGTCCCCATCTCCCCTCCTGGCACTCCTGTCGTCCCCCGTCCCCCCCCTGCTGCTCCCTGCATGGTGTGGTGTGAGCACCCCGCCGTCTCATCTCTCCTGCTCCTCTCTGCTTCTCTCCCCGAGCTCCTTTCATCCCTGGCTTCAACCACAGGGTGGGCGCAGCCCCCCCCTCCAGCCCACCTTGGCCTGGGCATCTTCTCCCTCTCTGTGCGGAGAGGGCCGGGCCGTATATGAAGGGGCCGGGGAAAACCCGGTGCCACTGGCAGTGTCTGTGTTATGTGTGTGCTGTGAGTCCTGGCCCCTCTCGGGCTTGGGAAATGGCTAACATCAGCCTTTTTCTTTCTCTTTTTTTTATTTTTCTCTCCCCCTCTAGCTGACCAAGCTGCACCAGTTGGCAATGCAACAGTCACACTTTCCAATGTCTCATGGCAACACTGGATTCAGTGGTATGGAAACTCCTTCCTCTCTTCTGTACGCTAGCGTGGGCCAAAGGCCAGCCCGTGAGCCGTCGCTGGCTCCTCTCGAACGGGGCCCTCCGCTTGGGTCTTGCGCTCTCAGAGAAAAAAAAAAAAAACAAAAACCAAAACCAAAAAGCAAAACCAAACGTTCCCCCACCTGACCAGGTAACAATTTTTGTCGCAACATCTCTGGGGGCAACTTGGTACCGGCCTCTGTGAGTCGTGGGGGGCCGCAGAGGGTAGAAAAAAAAACAAAAACCAAAAAAACCAACCAAAAACCTAAACCACCGAGCAGGCAGGGCCTCCATGCTGCTTTCCTTCCTCTTCATCCCATCCTCCACAGCTCTGCCAATGCACCGGGAGACCCCCCGACCCGCAGCACCCTCTCTCTCCCCTCCGGCTACTCCAGTCCTGAGCAGGCAACTGTTGAGTTGTCCCAAATTTGCTGTAGATTTGCTAAGATGGCTAAAATATCCATTTGGGGCTCTAAACCTGAGACAGCCAAACTCATTGTCACTTGTATCTTAACAGGCATTGAATCCAGCTCTCCAGAGGTGAAAGGCTATTGGGGTAATGATTAAAAAACAAAATCTGTAGTTATTCATTGTGTATTAATACTGACCGGGGGTCTCGTTCTCCCTGTTAAATGCTGCCCGCCTTTGTGCACGGATGGGAGGGGAAAGGGGGGGTCAAGGGAGAGCCTTAGAAGGGCTGGAGGTCCCGACTGGTTCGGTTGTACGTGCCCCAGAACATGAAGTCAGCTGGACAGTGGAGAGCAGCAGGATTTGTTGGAGGGCTCGGTCATCCAGCGCCCGACGCTGATAGCGAGCCTTGGGCCCACTTCACTTTACTCCCCCTCCAGCCGTGCGCTGGGGCAGGGAGGGGGGGGGGAAAGCAATTTTTTCCCCCCCCCTGCCCGAGGAGTTGCTGGAGCGGATCGCCTGCAGTGGCCGAGCCCCCCCCCCCCTCCTCCCTGCCCCGTTTGCTGCTGGTGGGGGGGCACACGCACGGCACCGTGTTAACCCCCCCGGGCCACCGGTGTGTCCCCGGGCTGCTTCATCCCCAGGCTGAGGTCTTGAAGCTCCCGCTGCTCCCTGTAGCAGGGAGTGAGCAGGGGAAGGGGGGAAAAAAAATTAAAAACACTTTAAAAAAAAAAAAAAAAATCCACTTAGCACATGTGCTTGGCCCCATCTGAGACGTGAACAGCCTCGCAGGGCCCGCGCCGGCCGGCGTAGCACTGCCCTGCCGGGGCTGTGGCAGCGAGGAAGAGGAGGACGAGGGGGGTAGCGTAGCCTTTCGAAGCTGGTAATGGAGCGGGCAGCGGAGCCGAGTGCCCGAATGAAGCCCCCGCAGTGAGAGCGCGCTGCTCCGGGACTGTCCTGACCGGAAGGAAGATCCTGTGGTGACATCGGGACAAGGGAGAGAGAGAGACTTTGGGGTGACCAAGGGGGGGGGGGAAAGAGAGGGGGGGGACAAGCAAGCGGGGAGGAGGTGGGGAGCAGCGGGGAGGGTAGGAGTAACCTCACAGCTTGCTCTGCCCTGACCCTCTTGTTTTAAACCGTCTTCAAGGTAGCCATGAAGCCGGCAGCAAATGCTGGCTTGCCTGCTGCGATCTGTCTGTGCTGCGCCCTCCCTTCCCACTGCCTCCCCCTGAATTTCTCCCGCTTTTTCTCTGTCTCTAAGCAGGTTTGGATGCCTCCGCTCAAACCACCTCTCACGAACTCACCATTCCAAATGATGTGAGTATCCAAGTGGGACCCGTACCGGGGAGGGATGGTGGCGGGCGGTGGGCAGGCAACTGTCCCCTTCTCCCTGTGGGTCACCGGGGTCCGTCCCTCTCTCCCCCTAACAAAATTGGGGAGGGGGGGGGGGGGAGTTGCCCAGTTTTGGCTTCAAAACTGTGGGAGGGCTCGTGGCTGCGTCCACGCTGCCTCCTTGGACCCCATCTCCCAGCACCGCATCCCTTCTCTTCTTGCTTTAAGGCAGAAAACCCCTTTTTCTGCCCCTTAACCCCACCCAGGGAGGTGCCAGCCCTGTCCCCATGGGGGACAGACACACAACAGAGGAGGAGGAGGATGGGTTAACACGCTTGGCTCTTCCCTGCCGCTAACAAAGCTGCTCTTCCCCCCCCCCAGTTGATTGGCTGCATCATCGGGCGTCAGGGCGCCAAAATCAATGAGATCCGCCAGATGTCTGGGGCGCAGATCAAAATTGCCAATCCAGTGGAAGGATCTACTGACAGGCAGGTTTACCATAACTGGATCTGCAGCGAGCATTAGCTTGGCCCAGTATCTAATTAATGTCAGGTAAGTCTCCGGCCGACGAGGCTCTGCGGTTCGGGGGGGCTGGCCCTGCACGCCCGCGCTGTGGGGTACCGCTCCCGGGGCTGGGACCTTCCTTGCGCCCCGACGCGTGAGGGGAAGGGGTTTTCTCTCCCCTTATTTTTTTATTTTTTTCTCCCCTCCCTTTTCCTTTCCTTTCCCTTCCTGTGCTGCTGTCCCATTTTCCTGGTGCGATCGCCTCCTGCTCTGTTAGGTTTAACGAACCCGGCCGGAAAGGAGTCCAGCCACGGGGCGAGGGTGCCCGTGGCTACTTAAAAAGCCGTGCCTGGCCCCGTCAGGCTCTTGGCATTAGGGTTGTGCTGTTTCGATCCGGTGCTTACGTGGTGAGGGCTTTTTTTTCTGGTTTTTGTGGAGATCCTGAGCGTCTCCCAGCGGGATGCCGTGATCCCAAGGGAGAGGAGTTGGTGCTGGCTTGGCTCCTCGGAGCAGCCGTGAGCCCTGACGGGGACGGCCGCCTTCCCGGCGTGGGGCCTGGCCGCCTGCCCCACCATGCGGCACGCTGCGGCTCGCTCTGCCGCAGCGAGGGGTTTCGGAGCCCGGTTCGGACTCTGTGCGCTCAGACCCGTCTTGCCGTGGTGTCCCTTGTCCCCTGCCATCAGCCGGGCTGGGAGTGACATCCTTCCTGGTCCCCAGTCCCTGGGGCTCCGCACGGAGAAGAGCTGGGTGAGCCCTAAACCCCCGCAGAGACCTGGCACCGCTCCGCGTCGTGCGGGTTGATGTCAGGGTGCTGTGGCAGCTCCAGCCCGCTCCCAAGCGGGAGCAAAGGAGGAGCTGCCTGTGATTTCTCTGTCTCTTTTTTTTTTTTTTTCCTTTTTTGGCTTACTCCACTTGCTCCACCCGGCTGCGTCGAGGCACCCGGCTCCACGGGCACTGGGGTGCCCTTGCTGCTGAGCCTGCGGCTCGGCCCGGGGCTCCGGGGTGCGCGGGGGGTCCCGGTGCGGCTCGGAGGCGAGACCAAACCTGGCCGGGCGCGGCTGCGGCCTCGCCGTGCCGTTCCCTCCTCCCCTCCCTCCCTCCCCGAGCTCGGCTGGTGCGATTTTACGCTGTTTGTCCTGTGCTTTTTTTTTTTAATTTTTGTGGTGTTCCCTTCCACCCACCCGTATTTTTTTTTTTTGTTCCTTTTCTCCTCTGTTACAGTTTAGAAAGCGCTAAACCCTCCTCCCAGGCAGCCTCCGTCACGATCCCTGACCACCTCAGCATCACCTCTCTCAACCCTCCACCCCTTCTTCTTCTTCCTCCTCCACCACCACCCCCTCGCTCGCCACAGCGGGGGCCTCCGAAGCACCCGCCAGCCTCCCCAACCCTCTTCCGACCGCCCCTTGTGTCTCCAGTCTGCTTGGCATGAAACCTGTCCCCTCTCCTGGCTCTAAATGTTGTGTCTGCTGCTAAGGGTACCTCCGCTCCAGCGGTGCCATGTGTCACTAACAAACTGAAAGCGGAAAAACAGAGATTTTCTCCTTACTGAGTCTGCTTGTGGCCTTAGAGGACCAGCAGGATCGGTGGCAGCATGGAGACCCCGTAGAGGAGACTTGGAAGAGCAAATTTTTCCTCTTTTTCATGGGTGTTTTGGTTGTTTTTTTTTCTTTTTTTCTTCTTCCTTCTCCTTTCTACTCCAAAGTGAGCTTGTGATGTTTCTTAGAACGGAGTTTTCCTTGCCGGCTGAGAGATGATTTCCCCGTGTCCCAGCCCGGCGCCTAGTGATCTGTTCGATTCCTTCTCGATCCTGCTAGCTTGTAGCCGTTGCTTTTTTGTTTTTTTCTTTCCTCTCCTCTCTCTTTTTTTTAATTTTTCTTTTCCATTTTTTTAGTAGCT